>NC_073712.1:4361372-4679184 GCF_023634085.1 Falco cherrug | reverse complement strand
AAGGTGACATAGTTAACATCACACCTTTTGCGTTGCCTGGACACAGTGTCTGTGGTTGGCGTGCTGACAGCCCTGTAAACCCACATCTGCTCTTTAATTTACCCGTAATCATTCGAGCTCTGTAATCCTTTTCAGACTCATTTTGCCATCAAGATTTATCACTGTAACTTACTGCTTGCAGTGTGAAGGATTTTTCCACGCTTCTCCTGACAGCTTTAGGAATGCACTGTGCCCTAACTTCCCTGCTTCTTTCGGTGGGAAAAGCTGGTTGAGAACTTCAGCTCTCCTGAGGTCTTGCAGGCTGTGGGATCAATGGATAGCATCCTTGCTGATTGTTCTTCTTGCATGTGTTTTTCCCCAGTCTAGAGGCCCTTGAGAAGCTTGTGTAGCATTAGCTCAGATCATTTTAAGTTCTTCCCTTTCATTTAAGCATATGAAGTTGCATTTTAGCCTTGTCAGTCAGGAAGAAAATTTTGTTCTGTTCTGAATTGTTGTTGGGTAGGCTTTTTTTTATTACAACCAAACTCAAAACAACAAATCCAACAAAACCAATCCGTACCTCTCCCCTTGCAGCCCCTTAACAGAACTCTTCTGCATCAGGTGGAAGGTAATTTGGTTGTGAAGATGCTTGGCAACGTCATGTTTGAAGTGCTAAATGTGAAATACTGTATTTTATTTTTTCCAACAGAAAAATGGAGGCAGTAATGTTAGTGGGATAGTTTTATATACAGCAAATGCTTCCTGCATAGGACTGGAATGTGAAGTGATACTTCTGCATGTGTTTAAAATGTCTGGATTCTCTGCAAAGCATTATGTAATTATCCTATATATTAAACGGCCACCCACATTTTCTATAGTATGTCTGAATTTTTTTTGTAACTGATGCTACAGATGTAAAATGACAATGCCAGACTCTTAAATATTGTGCTTTTAGAGCTAACTGCTGCAGTTAGTGGAAAATATTAACCAAGACAGAAAGTACTTTTTTTTTTTTTTTTTGGTCAGGTGTTCTACGATAAGCTGGAAGCGGCAGTGCAAACTGAGCTCCTGTTGAGCTCGGTGCTTTACAACCTCTTCAAGCCTGAGCAGAACAGATGAGGCAGATGTATAGATTGTATGTTCCTCCGTTTTTTGGGTGGGGGACCATTGACTTTGGAATTAATCTGCTGACAGAAGGAAAAGGGGGATGTGAAAAGGCGTAAGAGGATGATAGTGTGGGCAGGAATATAAGAATAAAGCAGCCAAGGAGTTTTGGGTGGGAGCGATCATCCCAACGGACTGGTGGTTGTTGTGTGTTTTTTTTTTATATATATAGCAAAGAAAAATCTGGACGAAGAAGTTGAGGAGTGTAGAAGCCAAAGCGGTGATTTTGCAGCCTCTCCGATAGCTGGAATCTAACTGGGTTGCTCTCCACGGTCTTTCCTGAAGCCTGCCAAGAGGGGCTGAGAAAAGTATTGCTTGGGATCTAGCCATGTTCCCCCCTGCCCCAGGAATACTCTGCTTTAATCTCCAGCCTTCCATCAGCAGTTTATTTTTGGAAGGGCTGTTGCATTATCTAGTGGGTGAGGCACGCAAGGAAAGGGGTCACAGCTCCGTGGTGAGCCCCCCACTGCACCGTACCCCTTCCCATCGACGAGACGGGCGTAGCGCTGCCTTTTTGATTCTTCAGGAAAAATTAAACGTGCTTTCTAGAACTCGAGTCTTGCACAAAGCATTTGAGCTGTTTGTGTTACCAGTCTATAAGCAGGAAATACCAAAAGAGGGTCGTGGTCGTGTTGCAAGAATCTGGCAGTTGTCTAGATATTAATAGCGGAGATGTGTGTATTGACTTGCTTGTGATGTCCTCTGGGCAATGGACTAGGAGTTCATCTACCTCCAGCCTTAACTGCCCTCCTGACACTGTCTCCAAGGCATTGAACGAAGTCTGTAAACATCTGGGACCAGTTCTCAGCTGCTTTGCACTTCCCTTGATCAAATTTGACCCAAGCCGCTCGTGTACCCTGGTTTCTAGCAGCTAAAGCAGCGACAGCACTAGTATCGTGCCTTTTGGGTTTAGTGTTGAGTGTATAAATACACAGGGGTAGCAATGGCCTCTGCTCTGCAGGAGTAAGAGACCGATCCCTGAAGTCTCCGGGTGCTTCTGTAATCTACACATGTCAGGCTATAAATCTGCTCTGAAGACCCATCATTTGACTTGAAAACGCAGAGTTGTTTCTTAGTTGGCTTGGCCTTTGCTGTAGCCCGCTGCCCCTGATGCTTTTGTGAGTAAAGTTACTACAGTCAGGAGGAAAGAAATGGCAAAGGAGGAAAGAAATGGCAAAGCAAGAGGACAAATATGGTCTTGTTTAAAGGAACTATTGGGTTTTATCGTGACCTAAAGCAATGTGCTTTATTCAGCAATTTTTACAACAGGAAGCTTGATTTAAAAGGCTGCAGCACTTGCTGAATCATGGAGCAAGAGAAATCTGAGCACAAGGATTAAACAGAGCAGATTTTGCAATTTTCAGAGCTTTTCTTAGGCCTTAATGTTCACTCTTAATTGCCTTAAGCAGATACATCAGTAACGTCGTTAGAATACTACCCTGGTGCAGCAAAAGGGAGGTGAAATCTAGGTAATCAGTTGAGATGTTCGCTTTCATAACGGAGACTGCTAATACAAAAGCAGACCTCCTCTTTGATGTGGAGGGGTTTTGGGGGGGATTGGGGGAGAAAAGAAAGCAAACAGCGGTGGTAATCGAATTGGCTCCAGACCTCCTCTGAGCTTTATTGGAGGCTTGTATTTACAGCATTCTCCTTCCTGTGCCGGGATCTGTTTTTCTGTTTAATCAGAAACAGCCCCAAATCACACTGTACGTGGGATAGTACTTGGCTTTGTACTCTGCTTCTCTCAGGACCGTATTTCCATTTTACAGATGGGGAAATTTGAGGTCTGGAAGTGTAGCGTTTCCCAAGGCTACGTAGCAGAGTGAGGAGTAAAGCCCTCGTGGCTTCCAGGGGTGTCATCTCTGTCCTGGCTTGCAAGTCTCGAAGAGTATCGCAGTGGTCTGGCGTTAGGATTCCCTGTGTTTTGTTCTGTCTTGTCTATTTTTGCCCGAGGCAACGTTTATACCACCCTGTTTTGAATTATTTCCCCTCTGCCTTGTAAAATCGAGGCCACCGGTCTGTGAGCAGGTATTGTTGAGAGGAAATGATTTTTTTTTTTAACCAACGCATGATCTCACAGCGCCGTAAAAAAAGCGCTCATCTCATTTCGTTTCTTGTTTGCAAGCCATTGGAAGTAATATATTCTAGGGGGAGATGCAGACCCCAAGTCTTGCTGTGAGCATCTGTGCCTTGGCACAGCAGGGGGGGGCGGGGGTTAGTGGCTTGGGGGGGAACCCCCTTCTGAATCCTCTGAAAAAGGGATTGAGCCTGGCCGGCTGCTGCGGGCTCCTGATTTCCCTGCGGTGATTTTTTTTTTTTTTGTCTCCATAAAAGCAGATTACTCGATTCTTCTCATTTTGTTTATTGTTAACTTCATATGAAGTTACTAATATTAAGAACTCTTTATTGTTCTCCGTGCTGTGAAGTGGGCTCGCGCTGGGCTGAACCGAGAGGAGTTAGATGCTATTTCGTATTTATTTGCCCGATAAAGAGTTCCTACAGCGGGGCTGGCCAAACGGGGCTCTGCATACCCGTGAGCCTGACACGTCCACGTCTTGCTGAGTTGTCCCATCGACTTCAACCTCCTGAAATTTCCCTGTCTGGTCTGAAAAGACCTGACTAACTCCTCACTTCAAAAGACCTAATTGGAATCCCACGGTACCCACCTGCTTCCCAAAGTGGTCTGAAGGGGTTTTCCTAATGTTTTAGATTAGAGCCTGGGCTTTGCTTCCAGGAGTTCTGCCACGGTTCCTACGGATAACGCCCGAGATGTCATTCAAATCAGATGCACCAGGCGCTGCAAATAGTGCTCGGAGGGAATTGCAGCGCCTTTCAGAAGTGACGTTCCCATGCTCGTGTTTTGCTAACTCCTGAGTTTCTGCGGGCCATGGTGGAGTTCTTTTCCTGTGTTTAGATCCAACATGAGAAGCTCAGGATCTTATCTTAGGCTGTCACTTTAATGCTGTGCATTGCATAAATAAAAACGGGATGAAAGACTTGGTTTCTGTTAACTCAGGAGAACTGTATGGCCTTCCTAGCAGAGCTGGGGAGGAGGAGAAGGGAAGGGATGGATATACTTCACTGCAGTCCGCAGAACTAAATATAAATAGTTCTCTTCTTGGATCCTTTTGGTCTGAACTTTTGGACAATTTGACCTTTCTTTGATAAAAGCTTTCTTTATTTGCCGGAATAAAAGGGCAAGGGGGAAGAAAGGACACAGCAGATTTTTATTTTTATTTTTTTTTATGTAGCTTAAAATCCCGGCAGTTGGTTTCCACGATACCCAGTGCTCGCTGTTGAACCAGCTCTGTCCTAGACTCCAATACTCTTCCTCCTCCGACTCCCTCAAGGAGGAGTTTACAGTGTTAACCAGAAGATTTCTGAAGCTTCTAGAAGTGTGTTTTCTCACAGGGAGACCGTGCTCCGATGGGGACGGATACCCTGGGCTCCGCTCCCAGGCTTGCTGCCGGCTAGGCAGGTTGCTCTGAGCAAGCACCTTGCTTTACGCCCATTATACCAGTAACCTTGGTTTTCCTTACTTCCTAACTTCAGCTGAAAGAAACGTTTGTGCTAAATGCTGCTGGGTTTTCATATATACACCCTGAAGCTTTTTGAGCTCAGCATCAAAACCCAGCTCTGTTTAATATGTAAAACCACTGAACTCTCTGGCTTCGGTCAGGTTAGCAGCCCGTGCGAGGCGATGCGCAGGTGCGGTGTTTAGAACTGCTCCAGACTACTCACAAGTCTTTCTGGCACTAGTTTTAACCATTAATTGCCACTTTAAATCCAGCAATAAATTATTTGGGCAACCACAGTGCACGAACCCACTGCCAAAAATAAACCAGAGCCGGAGAATTGCTCAGGTCCCCTCCGTGCTTCAGGACTGTTGCAGCTGGATGAGGTAGGGCATCTCCTGGACGCAATCCACCTGTGGTTTTTTTGGTGTCTCGTGTACCTTCTGGATGTAGTTCAAGCCATCATCTTGTGAATGATGTTAGTAGCCCTTGAAATGCTTTGCATGCCCGTATTGGTTTGCCGTTCGCTTCTGAAGTGCGGGATGGTGTGTGGGAATGCCTCTGGATAAGCCTTCTGATCCTTTGCAAATTGGATTTTGTGGCTCACTTGCCTGTCCTCTTGGATAAAGTTTCCCCTTAGCTGCCTCTCCTCTCGCGGAGCTCGTGCCTGTCTCAGGACTGCAAAGCCTTTTATAACGCTCTGCTGGATCAGCAGTCACTGGGAAGGGGGAGACTTTCCATTTCGGAGCGTGCTCCCAAATCCCTTCTGGAACGTGCTTGAGGGTGAGCGCGCTGCTCACTTCACTTCGGAATTTCCACTGGGTCTCCATGAGATGCCGGTTGGTTTGGTGCCTTTCCTGCCGCTTTTATGCGCTGTGGTGTGGAGTTTTTTCTGGCCAGGAGCCCTGTAGTAATGACTGTTATTTTAGAAAACCTAGTGACTGCTCGGGCTGCCTCTGTATTGTACAATGAGTCGTAGCGGTTACATGCTGGGGAGGAAATGAAATGATCAGGAAAAGCCTACTTTATAAAGAGTAACAGTCGACTTTATTTTAAACCAATTAAATCAGGGATTAGAGAGTGCTGTTAAGTTCTACCCCTGGTTAAAGAAAACAATGCAGGAAAATGCACTGTGTTAGCAAAAGCATGGTTGTCTTAGGCTTACAATAAATCCTGTATAATTCTTGAAAATATTAAGTTTAAAAGAGGCTGGTGTACAAGGAACGATGATGGATTGCAACGGAGCGGGCTGTCTTTCAATTTCCTTATTTTTTATAATAATATATATGGCTTTTATTAAGATTGATTTGAGTTCGCGTGCCCTTTCTAGGGGAAGGTGGTAGCACTGGTGAGGGGTGTTGGTAGGAACCAAACGCCTTGAAGAGCAAGCCCGAGAGCAGTGCCAGCTCCTTACACGTGCATTTCTCTGCTCTTTTAAATAGGACACCTTGCAGGGGTTAGAGGGAAGATTAATCCTCTACAGGGTTAATCCTTAAATCCTTGGTGTTTGACTTTTGAGAAAGGGAGGGAAGTTAGCAATATTCTCAGAAGCGCTGGGAGACCACCTACTCTTTCCTATCGACTGCCAGCAGCCGGCAGATGGAAACGATTTTTGGACAGTCAGAAGCCAGCGTGGAATCGCGCTGGTGACCCAGAGCAGGCTCTGTATCCCACGGTCTTTGACTTACGCTCGTAGTAGTAACTCTTGCCGTGGAGGGAAGAGGCTTTCCCAGACCCATCGGAATTCTTCGGAGGGGTGTGAATTAGCGGTGGGTTGATGGTTTGCTGTCTCTTGCGGTTAACTTTTAATAGACACGTGTTCCTCTGAAGATGCTTTTTGGCAAGCGCATGTATGGCTGAAAGCTGTCTAGCAGCAGGAAGATGTGGGAGCTGGGATTTAAAACCGGGATGGTCTGATGAAGCGTAGAGTCGTGAATCCCTGTACCGGCTGTGTGCTTTGTGACACTAACCCCTCTGCTCGACACAGTGCTGTGCCGTCTCTTCTCTGTATTACTGCTTTTAACCACAGCTGTCCAGCCACTGGTTGGCTTCCAGATAACCAGCTTGGTGTGAGAACTCTGCCGCAAGTTGTCCTTGCCAGCTGTCTGTCTGTTTGGTGTATGCCTAAGTGTTCCCTGTACGTTTTCTGTCTTGCAGCATCTGGAGAGGGCCAAATGTGAACTGCGTTGACAGTACTGGATACACTCCACTGCACCATGCTGCTTTGAATGGTCATAAGTGAGTCATCTTATAATGCCTTTGATCATAGGGGATACTGTGTGCTTTCTGTGTAATTAATTCACCGGTCTGATGCTGTTTCCACTGAAAACGTGGTGATGGTGCAGCACTACACCATCTTCAGGACAAGAAGTGAAGAACATCAGTGCAGCAAAGCTATAGAGGTATTGGCTGCTGCACGGTAGGATCACACATCTCCCTAAAAATTGGGCAAAACATCGAGGTTTTCAACCACCTTTTTATTTATAAGCAATTTGGATACGATATAAAACATATTAAAGGTGGCTTCTCCAGTAACGGTCCTCTGCAGTCTGTCTGGTGTCCAATGTGTTTCTGTGCCTGCACCACTTAAAATTTGCTTTTGTGCATGTTACGATTTTAAGTAACTCCAGTCTTCGGTGTGGTAAATCTTGTATTGTTCATTGCTACTTAAGATACTGAGAAACTGAATAGACTTAATCTTTATTAATCTTCATTGTGCTGGTGCAATTCACTTTTCACCAGAGTGGCTTGTGGATGACTTCAGTCCCTGTTCAGCTCCATTAGTATGAAGGTAACCTAGATCTTTCCTGAGCTCATCTCAGCAGTCTGTAATATTTTAAATTTTTTTTTTTTCCTTGGGCAGCATTTAATAGGAATGCTTTAAAATCACATTTCAAGAGGATCTCTGAAATACTCCTGTTCAGGTTAACTTTTTGTGAAATACTTACTGCGGAATGTGAGCTGTGAAACAAGAACTGAATCTTACGGACTCAAGTTTCCTTCTGTTGCAGGGATGTCGTGGAAGTTCTGCTGAGGAACGACGCGCTAACCAACGTAGCAGACTGTAAAGGCTGTTACCCTCTTCACCTGGCAGCTTGGAAAGGAGATGCAGACATAGTGAAGCTCCTCATCCATCAAGGACCTTCGCATACTAAAGTGAATGAGCAGGTCTGCGTATTTTTCTCTAATATATCGTTGAATCGCTTCCCTCGGATGGAGAGAGACTACTTCAGCTGATTCCTGACCCTTCCCAAACTAGTAGCAATGGTTACGAAGTCCTGCTTGCTAATGGGATAAGAAGGGTGCTGCCTACAGCAATACCTCCAGTTAGTGGTTGCACGAGTAAGGTGTATATATATATATATATATATGTTTATTTAGAGGTATATAAATACGAGAACCACTCAACACCTAGGAATTGGTCTCATGCTTTCGTACTGGGCTTCTAAAACTAACCCCTAGTTTTTCCTTTCAGTTGCTGGATAGCTGATGAGGTTTCTAGTTCTGTCAGAGGATACGTTGGCTCCCTTCTTTGGGAACTAATCAAAGCAGCTTTGTTTAGCCCTTGGCCACGCTCTCTTAGCTACTCTCCTGGCTTGTCTCTAGCACTTGCTCCAGTTAACCAATTTGTAAGTTGTAAGATAACTTTAACTCTGCTTGCCCCCAGATAAATCCCTAGCTTAATCTTAAAGAATTTTCTCAAGGAGGCAGGAAAAAAACATCTGGTGGATCTCTTCCCGTTGCCAGGCTGATAGGTTTGGGTCCAGGCTGCAGAGGGATTGATGTGAACGAGCTATTCTGTACAGCAGCCTCTGTGTCTGCTTTGGAGGGCTGGCTCCCGTGTAACTTCCCATGGAAGTCAGCAGCCTTACAATTCTGGGGAACTTCTGAAACACTACTGCTGGAAGACCCAAATATTTATTTTGTTTAAGAGTTCTGGATAAGGGAACTGGTTTCCTGCGTGAGGCCGGCTGAGCAGCGTTACTGAACCACGTATGAGCTGAGTGAGCTTGGGCAGACATGCAGTAATAACCAAATCAGATGGTTGAAGCTGTAGTAGCCCTTGGCAGGAATATCTAATGTCCCTGTGAATCAACTACTAAACCACTCCAGCTTTCATCTAGGAGGAGAGGATAAACCAAAATAAGTTTGCCTTGGTACCACGAGGCTAAAAATGTATGCTCGTTCAGAAGTTAACACGAGTAGGTCAGATACTCATGGCTCAAGTTTAGCAAAATCCGTCAAAGTCAAGATGAGCAGCGGGGAGCCGAGTTTCTGCTGTTTAATTTTGACTTGCCGTGTAGACTTTGTCAGAAGCTGAGGAGCAAACTCCCTTCAGAGTCAGGTTTAGGAGGCCTAATCCTGTTTCCAGCCATACTTTGAGGGGACCAGAGTGCCATGCTTAAGTGTTTTTTTTTGTTCCTCGGTATAAGATGGCTAGCTTGATGCGTCAGGCTGCTCCCAGGCTAAATGGTTGCTTCTAAAGCATCACGAAATGAAAAATATGGTGGTAATGCTGTTCACTACCACTCCTCAATGGAGCAGAAATAACTGAGAGTGGGTTTTAATGTCTTTGATAGTTTTCCAGCTTGGGGCTGTGGTTAATAATGTCTTCAGGCACAGCTGCAGGCATTCAGTCTGCTCAAATAAATTTGAGAAGTGTAGTTAGCTGTTTATAATCTATCTGATAAGAATTGACTGAGGGCTCTGAGTGTAAACTGCTCTGCCCCGAGCAGGACAGGTATAGGGGAAACCTCTGCAAAAGATTAAAAGCTTAGTGTAATCCTTCCAGGTAATGTTTCATTAATGTCTGTTTAGTAGGAACCTTTTTAAATGAGAGAAGTCAGCTGAATAGCCTGTGCTGCTTGTGTTTGGAGTCTTGTAAACGAAATGTTCAAGTTACAGGAATCGGCAGCTGGAATGGCTTCGGCTGTTAATAGCTTTGACTGGAACAAGATGCTGTGTTCTGTCATTTCCACCCCTTGGGAGTCACCCATTGCTTTGTTGCTATATCTCACCCATTTCATTATCACATTTTTTTTTTCTTTTTCCTCTTCCTTTTTGTAGAATGCTCTTGAGATCAAAGAACTCAAAAAGTACGGCCCCTTTGACCCATATATCAATGCCAAGGTGTGTACTTTGCTGTCAGCATTTCACTGCATCATTACTCCAAGCTGCACTCGCGTGCTTCCAGGTGCAATGTCATCCAGTTGCAGTAATACCCGTTCAGTTTGCAGCGGCTTGGGGAAAAGTAAAATGCGACCGTTTATTTACTGTGGGTTTCTTTCTTCAAAGCAGTTGTAGGAACATAATTTAAGGGAAGCTTTTCCTTATTTTCCTGGGGGCTCCTTCATTGCTTAGCCTTGTAGGACTCACGGTGATGGTCAGTTTGCTTGATTTGGCTGGATGACTTCCAAAAGGTAACGTTATTTCAATTAAAATGTTTCAGGTTTTGTTTCATGTGCTAATGTTGCTGATAAATGCAAAGAGAAGGAATTTTTTTTTTCCTGCTTAAACATGGATGCGTTTTCTCTGTGGGCTGTTTGGAGTGAATTTTCTTGCCTTTTCTCCAACAAAATGTGTAATGCTGTATTTGTCGTTTGAATGGACAGTTAATTCTTGTGGTGGTGGGGAGAAGGGAAGGCAGTAACGTTCATGCCTCCCTTTCCAAGTCCTTCATGTCCTGCTTATTGCATCAGTCTCTTTTTTTGATGTCAAGTCTGTTGTGTCGTCTGACCCTTCAGCCCTGGTCTTCTGTTCCTGTTTTCTTGCTTATTTTGCTCCTCTTGCTTTTAGCTGTTCTTGAGCTACAAAAAGGCATGACATCGGCACTTCCAATGCACTGAGGCTAGCAACTGAGGAAGCAGATAAGAAAGCTCCTGGTGGTGACCATTTTTCATTTTTATTTATAGCGAAGCTGCAGACTGGTGATGGCATAATAGTCTGATGATTTATCATGAGATACTTCTGCTGTAAGCCACCGCGCCACAGTTGCTTCCAGCCAATTATTTTGGATCCAGCCATCCATGGCAGATTTTTGTCTCTCAAAGTTTACTTAAAACTTTCACTCTGCTTAATCTGCAGTACCTTAAAACCACACAAAGTTCCTGAGCTTGCGAACCACTGGGAATTATGTTTGTTTTTGCAGACTTCTATTTCAGGAAATACTCTAGTGCATACCTCTTTAAGCACAAATACATTTACATGAAGCTCATCTGTATTGGTGATTTTTACAAAAATCCAGATGGGAATTTTACAACAACAAATGTCTTTTGTGGGAACATCAGAGTCTAGCAGTTCGGTTGCCTGAAAGGAGCTTTCTAAAACATTGTCAATAACAGAGTAAAATCTTACACCCTCCAGCATTAAAATGTTGGATGAAGGAGGAATATAAAGATGAAATGTGCAGTGAGCTCACTTTCTTGAGGGTTTTTTTGTTTATGAAGTATTCTAATTTAGATTTTATATTTTTGATGAGTGTGTTATTTTAAACTCTCAGTTCAGTTTTCCAGATGGCTGTAGTGCTTTCAAGAACAAGGCTAGTGTTTTTGAAATCTTTGATTTGAAGGAGAGAGATACAACTTACACACAGTCTGCTAGGTTCATCACAAATTCTGACCAGCTTTCCACCAGTTTCTGAACAGGTTCGATGAAGAGCCTGTGGAATCATACCCGCCATGCAACCCTCGATGTTTTCTCAGTAGCCTGGCTGCAGGTGGGAGAACCACAAAAAGTCCAGGTGCAAAAAGTGTAAGAGTTTTTGCTTAGTTGGTGCTTCCAGCTTCTCAGCTCCCAGGCAGCATGGGGTGTCGTACAGAAGCAGTGGAAGTGAGATGTTACATTTTGGGCTATTTAGAAGAGGGGGAAAGCACTTGGATATGGCTGGACTGCAATTTAATATCCTGTTGAGGAAGAGATAAGAAAGCCAGAAGCTTCGTACTTTCCTAAAACTTAAAGAAATAGTTAACAGCTGCTTTTTATGCCCTTTCCCTTTCAACATAGGAGGTGCCTGCAATATGTTTGTTACAGGCCCGAAGGACTCCTGAAAAATAAACGATAGAAGCAAACTTAAGAGACGGAACAGCAACTCTGCTTCAGTAACTCCTGCTATCTCCAATTTGGTTGTTTAATTTACACGAAGGAACCAACCAGTTGAGCAGAGCCAAGGCAAGAAAAAGCTGTCACATAGCTCAGGTTTATGCACTGCGCAAACTACCTTTGTCTTTTTTAATTGGAAGCAAATGAATCATGCAGATTGGGTTTAAAGTGCTATAAATCTAAATGGGCTGCTGAGAAAAGTAGAAGCCTACCATCTGGAGTCTGCAAATGAAGCTGGGCAGCAAACCCACCCGCAGAGCTCCCGAAAGCTTGTCAGACATATGGGGATCACTTTATTTTTTTTTGCAACATGTTTGGCATTGTTGGGCACCTGTAGGAAGGAAGGAAGGGGGCTTGTTCATCCTTTGCTCCTGGCGGTGCCGTGTGGGTTACCGATGGGAATCCTGTGCTGCAAAAGGAGGGAAGGAGGTGGTACAATTACCACCAGCTCCAGCCAGCTCTTCTGGCCTGCTTTCTGCCCGAGGTTGTGATGTGCCTTGGGTGTCACCTCCTGGTGAAGTCTGGATTTTGCTTAATTCTTTTTTTCCTCTTTTATTTTGCCCTAGCTTTAACTGCAATTTCGTGGAGTGCGTGCCAGCAGGACATCCCTGTTCTGTGCTTTAGTATCAAATGTGTCACTGGAGCAGCAAAATAGCAGGTTTTTACTAGGGCAAGTCTCGGTTAGACGTGCATACACTGACAAAAATCGCACAAAGGTATCCTAGAAATAGGTTGGATGGGATCCAAGGGTCATGTAGCCTCTTTTCCCCAGCCCTGAGCAGGATCAGGTCCACCTAAACCATCCCTGGCCGGTGTTTGGCTAGCAGTTTCTCACAAACCTCGGGGAGGGAGAGCTCTGTAGTCTCTCTTGGCAATTTATTCGAGCATTCAAATCTTTGCAGGTTAGAAAGTTAGAAAACTTGCCCTTATTTAAACTAAGACTCCCTGTCTTCAATCGAATCCCTCTTATGGTGTGTTAGGAACAGGGGTGCAGACAGACGTCCTTTAAGGGCTGTAGAGTCTCCGTTGTAGCATCTGATGAGGAGCGTAAGGGCTGTGGTATGTGGTATCTAGTTACCAGGGCTTGAAAAAATTTGATGGAGCCCATATGAAAGCAGAGGCAGTTCTGCTTAGGTTCCTGTTCTGCAGGCTTGTAGGCAGGCATCCCACGAGCCCAGCTTCTCATTCCCAACTGTGAACCAGGGGGATGCTAGGGTTCCTGCCGGAATGCAGCCCCTGGGCGCTGTGGAGTGCTCTACTTTTCTAAGAAGTTCTGAAATTTGAACCCATACGCCTTCTGGCTGCTGGAAAGGAATTTTCTTTTTCCATTTCTGATAAATACGTATGTCTGAGGGCTCATGCTCATCGTTCAGGCTCCACTCTGGTTTGTGCTTGGAGAGGTGATGCGGGGAAGGGAGGCAAACTGCCTTGCCTGGGACGGATTTAGTATTCTTGGCTGCTCAAAACTCACCCAAAATGCAGGTAATAAAGACTTATGCAAAAGTGGGAGTTTCCAGCCTGCAGTCTGTGATGGGGAAAGACTTTCTGTAACGATTCATTCAGGGGAGTTTACCACCTGGTGATCTCTGTTGCAGGAAGAATGGGGATTTCACCCTAAGCATCAGAGCCCTGACCTGCTTAAGGAAAATTACGTTAAATTGCAACGAAGATGGGGGAAATCTGCAACAGTTATGTTGTTAAAAGATGTTGCAGTCCCGTTTCTGAGCCATCAGGCAGGTGTTTGGAGTCTCTGATGCTTTAAAGCACCCTTGACGGATATGGTCTCTGTGCCAGGGAGGGATGAGAGGGGACACAGTCCTAGCAGTGGAAATTCCCCGTAGCCAGGGCTAGTGTGGCATGAGCAGTGCTGTCCCCCATGGCTCTTCAGCAGATACCTGCGGCTCTGGCGGGGCTGGAGTTACCTACTCCTGCAAAAATTGGCAGTGAGCCTCCCTCGCGCTATGGAGCAGGCTGAGGGACTCGGTCTGGCTGTTAGGGGCTCACTGATCCCCGGGCTCCCTTCCCTGTCAAACGAGAAGAATGCGATTTCCCAACCTTTTAAACACCTGGAGACCAGCAGCTTAAGCTGATTGATAGTGTGATCTCTGTAGTTCTGTATTCTCTCCCCTTCTCACTCCGTATGTATATTTTATGTGCAGACTTCTTTATTCTACAGTAACTTCTGTCCACTTGTATGTGCCTTCCTTCATCCTGGCTGCGTCTGCCACTCCAAGTATAGAGCCTGTTGTTCGACTTTGAACTTCTGTGCTAACGGCGATGCTCTGCTTTCCTTACTTTCTTAAATACCTCGCTTTGCATGTGGCTGTTGCTGCTCCCTGCCGCAGTCTTCGCTTTTATACAACTTGCAGCTGCAAAGAGCCGCTCCGGAACTCCTGGCTTGCCTTGTGCTTTCCACGCGGCTGAAAAATGATGCAAATACCAGTGAAAAACAAACGGGAGCGTGCATGCCTGACTCCTGTAATCCTTAGAATACTTAACACCTTAATAGGATTAAAGTACTTGTAGGACAGAGCAAGTTTTGCTGCGTGGTTGTGAATTGGTGCAAAATACTGACTGGTCCTTCAAGCCGGTATCCAAAAAAAATGCATGTGCTTTCAAAGCAAAAAGGTATTTTGATCAAATTCAGTTTCTGAAGTAGTACCTCTAACTCCATCAGGACAATTCTGTGTTCCCTGTTTTGTTGTTTGGTTTTGTTTTTAATGGGAGCTGTTCTTAAAATGACACATTCAACCATGGTTCTTTCAGCTAAAGTTGAAGTGTGTAACAGTTTGTACTAAATTGGGGTTTTTTAGGTCAAATTTTTGGATAGCTATTTGGTCCTAAAATCCTTAAACCAAAATCCCTCTGTGTATAACACACAGTAGTAAAGCTAGAAACTTGAGGTGAATTTAAGTTGAAAAAAGGCTCTTTTAATTCTCACAATGTTCCTATTTTGCACCTGCAAGTGAAACATGTTAGGTTGCTTGTTTTTCAGTGCTTTTGCATTGCTGCTTTTTAACCTGACAGATGCTGCATGCATTAATTGGATCTGCCTTTCGCTGTGGAGGTGTTCTTGTGTTGCTTGAACATCTCTGCCTTCAGTTGACCTGAGACCTTGGCTCGTTAGTGGGGTGATCTAATTGCACTGCTTTCTAATACACAAACTGCATGTAACTTAATGCACCCTTTCTCTAAACGGCCAGCTTGTGGAGCCTCAGAATTGCGAAGGTGGAATGACTGTTATAATCAGGATAAGTAGGATTGGAAACAATTGAAGTTTAAATCTAAAATGACGACGATGAAGCTACAGCAGATAGAATTCATGCTGCGGTTTGCCTGTGGTATCTCGCATATAAATAAAAAAATATATGTATTTTATTTTTGTGGCAGCCCGAAATGTGGGATGCTGTCAACAAATAACAGACTTGCCTTCCCCAAGTGCTAGCAGGATTAATGGGAATCCAGATACAGCTCAACAGTCCCTTAAACTTTAGCGTGGTCCCTTGATTTTTGACCTCAGTGCTTTGAAAGCAGGCTATTCCGTATATAGCACCTGTTTCCCACAGAGCAGATTTCCCATATCTGAGTAAAGCTTATTGTTCTGAATGTTTTTGAAGCTCTTCCTGGGTGGGTGGGCTGATGAGTTCACGAGGGGATGTCTGTGCCTGGTAAATGGCTAGCGAGATGGTGAAAACATTGCTCCAGGCTCAGTTTCGAACTAGGCTCTCTGCTTCCCAACTGCTTTTTTGTCTTGTTTTCGCATTTAAACTTCAATGGTTTGAGCGAGGCAATGGAGCAGCTTTGTTCTCCCCGGTTCTGACGTGCTCACATTTGTGACTCCCCCCCTCCCCAGAACAACGACAACGAGACGGCGCTGCACTGCGCCGCGCAGTACGGCCACACCGAGGTGGTGAAGGTCCTTCTGGAGGAGCTGACCGACCCCACCATGCGCAACAACAAGTTTGAGACTCCTCTGGACCTGGCTGCGCTCTATGGGAGGCTGGAAGTCGTGAAGATGCTCTTGAACGCTCACCCCAATCTTTTAAGCTGCAACACTAAGAAACATACTCCTCTGCACTTGGCAGCTAGAAACGGTCACAAAACTGTAGTCCACGTCCTCCTGGATGCTGGCATGGATAGCAACTATCAGGTATCGAGCGGGTCTGTGTGGGAGGGACTGGTTTGAGCGCTGGAGGATGGAGAAGCCCATGTGGTCACGCTCTGCCCAACCTTGCTCCCAGCGGGATCGTTTATGAAAGATGAGCGATAGCTTTGGTCTCCTCTGGGCTGTTTGTTCAGCTCTCGGTTGCTCTGGGAAGCTGCTCGGAGGGATACTGGTGCTGTGCATGCTTCACGCCTGCTTGGTGGTTGAGAGAGCCCCAGACACACAGCGAGGGAGGAGGACAAGCCCGTTCGCCGAAGCTGTTCTGCCCTGCAGTACCATGAGCTCTTGATAGCGGCGGAGGCAAATTGTCTCTCTTCCTATCAAGCCACTTGTGAAGATGCTGTTTTCACAGCAATAGCTTCTATGTGGTGGTCTTGTCTTTCTTTTTCAGGACACGACCTCTTGCTAAGCTGTAGAAAGTCCTTTCTTGGTCTCTAACCTGGGCCTGCATGTCTCTCTGGAGACCATCCCCATTTTCCATTCCAAATTCTCAGCTTTGTAATAATTTTTATTGTCTGTCCTCGGTTGTAGATACTGTTGCCCACACTTTGTATATGATGCCGTTTGCTTACTGCTTCTGTAACCTTCTAAACATGCCTCCATCACCATTCCCCACTGTCTGGCTTCATGCTATTTTTCCATTTAATTTGCAGACTGAAAAAGGCAGTGCTTTGCACGAAGCTGCTTTGTTTGGCAAGACTGATGTGGTACAAATATTGCTGGCTGCAGGTGAGAGTGATCCCCTTTTGAAGCAATAGCGTGGCGATCCCTTCATCCAGAACTCGAGGAAACCCCTTTAGAGAGCAGTGTGTTTCCCCAACCAGCGATCAAAGTTCCTCGGGGAGGGTCATAGCAGAGGATATCTCCAGGTGTTTGGCTTTAGGTCTGCCTCTCTAAAGCATTTTTTAGCTCCCCCCACAGTGATGATCACAAATGTAAGATCTGAGCTTGTTGAAAGACATGGACTTGGACACCGTTTAAAAAAAAAATAAATCTTGCTTTTGCCTTCTCTGCACCTATTGCCGCAGGTATTGACGTGAACATAAAGGATAACAGAGGCCTGACAGCCCTGGATATTGTGAGGGAGCTTCCCTCTCAGAAAAGCCAACACATAGCAGCTCTTATCGAAGGTCAGTGATGTAGCTCTGTGTGCGGGGCAGGAGGGAGAAGTTTCGGGTGCTGATGATGCCAGTGCAGGATTTTGTTCTCCAGCCCTGGAAGGTGCTGAAAGCGAAGCAGCTTCAGGTCAGGTCCCTCCGTGAGGATCTTACAGGTGTTGCTGATGAAGGAATGATGCTTAAATGCTCTGGTGAGCTGTCTCTAGACCAAATGTTTGCAGGGAGACTTCTTGGGGGGGGGGGGGATTTAGGGGGATTAGCTCCTTTGCTGGAGGAGTGTGGCATGACTTTTACAGTTTAAATGGGCTTAATTGAGCTTTGTTTAACTCACTGGAGAAGTTAATTAAAATTAAAGATAGCCTAAATCTGCTTGCAGAATTCAAAGTAATGGCTTTAGAAACGGTTTTGGATTAACTATCCTTTATGTATGTGTCTGTGTAGGCAAATAGTCGTCTGTGGATCTTACATCCTCCTCCTCACTTCATTGTGAAGCTTGGGCATGGATTTTGCCCATGAGATGTACAGAAAGGCCTTGATTACTTGTGGTTTATGAAGGAGCTTGGCCCATTGCGTCTGTCCAAGTTAGGGAATGAAATGTGGCATCGTAGCTAAATTCCTACCTTGTAATTATGCTGTCTCAATTTCCTCTCAGCTGTGGGGAAAAGATCAGAAGCGTATGCAACTGGTGTGCATTATTCATGCTTCGCGTTTGGGAGCTTTACAGGTTCAAAGCACTTTGCAGACTTTTAATTAAAACTTTGCCTGTGAGGCTGGTAGGTAGTATCTCTATTCTGAAATTGGAGATAAAGATGGGCTTTAAAACTGAGGTTCTTGCAGGTAAATGCTCTTAGTTTGCTCCTGTAGGTGAGCTAGCTGTGTGAGATGTTGATGTCTGGCTTAATTAGTCTAAACTTAATGTTTCTGGCTTTGCCTGTGGTTTGGGGACCAGAGCTAGACTTGTTTATTCTGCCTTATGACTCCAGAAGACCAGACTGCATCTCTGCTTAGTGATGTAGCTTGTGTCTATAGCATGAAGTAATCTGCTCCATGATGTTGTGTACATACAGGAGCTTTGCAGCGTTCTGATTAAAGACTCTGTAAAAGTTCAAAGCGCCATCCTTAACCTTGTGCATGTGATTAAAGAGGCCGCCGGCTTCTATTTTGAGATCTGAGCTGCAAGTTTTAATAATGTACTTCAGTTATATATATTTTTTTTTAAGGCTTAATAAGCTGACAGTTGGCCTTCCATCCACGAGGGAGGAAGCGCCATATGCTGAAAAGGACATAAAACTAGATTGACATCAACTGACCCTGTCGCCCCACCTCCCTGCAGATTACACGGTTGGGAAGAAGAGTGTCAAAGCTGCGGAGAAGACTGTTCAAGCACCGCTTGTTCCAGCCGCTGATCCCGTGTGCCGGATATCTCAGGGTAGGCTTCCATGGCACCAGCGATGCTCTTCCAGCAAACGCTGGCTTCCCAAGGGGAGAAGCCCCAAGCGATGTACCTGTGTGTCTCCCGCTCTCGCAGGTGATGTGGAGAAAGCAGTTACGGAACTGATCATCGACTTTGAAGTCAACCCAGAAGAGGAGAGTCCATATGAAGCTTTATACAATGCCACGTCCTGCCACTCCCTGGACAGCCTTGCCAGCGGGAGATCTTCAGATCGAGAATCGGTGAATAAGGAAGCGGAATCAACCGGTCTCAAAGCAGCAGGAGTCAGGCCTGTATGTAGCTGTGTGGGCTCCTCTCTGCTTGCCTTAGGATAGGTAACTTAGCTCAGTTCTCATGATTTTGCAGCAGGCTGCCCATCCCCCAGCTTGAGGAAATTTTTAACCCCGTCCCTGACATTGATTAAAGCAGGCAGGTACCTCTCCTTTTTCACGGGCCTGATCACAGAACCTCTCTTGTGTTGCCCACAAGTAGCTACTTCTCCCTGCTGAACTTTTGCCAAGCGTTGCATCCTTCTGTTTTCTGGCAGTTAAATACCGGTGCCTGTGAATTTTAGTTTGTCAGGACATTGCGCTTAGCTGAAGGTCACCTTCTTGTCTAGAAGAAAGCTTTGGAAACTTGTGTGTGGAGCATTTTTCTCATCTGTCTTGCCTTTTGCTTTGCCCAAGAGAAGGCTCTCGAGGAATTACCTTTTAAGAATATCCTGTTGGAAACCAGGCAGTGGAAACATTTTTTTTCTGTATTACTTGCAGAGGTCTGTAGAGGGTACTCAAGGCTTTACAAGGCAACGCAAAGCTCCTGGAACTGACTTCAAAGTCTTCCTCACCTTCTGTTAGTTGCACCTGCTGCCCCGTTAGCAACCAATGGCAACACTGCTGTGGGGCAGATGGGATGCTGGCCTTGCAGCATGCTGTGTCAGCTTCAGGGTTTGTTTTCTGCTTGGTTTTACAAAGCCTGGTCCGTGGATGTGTTTTTGGACAAAAGGCAGCAACAAACAATTAAACTGCTGGTGGTACTGTAACCGTGCTTCCTCCCTGTCTGCAAAGAGGTGCATTGTTTTCCCTGTATTATTAGCAAATACAGTAGAAATGAGACAAAAGCTTTACAAGACGGGCGTTTCGTCCAGATCGCTCATTCAGATGTGCTGTCCTGTTATGGACTAAATCTTGGTGGCTTATATCCGTCTGTGTGCTGTCCTGTGCTGATGGTGTTTGGTGTGAAATAAGCTCAGCTCTGTCACAGATAAGAAAAGACGAGAGGCTGAACTGCAGTGGGAAGGGAGAGGAAAGAGGGACATGCTCCAGGAGCTCGCTGGGGCTTCTCCCAAGGCTTGCTTGGGACTTTTGGAATGAGTTGTTCCTCGGCCGTCTTTTCCTGTGCCGTTAGATGGAGCTGTTGGAGGGCAGGAGATGACCTAGAGAGATGGTTTTTTAGCTCTGTATGGTGACAAGGCAGCAGTTCTAAGAGCCCACAGGCAATCTTGGGATAGTTCAATCTTGGGATAGTTGAGGAATGCAGTGCAGCACTGTCCCTTGATCCGTAGGGTTTTCTGCTGTAAAAGGTGCCTCTGGGATCACTACTGTTACAGTTTCATTAAGACACAAGCAGTGGGTCTTCCCTTTCTCCCCGTTCGCACGAGTTCATTGCTGACGTTCGCTGTGTGATGCTGTGCCATTGAGGTTACCGCTCTGGGTCGGACTGAACTGGCCCAAGGAAGGAAGCAGCAAACCTGTGTGAACAGCACCTTCCACCTGAGCGGTTTTATGCTCCCAAAATCTAGTCAGTGCTCACGTGGGTCTGAGGTGCCCTTGTCCAGCATAACGCAGCCCACCCACTTCTGCTCCGCAGCAGTAATCGCCAGCATCCCATCCACAGGGCATCTGCAGAAGGGGCTCTCTGCCTGCGTAGGTGTCCTGCTGGGGAGGAGGAAGAGGAGGAGGAGGAGGAGGAAAGGCAGCAACCACTGCCAGGCTCTGTGCTGTTGGGACTGAACTTCTCCTCCACCCCGAGTAATTAGAGGAGGTCCCTGCCATGCGGCACGCACAGCGGTGTGGGCGTAGTGTTGGTGGAAGCAGGAGGGGACGTGCTTTAACACAGCGCAGCTGACAGTGGTCTTTAAACTGCAGAGAGAACGTCCACCCCCGCCTGCCAAGCCACCGCCCGATGAAGAGGAGGAGCAGCATGTGGAGAAGAAGATAGGCCATGGTGCTTCCTGTGAGGTACGTGGGACTTGATCTGTGGTGCTCTCTATAGGAGTGTGGCTTAAAGATCAGTTTTAATAATTTGGGAGGAGCCAGCTATGATATTACATCCCTTGCAAGTCAGGCTGTGAATGCAAAGTCTTCTTTCACTCCAGCATTGCTGCTGTCACTTGCCATGGGAACTTCCTTTGTGCGGTTCTTCCAGGGCACCTCCGTGCTGACCTCCAGCCTTACACTTCCTAAGGGAATTCTCAGCCAAGAATAGGAAGGATTTTTCTGAATCACGTTGTGATGTGGACTGTTGCCCACTTGTAATGATCCCACCAAATGCATCTTCGCTGGAGACTGAAACCCAGAGGGCCCTTAGTTCCTGCTTCCTCTGAGCTTCCAGCTGCCGAGGAGATGCGTGGGCTTGTGGGTCCCACTGATGTAAACAGGGATCAGGGGCTTGAATTCAGCCAAGGATCTGGCCCAGCATCTGTTAAAGTTGTCTTCTGCAGAGGTTGAGGCAAGTGGGCTGCTTTTTGGTGAAACCAAAGCTCTCCTGTTCTGCGTTGTTCCTCCTGCGCTTCCTCTTGCTCTTTTGTGTTCACTTGCTTATGGACCTCTGTGAGAGCTGTCTGGGGGGTGTGTGTGAAACCACAAATGCGTCTTGGCAACTTCTGCTGGCACCCAGGAAAATGTTTAAAGCAAAACCAAATCTTGTGGATATCCTTGCCTTTCCAAATGCAGTAGGTTGTGTGTAAAACCAGTGGCGTGCATCGGAACAGGCTCCCGTTCACCAGCAGCTTGGCTTTGAATGTGTTGACTCTGAAGTTCCTACACGGCATAAATGTGATCTGTTTTCTGAAGTATGTCAGCTCTACCGCAGACATGAGTAAAACAGTATTTGCTTTAATAGAGCCGCCTTTTGAGAGAGAGAGTAAAGCTCCAAATGGTGCATAAACAGGAAAACTGAAACGTGAAATTGCAGACTGATCTCTCCGCTGCTGTTAAAATGGCTTTGCAGTGTGTGATGGCTGGTCCTGTGGCTGGTGCTCAGCAGAGGAGAGCTGGGTAGCAGGTCACAGCATAATTGGAAAGCAGAGCTTGTTTATGATAACAAACACGAGGGAGGGAAACGTGCATGGGCTGCTCCTGCTGAGTTATCTTGCCATATTTAATTATAAAACACCTGCTGTGGTGTCCTGCCGTTAATGGCTTTGGAAACATGATCCAAGGTTCCAATCAGGATCCATGATTAAAAGAAATCTTGCTGGCAAATAGACTCGTATGCAAAGTGACTTGCTGGGGAGATCTTGATTTGCAACCAATTTCATCGGTGTCGCTGACAGATTGTGTCGCTGCCTGGAAATGACCTTCTAGATGTACCGATAAGGCAGGTTTGGGTCTGGTTCTTGTTCTTTGCTGCTTCTGGGGTGCTCTGCTTTGCTGAGCATTGCTCATTTCATTTCTCTTGCCCAGTATTTATCATTTGGGTACATGTTCTCTCTGGGTTGGGCAGGCGTGGACAGGAATATGCTTAGGGCATGCTGTAAACATCTCGGAGCAGCATCCTGATCCGCCATCCTCCAGACCTGCTCTCGCGTTAGAGCCAGGACAGTTAGTCATTGAATATTCTGGGGTTGGGCCAAACTCTAGTTTCAAAAGTAGTCTTTTTATTCCATTGCCAAGCTGGGGCTATCTGTCAAAACAGATGTGCATAAACAAGAAACTTTTAATTCTCATGATGGAAAAACGTTAGTACAAACAGGCGAAAAAGAGCTGATTGTTTGGAGGTGCTTGAGTGCCTTCTTTCACTATCTGCAGAAACCTTCTGGGTTTGCAGCTGAATAAGTGTCTGCATTGTCAAATTAAACTTCAATTTAATTTGTTTACTACTCCTCTCCGAAAGGGAAGTGCAGATGAAAGACGAGGCGCCATGATTGTGCCAGCAGTTCGGTTTGCAGCTCTGGGGAGGGAGGAGAGACAAAAGAGACGAGTTACCCTTTAAAAAGTCTTTCAAAGGCCACGACTGTGGATTAAGTACACGCCAAAGAGCACGCTTGTTATTAACATCATCTTATTTTGGGGTTTTGCTAATAGGGAACATTTATACATGCTGACCAACATGTGTAAATAAATGATAGATGACTTGGAAGAAAAATTGATTTGATTTTGTTGCTCCTGGTTGCAGAGCCTACAGAGCAAGCCCAGTTTCCCAGCAAACAGTGGTTTTCATTTGGAGTGAATTCGAACCTGAAACTCTGTTTAAAGCTTGGGGGGATGAGAGCTGGAGAAAATAAAGTGTACCCAGGCCTGTAAACGGACGCATAAAAGTTTACAAAGCGCAAGCTGGGAATTGTGTGCCGCTAGGGAGCTGCTGCCTGAATGCATTCAGTGCATTTGGAAGAGGTCAGCACCATCGTTAGCGTCTGCAGGAGTCTTAGGAGTACACTGCTGCCTGGCTTGAGGTCCAGGCTTCAACTGTTACGACAGGCTGCTGCTGTGCAGTATTTTTCCAAGTTCTCTGGCGAGAGCCTGTCACCTACTGTTATGGTCTGATGTTTTTGTGCCACCATCTGGTCGGAAGTTTATTTCCTTAATTTGCTCGTTATGAGCTCCTTCACCTGAAAAGGAGCAGGTCTGCCTGACGGCGCGTGTTGGAAGCAGGTAGAATAAATACTTTCTTTGCCGGACATGGCCCATTTCCTCCCATTGAGAAAGCTGATTTAAAAGCCACTTGAGGTTGCACGGACGTAGGAATCCAGTCTGTGCTGCTGACTTCTGGGGGTGTCTCTGAGCCTCCAGAAGCTTCCAGAGGGCCTGACTAGATCGCAGTCAGGTAGGTACCTCTTTGCCCTTGCAGCAACCCTGATGCTCTCACCTTGGGGAAGAGGTGGGAGGCGGTGCTTAGGCTGCTGTCTAGACGGTGGCAGTTAGAGGAGCCTGCGAGCAGTAAGAGAGCCCTCCTTGGGGGGACGTTTTGTTCAGACCTGTTCTTCCCCGTCTTGGCAGCAGGTAGGGATCACCTGCTTTCTGCCGTGGTTTGACCCAGCCATGGTTGGATCAACCTGCCGGGGTCTAGCCAGGAGATGGTGCTGAAAGGCAGCTGACCATGTAGGCAGGGTGCCTTGAAGCCCGGTTTAGCCCCATTAGCACTGGGGTTTAGCCCCATTAGCACTGGGGTGGCACGCCTGGTGCTCTAAGGATTGTGCCTTGAAGACCAGTTTAGCCCAGTCAGCACTGGGATGCATTTGGTGCTCTAAGGACAGTGCCTTGAAGCCCAGTTTAGCCCCGTCAGCACTGGGATGCATCTGGTGCTCTAAGGACAGTGCCTTGAAGCCCAGTTTAGCCCCGTCAGCACTGGGATGCATCTGGTGCTCTAAGGACAGTGCCTTGAAGCCCAGTTTAGCCCCGTCAGCACTGGGATGCATCTGGTGCTCTAAGGACAGTGCCTTGAAGCCCAGTTTAGCCCCGTCAGCACTGGGATGCATCTGGTGCTCTAAGGACGGTGCCTTGAAGCCCAGTTTAGCCCCGTCAGCACTGGGATGGCACGCCTGGTGCTCTAAGGACGGTGCCTTGAAGCCCAGTTCAGCCCCGTCAGCACTGGGATGGCACGCCTGGTGCTCGAAAGATGTCAAATGCCCGTCGTCCTTGGCGCTGAGGTGGACCAACACGTGTGAGTCTGCAGCCAGACTCATGTGGATCCTGCAGCAAGCCCGCATCCCAGCACATGGATGGTGGCGTTCCAGAGCAGCTTGCTGGAGCATCTGCCAATATTCCTGACTCTAATCAGAGGCTTTTTGGGATTTAAATGAGCACAATCGCTGTTGCACATCCTGAGGTTAAACTGTGTTTATACAGTATTGCCTGAGGGCTCTTTAGTCCTAAATCTGCTTGTGCATCCTGAGGTTAGGAATGCTGGATCCGAGACTGCAGAGAAGGTGGAGAGATTTGGGCTTTTTTTTTTTTTTTTTTTTCCCCAGCCACATCCTAATAGGGCCAGCAACTAAATACTGAATGACGATGCAAATTCCAATAGCAACAGTAAGTCTGAGTTGGGATGAACAGGAATAACGGTCTCAGCTCTTTTCCCCCCTCCAGGCTGTCTGCAGACCTTGCACAGTGAATCAGTTGGTCGGTGCTAGAAAGCTGTCAGCAACCTGAAATACTAGAAAATAAAGGGGGTTTGGGTGGTTTTTGGAGGGGCAGGGGGGGAGGACTATTGCATTTTGGATCGCACTCGGCGGTGAAGGTGTTGCCTCTGCCAATTCCTTGCTTAAACCATGGCATAAAGAGGCCTTGTGCTTTATTGCTGGGATAAATAGCATTGCTTTGTGGAGAGCTACATTATGCTGTTTTTCATTAGGCCCCTGTTGCACGAGGAAAGAGCAGGGGAAGTGGAGCTGAGGAAGAGGAACACCCTTACGAGCTGTTGCTTACAGCAGAAACGAAAAAGCCGGTGGCACTGGATAGGAAAACAAAAGGTAAGTGACCATCCAAAACATGGAGCTGTTTGCTTAGATGCATTTAAGGAAAATATAGAGGGCAGAGAGAAACTGGAACAATTAAACTCTTTGGGTGGGGCAGCTGGGGTCTGGATTGCAATTGTTTTGTTTCCTGGTAATCTTCACTTTTTATAAAAAGGAGAGAGCTAAATGTTCCTGTACAAAGTGTACACGGAGGAAGGGCAACTCTGCTATTTTGACAACTAAGAGATTATGAGGACCTACTCTGTTAACTTAGGAAATAAGCCGATCTTGGGCACGGTCAAGTGAGTGCAGAGGGGTGGAAGGCTGTGGTGTTGTTACAAGGGAGAGGAACCCATGGGAGCCTTTACGTGAGCCGTATTCTCCACCCAGCTGAACTTGAGGACCTGCTGGTGTTGCATGTTGATATCAGCAGAAGATTGGCCCTGATCTTAAAACCAACATCCCAGTGTGTATTAAAGCTAATTTGAGATGTAAACTAACAAAGGAGGAAAACAAACACGTAGAGCAAGCCCCTTTTCTAGAACATGCTGAAAATCTGCTCTGTACCAGGTTAAGTATCGAACTAGGCTCTCTTCTCCCAGAGGAACTGTTGTGCTTTACCAGGGGTCTGGGAACACCTTGTCTCTTGTGTTTGGCTCTTGCTGGGCTTTTTGGCTTTCCTTCAACAACAACAACCACCACAAAAGATTTGTTTAGAGGGAAAAACATTTCTTGCTTTATTCAAAAGTCCTGAGCAGGATTTTGGAAGGTTTTAGTTGGGATTCGAAACCTGGAAACCGTCTGGCTTTAAGGATGGACAGAGGATAATGAGGACTCGGTGTGATGTCTCACTGACTGCCCTGTAAGACCTGCAGCTTTTTTTTTTTTTCTTTTTTTTTTCCCCTTCTTGCAGCATGATAGCTTTTGTTCCTTGAGCCCTGCCGTGCTCCTAGCTTGTGCAGGGTGGCACAAGAGGTCATTATTTTCCCACCAGCGTTTGCCAAAGCCACTTGCTGCCGGAGGCCAAGTTAGGATGCTTTTCAGGTTGGTGCTTTGGGGTCTCAGCCAGGAGTAGTCCTTGGGTGACAGCTATGGAGCCAGCAGCTTTCAGGCACAGCTTTTCAGCGTGCAGCTATTGCTGATTATTCAGGTGTGAGCTATTCCTGACTGCTTGGCTCCTTTCTCTGCCTACCGTGTCTAGGTTTGATTAATGTGTGTAAAGGTGGGTCCTAACTATGTGTCAGACGAAAATAAAATCTCACAGGAATGCATTTGCTTGTTCTTGATGTAGATCTCTTCCCCTGAACGCGTCGGTACTGCAAACGGTCTAAACCCCGTTTCACAGAGGTTGCAGGGAGCATCTTTAGCCTACTAAGGATCCGGAGCAGAGTCCTGTCTTAACATCCAGCTGGAAAGATAAGAGCTGTGACTTCAGGGTGTGCAGTCTGTGGCAAGTGTTACTGGGTTTGTAACAAGCGCGGAGCCCTTTCCGCTGTTGCAGCAGGAGAAATCCAAGGATGCAGTTGAGTTTTCTCATCTTCCAGGTCTTGCCCACGCTTCTAAACGCAGTTACCACTGCATCTAATGCAGCGGAGCCTTCAATCCGGTGGAGGTGGAGAGCTGCTCCACCCGGGAAGGGGTCCAGCCGATGTATTTCTCATTTCTTGCGTTTCTTCCGCTTGCCGGGGCCATATCCCATCGCTCTTCGTGGTGCACCTGGAGAAAAAGACACACAATTGTTTGTCCCCCTTCTCCAGAGGGTCCCAGCTGTTTTCCAAAAGGTCTTGGCGTGATCCCTGTGGCACAACCGCATGTGTGGCAGTGTCCCCAGCTGGCAGCTCTCCCCACACTGCAGGAGCAGCTGAGCTTTGACAGGGCCCCCTGTCATCCTTCACCTGCTGTTTGTCCTCTCGGGGACTTCAGGCTTCATGATGCCAGTAGGAAATGAGACACTGACTACATTTCTTTTTTGTTTAGCACGATTTTTCTGGTCTGTGGTGTTCATCCTTGCTTTCTGTCACAGCGTTACAGGTTGTTCCTTTCTGCACGTGAGGTTGATAACTGCTCTGGAAGGGTGGATCAGCTTTGAAATCTGCTTTATTGCACTGGGAACAAAAGAAAATGGTTCCAGCTTTCCCAGCAGTTGGGGTCAGATACCAGAAGGGCACGTGGAAGCAGACGTAGCTAAGTATGAAATGTGAGGTATATGTGGGCGTGGGGGGAAAAGATGCGTTTAGGGAGCAGCAGAGTCGTTTTGGCAAAAAGTTAAACAAGGGCTGAGTGAGGGACTGAAGCCTTAATTGAGGTGTTGGAGAATTTTCCCAGCTCTGGATCAGACGGGTCCTGGAGCATCAAAGGCAGCAGCTCAATCCCAAGACAAGGAGCAGGCTGCAGGGTGGCTTTGAATTACTTCTTGGCCCTTGTTCTGAGAGGCTGGGCTTCTAGATGTTACTTGATGAGTTCTGGAGGAGCCTTTGGTCAGCAGAGAAGGACTCGGATTCTCGCGGGCTATTGAGAAGGACTTTCCAGGGCAGCTGGAAAGCTGAATTTCAGGCATGCTGTGTTTAATGGTGCCTTTCATATGTGATAGCTGCCTTTGTTCCTCTTGCTGCAAGTTGTCTTGTATCCAGTGACTAGATGAATGTGGTATTATCCGCCTGGCTTTGGTTGCCTTTTGTGTATGTTACAGCAGTTTGCTGTCACATGCTGGAGCACTGGGAAAAGTTGGCCTGATGTTGCGGGCAGAGTATCAGAAGTGGTTTAAGCCAAATGCTTTCCCATCCCCTTTGGTAAGGAAACTACGTGCAATCGCCTGCATGAGGTCGGGTCATTCAGACCTTGTAACAGGACTTGTAAATAGGCCAAGAGTGGTGAACTCTGTGTGGACTGACCGGAGGAGACCGTTCCACTCCTGCTGCGTTCGGAGAGACCTGATGGAGGATGAAGGCAGAAAATGCTTCTGAGCTTTGTCTGTCTTGCCTCTCAGGAGAATCCTCCACAAGTGCTGTCAGCAGTAACCGGCTGCAGGTAGGACTGACTCGGTTCCTTCTGAGAGTTATTAAAACTGGTACTTGTTGAGGTTCTGCTGTGCTGCTTCCATGGGAAGCCCAGCCTGAAGTCCCTGCTTCGCCCTTCCTCCTGCTCGCGTTTTTCTTACGGTTATTCTGGTTCAACCAGATGTATGACTGTGCTCTAAACCAGGGCGCTGAAATGAGGCAACGATGAAAGACAACACATGCTGCAGAGAGATTTAAAGAAAATAGCTTTTCAGAGAGCCGCAGAAACAGTGGGATGGATATCGTTACAGGGAATCCGTGGGGACGCATGGGTATGGCAGACAAAGGCTGGAAGAGGCAGAGACTTCTTGGTTTGCCGTGAGATGGATGATAGTGTAAACCACAGCCTACGTGCCCTCCCTTGGTTTTGTGGCTGGGGGACAGACCCCTTCCCGTGTCTCGGGTCCAAGCCTGCATTTCTGCTGTCACGATGTATTTAGAAGCTTCTGTGCAGAGTGAAATGAACAAACTCTCTAAGCAACCAGAGCAGTGTTTTATTGCCCTTTCCTAAAAGGGGAATAGGGGAGGGAGTAGAAAAAGAGCACAAGCTCAGGTGGCTTTTGGAGGACAAACTGCCCAAAGTGACCGAGTTTGAGGCTAATACAGGAGCGTACTGTACACGTCTGGATTTCGCATGCAGCACCTCGCTGCATAGATGAGCCTTTCATCCCATCAACATCAAGAAATTTCAGTTTTACTGCAGTTGAAGGTTATTTTCGCACCTCTATAGCAGCACCCTAAGGGACCCTTTCCTCCTCTGGCCGCCTGTGCCACAGGAGATAGTTGCACGCTCCTCACTTGACAAATTCTGGTGTGATGTAGCACAGGGAGCCTTTTCTATATGAAAGGTAGAGGCTGGTGTGTGCCCTTGCTACTTCTGAGGCTGGGGAGCTTGAGCAAAAAGCAGCTGCAGTAACAGCTTCATTCTCCTAATCCAGGGGCATGAAAGAAATCCTGTTGATGATATATACGGAAAGAAATTCAGTCGAGACAGGGCAGTTGCAGCTTCGTGTTATGAGTTTAGGGAAGCGCTTCGTATCTGGAATCATCAGGCAGCTGGCAGGGAAGCTCTTAATTGAATCCTCCCTGGGAAGCAGACGGTCTGTGCCTGGGCAGGCGCTCCTGTTCCCATTAGGTGTTGGAAAAAATCTCTCCCGTTGCTGAAACCTGCAGTGGGCATTGGCTGAAAAAGTCAAGACCAGATATCTGTGCTTGGGTGTAAAATCAGCTCGGGGAGCTGGGCAGAAGCCCCTCTGTTAAGGATGACTCCCTTTCTGAGTTAAAAGGTGTAGCTGGAGGAGGATGCTTTGAATGCAGCAGATGGATGGAACTGGGGTGTCTCTGCTTCTCTGGCAGCTAAGTATTATTTTCTCCTTCTCCAAATTCACGATACCCTTGAAAAATGAGTGGTGTTCCTCTTTGTGCCATGAGAAAAGTGATCGGCACATCAGCTGAATCGCGTCAGTGACCTATCCCAGAAAGGTATGTCTTCCCGGGATGGCCGGGGGTTGTTCTGGTCTCTCCACGACCATCCTGAGGCACCTGTAGTTGAAACCCCAGGAGGTAAAACCTGGGGAGCCCTCAGCGTTCCTGCAGTGTGCACCTCAATGACAAAAAGGAGCGAGATGACCCTTTCCTTCCTACATCAGTTCTCCCTGCAGCTTTCAGGGCCCGCTCTGAAACGTCTCCTTCAAGATGTTCCTCGCATCTTCTGAGCAAGGGCTCCTTTCCTTGCTTCAGCCCTTCCTCCTCTGGCAGCTCCCTTGCATTTCGAAGTCCTTGGTCGGCTGGAGAATGAATGGGTGGCTGTGATTTCTGTGCAACAGGAGCCCTTTTGTGAGGCTCTGGAACTGGATTTGGAGCACTTTGTTCTGGCTGGACTCAAGTGTTCCAGCACGTGGCATAAACTTTCACCAGCCGCCTCTCTGCCTTCAGCAGAAATGTCAGGAAAGGTTAAGCCGAGGCACGGAAGAATTGATATCCAAAGAAGGAAAGGTTTGAGAAGAAAGGCTGTTGATTTTGCAAAAGCTTTGTCCTCCCCATCAGGTTAACGTGACTGTCCTGTCAGTGCTGTGTCCCCCTTAGCGGCTCAGTAGCTTTTTCTTACTAATATGGGTCTGTCCTAGGAATGCAGCATGTCTGATCGCTTCTGAGGTTTCTCTCCAGCATTACAGCATCATAACTTTAGGCAAAGTAACTGACCGTAGTCTGGTCTCGGGATGTTCTGCCAGGGTGCTGCTGTTGGCTCTCTGCAAGCAGCGTTAGGAATGATGCTGGTGACACCACCTGCCCCCGGGAGATATGCCTCCCCCTTGGCAAATTCAGAACTTGTGGTGAATGTGCCCATGCAAGATAATCAACAACTACTTCATTGTCCCGGAATCTTTTAACTCGCAGGATCCAGGATGAACTAAGCCCTTGCATCACTTGAGCCCAGCGAGCAGCGAGCTCTGCGGGCGCGCTGCCCTGGCAGTCAACCTCCGTTCAGGCTTTGGCTGTTCCTGACTCAGCTGCCAAGGGAGCAAGCTGCTTTTAGCATTTCTGTGCAGTAAACACATGCCTGTGAGAGGGACTAGCTGGGCTCGTCCAACACGGGGCATATGAGACCCCGGGCTCTGAAGCGGCGTGCAAAGACAAATGACTTAATTCCGTCCTTTCCTGCCTCATTTCTGGTGCGAGGACAGACCACAAAACCAGATGGGTGTTAGTGTTTGAGAACGACCTGGTCGAGGTTAGCGCTGGAAAGGATGCTCGGGGGGAAGGAGTTGATCACACTGTTGTTGCTAATAGGCTGCTTTTAGTTCAAGATAAGTAAATTCATTAGTGTGTTGTGCCTCACTGAGATGAGGATTCCTTTGCCTTGGCTTCCGAGAGCTGCTGTCTTGCAAAGCAGGCGATTTCCTCTTCACATCTAAACATCCTCCTTGCGTTTCAGAGCCAGGTTATTGGGGTGCTTTGCTCTGGTGTTCCTTTGCAGTGGCGTTTTGCAGTCCTCGGACTGAAGAGTGTTTCCTCAGCAGTAAATGGAAGCGGTTAAAATTGGTCAAACAGTTATGTGCGGGCGTAGGAATCCTTTGTAAACAGAAATTTTATTTCTTAGCTTTCCAAAATTCTGCTTTGACAGTTCCAGCGCCCATTCACATGTGACCCGGGTGAGTACGCGTGTGTCTGTGTACACACTTGGCAATTGGGATCAGTCAATTATTCATGATTTATGCAGGACCCTGGTACCTGATATTAAAGACGTTGGTGCAGGAGTGGCTGAGGAGCCGTGTCATGTTTCTGGGACAGCCGGTACTCCTCGCAGCTCACTGCGTTAGTAGATCAGACCATTCCGTGTTGAGCCGTTGCTTGCAAGAGAAGAGACTTTTTGATGAAGTTTGTTTTTTTGGGTTTTTTTGTTGTTGTTTTTTTTTTTTTTTTTTAATTGCATCAACTGTTTATTTCTCTCCCCTGAGTAAAGAGGAGAGGTTAGACTGGGAAACCGCTAGGGAGGAAAGCAGTGGGTTTTTTTTGGGGAATGGATTTTGGAACTTGCAGGTTGATTACGGTCCAGCAGCTTTCCCACCCTGCGGCTCGTGCCAAGAGCAGGGAGCGCTGCTCTAAATAACACTTTGGCCTTTATGGAAATGTATCAGATGTTCCAGGAGCCTCTGTCTCTGCTTCTCCTACCTCACTTGCTCTCTCTGCAGGATATAGTTAGCACTTCTCTTAGCCTTATATAGCAAGGCCTGATAGTTAGTGTTAACAGGAATAAAACAACAAGGAGCGCTGCCAGATTGCATAAATCAGCCAGTGTTTGGAATTTCATAAATGCCATGACTTTGGGTACAAGTTGAGCATGCAGAACAATACTGAACTGTTCTCTCTTTATCTCTCCCTCCCTTGCTGAGGGAGGGCAGGGGGAGAGCTGGAATTATGCTGCTTCTTCCATGTTTTTAATTCCCCCCCCCTTCATTTTCGTCCCCTTGAAGACCACAGGAGGAGCAGCGGCAGCCGCAGCCAGGACTCTGCCGACGGCCAGGACATCCAGGTTCCAGAGCAGTTTTCAGGATTGCTTCACGGTTCTTCCCCGATCTGTGAGATAAGCGAGGACCCTTTCAGGCTCGTTTCTTCCACGGAGAAAGGAGGCACGGAAGCTACAAGCCACCCACCTGCTATGCAGCTGGAGGATGCTGACTTCTCTGCCTCTGGATCAGTACGGACCAGCTCTCCGGACCAAAACCAGAAAGTAGTCTACGCAACTGTCCAGCACACGCACATCAACCGGGCGGATCCTGAGACTGTAGTCACGCCCCACATGCTACAGCACCCCGGTGGTGCTGAGGAAGAGGGGGACAGAGCTGTGGGCAGAGCCCACCCAGGGAGCAAGCCCAAAGCCGAGCTCAAACTCAGCCGCAGCTTGTCTAAATCGGACTCCGATCTTCTGACCTGCTCTCCAACAGAGGACGATGCCATGGGGAGCCGGAGCGAATCGCTCTCCAACTGCAGCACTGGGAAGAAGAGGCTGGAGAAGTCCCCGTCCTTTGCTTCGGAGTGGGATGAGGTAAGGCTGGCTTTGCTTAAGAGCTGCTGTGCCGGGAGTGAATCCGCACGGCGCGAGCTCCTCTCTATCACACTGGCCTTTAGAGGGGGTCCTGGGTGGTTTTCATTAGTTTTACAAACTCTTACATTGCATTAAATGCTCAGTTGTAACTCTTTCAGGTGTGAAAGGCCAAGAGATAGGGTTAATTGGAGTGGGGGAGAAGCAGAATTGCAAGGAGTGAGGGGCTTTCCCAAGTTTTTGAGGTTGCTCAAATACAGGGCTTGATTTTTTTAGGCAAGCCAGATACTTTGGGCATGCAAAACCTTATGAGGGAGAGCTGGTAACGGTGCTCCCTGACAAATCTTTGTGTTGACCTCCTCTTCCAAATTCTTCCCCTGTGGACTCTCCCAGCATCCAGAGGAGACGTTTTGGTTCTGGGTCCCCGCTGCTGGGGGGTAAGCAGTGTCCTGAGTTCACGGGGATGGAAGGAAAAAGTAGTTAGGCTGTGTCTGGTGCATTTAATAGCTCCCACTTTCCTCTTCACATATTTATTTCAGAGGCTTGTTAGAAGTCACTTTATTGTAGTACAGGAGGCCCATGGATAGTTAAATATTTCATGCTCAGAAAGTTGGCCCTAGTGAACCACTCGGGCGAGATTAAGTGTCCCTCTGAAATTCAGCACCGCAGCATTACTGAAACATTCTTTGGAGATGATTCTCTGCTGGTAGAGCAGCAGCGCTGCGGAAGAGATAAGCTCGGATGAACCACTCTTTGTACACTGAAAGGAAATAAAACCCCTGGCGTGGTGCTGGGGGTGTGGAGCGGTGTGTGCCGGGCGTGTAAACCCCTGGGACGGTCGTGCCCCTGCTCGCCTGTCCTGCGTGCGCTGACTGGTGCTCAGCTGCCTGACTCGGAGAGAAAATCATCTTTGGTGGAAGGGGGAAGTATTCAGAGATGCTAAAAGCACCTCCTAGGTACGAGCCCATCCTTCAGTTCATGTTCTGCTCCTCTCGCTCCCTGCAGTGGTCCAGGGTTGCCAAATACATCTATTTTCTTCTGTAGCTGTTCTGGTTGTAGAGGCATTGCTGTTAATTACCTGGGTGAGTTGTACCCTGCCTGTTAATGAAAGATTCTACAGCAGCAGGCTTGTTAGAAAGGGCTGGGTAATTTTTGCTGTCCTTTTCAAGCCTAACCAAACTGTTTACAGCAAACATGGAAAGGGAAGAAGCCTCTGGTTTTACAGTGCAGCAGGACTTTACCGGTAGCAGAGGTCAAGTGTTGGTGTGCCTGTGCTTCCTCTGCTCAGAGAAATGAACCCGCAGATCTGCTTCCCCGCGCGTAAACAAAAAACATCATTTCCACCCACTGTCAGCCTAAACAAGCCACAAGAGGAAAATCTGCTTTTCCTTCCCGTTACGTTAGGTGAGGAAATCAGAGGAAGAATGTGAAAAATTCACATCTGGCTGCAATGGGGCAGGTCTAACTTTTTTTTTTTTTAAATTGTACTATCAAAACCTGACTGTTTTATTTGCCTGGCTTCTGGCATAATTTAACCGTTTTGTGGAATTGCTTTAATCTGGTAGTACCCTCCTGTGCCTAGAGCAGTGATTTGCCTTGGGGTCCCTTGGCTTTCACAGACCAGCTTCAACGATGCTGGACAGAGGTTTCTCCTCCCTGCCTCAGTTTCCCCATCTGCGAGATGGCAATGGCCTCTTTTTGCAGAATGTGCTTGTTCCCACTGAAAAAACACTCTGTGAAGTGAAATTTTTCTTGTAAGAAAGGAGACAAGGCAGCAGCTGGTGATTCACTGCCTTTAACCTGACTTGCCCTTTCATATCGTAAAGGCTGTATGGAGGCATTTGGGGTCTCGCTCTGACTTCTGGTGCAACAGTTGCAGTCTGATGCTGTCGTCAGGAGGGGCACAGTTCACGGGGCAGAGCTATTTTCTGTAGAAGCAGCATAAAATGGAGCTGCTGATAGTAGTTTATATGGCCAGGGCAGTTCTTGCTATAAAATATTCTAAATTAGACTCCTATGGCTGTTAAGAAATGGGAAAGATGCATCTGTGGGGAACACTTGGGGTTTTTTGCAGTGATTTGTATGCGCAGAAAGGGGCTGATCTAGCTGGTCATGATGGCAACAATGAGATTTCAACGTAAATGTAGTGCTGTTGTTGGAAGTTTAATTAGTTCCCTGAATGGGATAATGCAGCTGCTCTGAATTAGATGCAACTTGCAGCCTCTGAATTTACCAGGCTAATATAAAACCCTGTTGAGCCACCCCTGTTAGCAATGATTTGGCTCTTCCTCTCTGTTGAGGGGAAACAATGGCAGATTTATATGCATTATTCTCTTAATTTCGATAGTCTTTATGCAGGCAACTGAGGAGGAAAGTGATCCGTGCGCTGCTCTAAGCCACACACAGCTGTAGCAAACAAGCTGAGGCTTTTGCCCACTGGCCTTGCCAGCAGGAGGTGTGTCTGTTCGGGGTGCTGGGGACTTGGGGAGGGACCCGTTTGTGTCGTGGACAGATGGGATCCGTGGCAGAGGCTGAGCTAGCATCACTCTGGGCCAGGAATGACTCTGCTCGGCTAGTCGCGCCGTGGCAGGGAAGTGCAGGCTGCTTGGAAGCGAAGGATCACGTCCCTTCCCCAGCCAAGCGCTGCCGATGCCCTTTGTTGGAAGTGGAAGGTGGTGCCGGCTTTGCCAGAAGGGTGGGATGGGGAAGAAATGATTCACTTGGCAAAACTCATCCCTGTTCCCAGTCGCAGTTCCCCTGCTCCAAGGATCTGCCCAAATAACAGATGCCGGCAGTGCTGCGTTGTGCTCCGGGCTGCCAGGGGGTCTGTTGGGCTTGTCCCAGCTGCCCCCTGACCCACTGGCTCCTTCCCAGGAGCGTGAACCTGCACGTGGTGTCCTCCCCGGCTGCTGTCCCACAGAAACTCCTTGTGAACAAGCTGGAGAAATTAAATCCAACAGCGCTGTGTTGCCCAGGGAGAGGGGCGAGGACCAGAAGTGCTCAATCCAGCGCTTGAGTGGGAAGCGAGGTGGGGAAGAAGCGTGCGAGGGGGGGGGTAGAGCTCCTAGTCAGCATAAATATTTGAATCCTTCCAAACAGGGCTGAGGGCTAAAGTGATAAATTTGGTTTTCGTCATCGGCTCATAAATATTTAGCGGACGGGAGATGAGCACAAAGCAGTGGCAGCTCACTATGAATTTTGTATAGGAGAATAAACTCTGTTTGCACTCCTGCAGGAGGAAGGGGCCTCTTGGCGCCCGGCTTGGCTGCCAGCACCCTTTCCAGGGCGGATTAATTCGCATCTGCTCGGCCTTCCTCCTCCGTGGAGTAGCTCCAGCCCTGCGCGTCTGCCTGGGTTGGTGCACACACGCTGCCGTAGCAAACCTTGCGTCACGCAGAACGGCACTGGAGTCCCCTGGAAACCTCCCACCCCCAGGGTGGGATCCAGGAGGGGCTGAACAGATTTCTCTCCTGATAAGCTATTTCAGGTCTCTTTGGAAGCAACATATGCACGTCTAATACGAATAGTGAGCTGTTTAACAAAAACTAATCTGCAATAACTTCGCTTTATTCTGAGCCTGTGCTATCTAATCACTCTCAGCCAGGTTTAGGTGTCGAACATTTCTGTCTCCCCCTGCCCCAGCTTCTCTTGTGTTTTGTTCTGTGTCCTTTTATCCATTTGCTGAAGAAGAGAACCTGACCAAGACGAAGTAAAACTTTATCACGGTCACTCACTGAGCTACCCCAGCTCTGCTGAGGAAGCAGCTTCCTGACAGTGAGAATAATTTGTGGGCTGTAGTCTTCCCCAGGAGGAATGATGGCTGGGCTTGGGGATGTTGTAAAAGAGTCCTCTAAAAACTGAGGGGGGGGGGGGTGGGGCTTGCGAGGAAGTCGGGCTGTGACAAATGCTTTCTGTCCCTTAGGTGCTGGCAGGTTGATAAAAGCGATGTCCTGTGCAGCCGCGCTTCACGCAGCACCGGGCGAGGTGATGAAGTGAAAACCCCTAAATGCAAATAGCAGATAAACGGGCTGTGTTTGTAGAGGAGGAAGAAGAGGGAAGATGTTTGGCTTTGGCAAAACGCAGAGATGCGTCTCAGCTGTAGGATTTTCCGTTTAGTGCCTTTATAAAAGGCTTCCGATGCGCTGCTGCTCCTGCCGTTATCTCCGCTGTTCATTTCTGCTCCGTACCCCGTCCTCCTGCCTGCGCAGCCAGGACACCCCACTCCAGGGTAGGGGGTGGGGGGTGGATTTTTGAGGATTTCGGTGTGGTTGGTTTTGATGCAGGAGACTCGTCCGTGCAATCCAGCGTCACCAGACTGAGCAGGGATGTCTGGAGTGGAAGCAGGGTGCTGTTGGAGTTGGCTGTTCTTCTCGGGGGGTTGCTGATGGTAAGAGAAATGATGTGTTAAGCGTTGAGGGGCAGAGGAGGAGGCAGGCTACTGAGAATTGGCCTCAGACCTGGCTCCTGACATTCCTTAATCCTCTGCTTCCAGCTGTCTGCTATCAAGTAAGTGGCTCCAATGCTGAATTTGTAATGAACGTTGGGCTGAGAGGTTCCAGCATCAATTTCACAAAATGAGGTGGCTGCTTTGTGTTCTGGCTTCAGCTCTTCTAGGAAGAGATTAAACCTCCTTCAAAAGAAACTTGGGGAACTGAATAAAACATGCACTTTAGCTTTATTTAGAAAAAAGGAGATACACAGTCTACCATTTTGCATTTCTCCCCAACCCCCCCCAAGTGAATTAGTTGAAGAATTAATGAATATTCTGTAGCTAATTATGGTGCTGGACAACCATCATCCGCTGTGAATAATTGTGGGGCTGCTCCGTGTTTCACTGTCGCTGCGGAAGGATTTCTCTCCCCTTGGCAGTAACTCTGGATGTGGTGTTTCACCTGTCGCTGGGCCATTTTGGGGGTCTTAATGTCACAGAAGGGTGGGTGCCAGGAGCAAGTGGCACATCTCTCCTTGCCTTCCATCAGAGGTTTTGAAGAGATGGGGAGCAAGTCCTTCGGGGTTGTGGCAGCTGTTGGGGTGCCTTTAAATACTTGAGCTCCATTAACCTTGTCAGGACTGCTTGGGTGCTTAAGTACCTAGCGGAATTAGTGCCTTAATTACAGGCTTACAGTTGAGGATTAAGAACATTTGCATTGCAATGTGAAACTTTAAAAGAAAGCTCTTGATGCAAAACCTGCCATTGGCTTAAAAGAAGCCCAGAAGTTGAAATTCAGAGCTGTGAGCTGGCTTTGAAAGAAAATGCAAATATTTCCCTTGTTATTCAGGGGGAGAGCTGCTATTTTTGTGCCTGGTGAAACTGCATCTTGTAAAAGCCCAGTGGGTTTTGTTCTGACAAGCTCCTGCAGCTTACCTGCCGTCAGGCTCCCCAATGGCCCGAGCTGTAGATCGAAATAGTGGTGTTTGGAGTGAAAAACACAGTTGAGAAGACCGCATGTTCAGCCTCTCCGTGTCCATGCCACCTACGGCACATGGGCTGGCCACGGGTGGCATCACTGGCTTCATCCTGTGCCTTTGCATGGTCCTGCATGGTCCGAGGACATCCCAGCCACGTGGGTCACAAGGCTCCTTCCTTGCTTGCCAGCAGCCTTTAGGAAATGGTTATTTTGGTTCAGGTGTTTAAATCTTCACAGTTCCCTTGCCCTGGGTTTGGCTCCTGCCCCTTCTCAGGGAGGTGTGCTCGGCGTGCTTTTCCAAGAGCTGACCCTTGTTTCTAAGCTCTCATTCCAGTTTTCCCTTGGTCTGTTCGAAATGTTTAATGATTTTATTTGTTTAAGGGAAAAGCAGCAATGTGGTCGGTGTTCTTGTTCTGAGTTCTGCTATACTAAACAAGCGTGTCCATCAGGATTTTAATCAAATCAGGGCTGATTATTCTATTATCTCCAGATCCCAATGTTTCCTCTTGTTTTTCCTGTGCTAAGGTCAGGAATTCTTACATCATCCCTTGTGTCAAAACTCTTTTCCCTTTGCCCCCAGCGGTGAGATTTCCTCCATCCTGATTAATTTTTTGAAGTGAAAGCTTTTGTCTTTCCGTGATACAGGTTTGCTTTGTCCCTATTGCAAATGGCCAGCCTGTTAAAATTATAAACCGATGCCGAACTAAGCAGATCCAAGCCAATTTACGTCCATTTACCAGTTTTATAGGTAAAATTGGTTGGTGTTCTGGTCTGAAAGGCGAATGTAAGGACAAGTGTAGCTTATTTCTTTGTTTAGCTTGAAGAATTATATTTGCCAGCTCTTTGAATCATATCAATTCATCTGAAACTGGACAGGTGTCAGGGGTGGCTTTTCCCAAAAGCAGGTTTGCAAAATACGATGCGACGTTGCGTCTTACCATGCCTGTGCGGGGAAGGAGGCTTCCATCCACGCTTCAGAAGGATTTGTGAAAGTGCCCTCAATACAGATCTAAATGCACAATGATTTCTTTCTCCCCTTATTTATAGGGTCACCAATTACAGGCTGAAGACAGATCTAAATTAGTCTGTGTGCATCCAGTGTGCTAGAATAATATCACGATTTCAGTCCGCTGCTGCTACGTGTTAACTTTTCAAGTGCATTAACTCAGTATTTCTGAATTGGAAGCTTTTAATTCTTCTATGCAAATTATTCCTGCTCTGATGGATATTTTAGTTATGTAACCATCTTGTGATCATTAGTGGTTTTGGGACACTTTTTTTTTTTTTTTTCAGGAACAGAAATGTCTGGCTTCAGTGTCCTTACTAAATTCAGTCTTTCATTATGTTCTCTTCCACTTTACATCATGTCTTGCAGTACTTCAGAAGCTTTTATTTTTTAAAAGAATGTTTCTGGAGCTCTATCTCAAGTCTCCACCATGCTGTGTTGTACCCTACAAGCTGGAGAAAACCTTTGCACCGAGAGCCTGACGTCATTTTTGGCTTTGTGTGAGGATGCGAGTATGAACGGAGTCCAGCAGTCTCGCTCTTACGAGCAGATGCATTGTCACGTTTGACAGGCTGTCTTGTCGTGTTCATGTGGAATTTTACTGGGCGTGTGTCAACAAGGAATGTTTGGAGGGCTCTGAAACTGCAGATCCACCACACACCGGTTGTGAAATACAAATTTATACCCGAAGTACCTTTCCTGTCAGTATGTGTTCAGATTTGTAATTCGGGGATTTGTACAGAAACACAGAGTGGAGGGTGGCGTGAAGCACCAGTCCCTGAGCCTGATCGAAATGAGTTTCTCGGAGACCATTTGAAGCCAGAAAAATGTGTGCCTTTATCACTACTGACCAGTTGCAGAACATCTTGAAATAAATAACACATTTCATGAGTCCTTGCGTTGTGCGTGGAAAGCACGCGCTGCTGGAGGAGGCTAGAGAATGGGAACTCTGAACTTCAAGTGTTGAAATGTGCCTCGAACAACTGGCTGGCTTTTGTAGTTTAGCTTTGATTTAATAAATTGAGCATTATCTTTTCCAGGCCTTTGGTATTTGTTATGCTGAGCTCATAACACAGGCTGGTATCTTTTGTATACGCAGAATATATTGAGCGATGAAATACGAGGCTTCTGCTCTATGGGATAGCGATGTCGAGACAGTCAGCTGAAGCACCATAAACCAAACCAGAAATGGTTTATGTGCTGTCACCAATCTAGAAATGAGATTCATGGCCCACGTCCAAATTTCTCAGGACTACAGTGGCGCTAAGGAGCCAGCAGGTATTGTCCCAGATCCTCTTCCTCCTGCTCTTAACATTTGCAACTCCGTCCCTTTCAGGTGGATGCTGCGATCCAGCCATCCCTCTGCTCCGAGGGTCTGAGCAGCCTTGCTTCCACCCTCAGGGATGCAGTATCAGTTAGTAATGTCAGGTATCTATTAACCAAAGCCTTTTCTGGGGAAAATGCCTTAGCTGGCTTGTCTCTTCCATCAGCAGGATAAACTGGGAAGCAGGCTGGACCTAACTGCTTGTTGAAACAGCACCTGCTATATTGTCTCCCGGCTGAACGTCTGCACGCAGCATCTTCTTGGCTTGCCCACTGCCTGCGAGTGCCCTAATCACAGTGGTCTTTCGAGCCTGCATCGTGTTGGCTTTTAGAAAAGCTGCCGCCTTTTCTGTTGGCTTTGGCCCCTCTGTTGTTATCCGTGCTATTGTCATGTCAAACCTTAATTATTGCAGATCTGCAAAACCCTTGGAAGCCGCAGGGAGTTCAGCGGGCGCCCCGGGGTGCTCGCCGTGCCTCGCTTTGCTGGGCTGTGGGCTGGAAGAGCAGCAAGTGCTTACAGATGCAGCTAATAAATGCGAAGCAGCATGTCGGATGTAGTGGACTTCATTTCGGTATGGCTCTCTGGGGAAGGCTGCCTGAGGTGTCTTTTTGCCGTGTGTTTCCTAGACTTGAAATGAGAAGCAGGAGGAGTTGGGCCAGTGCAATTATCGCTGCACCGAGAAGCTTCGAAAATGTAGAAGTATTATTGCCAGTTATGGGAGGTTGTGGTGTAAATTGGATATTAGTTTTGAGATGCTCAAAAAGGCTAGTTAAAGCTGTTTCTTCATTCAGTCCGTTGCTCTTGCACATGGTGCTGGTCTTTGGTCCCGTTTTGCAATCGCTGCCTGAGTCATTTGCTTGTGCTGACCTCTTCCGTCCCCTCCGGACCGTAGCCCGCATCTCCTGAGAGATGATTTCACACATTAGCAATTAGAAAAGAAAATTCTAAATGGTGATTAAATAGCTCTGCTTGCTTTTTCCTCCCAGCAACCCCAAAATAACTTGCTGCTGTTTACTAGGAAATCCGTAAAACAGTTGGAAACAGCTAGCAGCATCTCGCGTTCGGCTGGAGTCTCCTCCGAACTGACACAAACTTTCAACTACGATCCCGAAGGTTGAGAGTCAGGCTTTGTGTGCAGGAGCCATCCTCTTTCTCCAGCAGCCATACAGCTCCTGGTTGCTTTTACCTTTGTTGGTTTTGGGGTGTGTTACAGTGGTATCGGTACAAAATGGAAGGATCTGACAGAGGTGTTCTGCGTGTCCTCAGCATCACCCGTTGACCCAAGGTGCCCTTATTGTTCTCCCCTGCTTTTTAGAGCTAACCCCTTAAGCTGTAATGAGCCTGGTCACTTTGTCGTTGGGGGTGTTGTGCTCAAAGGGGTTTTGAAACTGTAGAAGCAGCTTGTCTGGTAGGTTTTTTTGGTGTTTTTTTAGAATTTTAAATCAAATCTGCCCCATCCCTCTGTTGTAGAAGCTTAGAAATAATGAAGTCCTAACCCTTGACACTTTGCAGAATTGCAGAAATTTAAAATACTGATAACCTTTAAACCAAACTTTGTAAGTAGCTTTCAAGAATAAATTATGCTGCTGGAACTGCTATCTTGTCTGCCGAGCTCTAGCCCCAGGCGAGTTTGTACAATAGGTTATGAACTCCTTAATAATAAGGATTTATAATGGGAATCCTGATATATTCGTAATTATGCTTATGCTGCAGGGTGTCATTATAATGCACTAATATCGTACATATGGTAGATAGCGTGCCATTTGTTTCTGTATGTTTTTATTTAATTATAAACTTTACTGCTTAGCGTTTCTGTTTCTTTGACGCATGTGCAGGCATGCTATAGCGTGTCTTCCTTGTGATCTGGCTTCTGGACTGATTTTCTGGACTGGCGATTTCTAAGCTGCCAGTTTGGGAAGGAGCCACAGAGGGAGCAGAAGGCATTGACCCCGCTCAGGTTTTCCCTTGCTCTTGCAGAAGAAGATGGGCAATGGTGCCTAGTACCAGAAATTGTATCAGAAGGGAAGGTAACCCCAGGAAGCACCAAGCAGGAGAGTTTTTGAGGAGAAAAACCCCGTTACATCGTCCCCAGGCGCTCTTGGTGATGACGCAAGCTGACAGTCCCCCCGTGTCGCAGAGCTGGGGATGCTGCTGTCACCTTTGAGGTGCTTTCCGTGGTTCAACAGTTCACCCAAGGGGGACCAAAAAAAAAACCAACCAAAGTTACTTTCTGCTGGTTTGGTTCCCAGAAGCAACATGCTGCAGTTGGATGTGTGTGCATATACATATGTGCACGTGCACAGGGACACCTAAACTCTAAATCGTGCTTAGATGGTACCATGGGGTTCCCCGTTCAGGCTGCCCAGCTATCAGGGGCTGATGCAGCAGTGAGGAGCCTCCGAAGAGCAATAGAATAAAACGATCTGTTACATCTCATTCTGTTCCTACCCGATTTAACAAGTCTGGAGTTGTTACAGTGATTTAAGGAGAAAACACTTCATTGGAGCTGTTTCTTCGGTGCACCTGAGTTAACTCCACGAGCTACTTTCCCAGGATAAAAGCCCAAAAGGGGCTCTCCTTTTATATCTCCTTTTTATATCAAGGCGTATCTGGATTTTAATGGTAATATTTGGTTTTTCAAAAATAAGCTTCCTGCAAAAGCGCTTGTGTTTGTGCGTGCTGGAAAGAGCGCGCGCTGCATGGGAAGGCTGGTGGACGTAGCCTGGTGTCTGAGGCACACTTCCAACCTCCTCCACACATGCAAACCTCCCCTCCTGGCTGGCTGCCTTAATTTGGAAGTGAGGAAGCAGGCATTTTGTCTAAACAGAGCTGTTTTGTGGGGCCTGGAGCCCAGAGCTTGGTTGGGGATGTGGGGTGTCGTGCTTGTGGAGCTGCAGAAGAGCAATGCAGATCATTGTCCGAAGCAGCTGGATGCTCTGCCCACCTTTTGTTCTTGAAGGGGATGGAGAGAGGGGGAAACTCTGCTTATAAACCTTCTGGGGTAGGGACAGCGGTAGCTCTCGACAATATCTGGTCATCTGAACGCTGGCATGCGAGTGTATATATTTATTTTTTTTTCTTCTCTCAGGACGACCTTGCTCTGTCCTTGGGAATCACTGATGCTGCATGCAGAGGCTGAGAACAAAACTTGTGCGTTTATATTGATGGTAAATGTAAGGGCTTTTCATCCCTAGGTGAGGTTTTACCAAGCCCCAGCAAGCTGCAGTATGGTAAAGATGCCCCTGAAACCTGGGTGAGTGAAACCTGGGTGAGTGTCCCTCTAATGGAGTGTTGCTCAGTTTTTTGTGCTTTCTGAATGAAGCTTCCTTTCCCTGCATGCAAATGAGTTGCTGCAGACAGCTCCTCTTGCATGAAGCTGTCTTTTATTTTGGAGATAAAAGACCCCAGGACTTGTTTAATCGTCCTCTGTATCTCTCAATGGACTTGCTGGCTCCGAACTTTCAGCGTTGGCTCTGGGGAAGGAAAAATTGGAGAGATTTATATGGAGACCACGGCTACACGGCTGTCAGGGCAGGGGAGTGGAAGCAAGCACGGCAGGGCTGTCTGCAGATCGGTGTCACTGCAGGGTCTCCAGGAGGAGGGTTCTTGGTGGCTTGGGTGCCTGGCACCACAGGCTTCACGGAGGATGCAGGACCTGCCCATCTCTGGGTCCCCTGCTGATGGTGCAGGGGGGTATTGCAGGAGAGGAGCTGGTTTGCATCCTGCTCGTGTAGAAAGCCGTGAGGCTTCTGCCGGGAGCGCTGTGAGGTGGGGAGTTACTCTGCAGGACTCCGGTGTCGAAAGGTCCTGTCTTGCCAGCAGGGCAAACCTCAGCATCCAGCGTGTCCTCCGAGCTGGCTTGGCTTTTGCTGTCCTTCTCCAAACAAATACCTTTTTTGCCATTAATCAGAACTCAGGCGCTCAGGGTAGTTTGTTTTAAGATAAAGTTCTGTTTTGGAGTAAATTGCCAGTTGCTATGTTTTTGTGGCTGCCTGCCTGCATGGAAGAGCTCACCACTTCCCCAGCCCAGGGATGACTCCCGGCCGCACCCAGCTCCTTGTTTTGGGGTATTTTTATTTTTCAGCAAAATGTAGGCAGATGTGAAAATAAATTGGTGTGCTTCAATCCTGGTGAGAGCTTTATAACTCCTTCCCGTCGCATCCCTGGTTTTGGTGTTTGATGGAGAACAGTCTCCCATCCTTGCAGCCTTTCCTTCTCCCAGGGTATTTCAGCTCTGCCGTAATTTGTTTCCTTTCCTGGTAGGAATTCAGGGATCGTTGGCCAAAATATAGCGTGGAGTTGCTACCCATCTGGATCAGGAGTAACGGATACAATTGCGTTAATTTGGGAGGCAAAACTATTTTGCAATTTTACTTCTGTGGGTGTGAAAATAAATTAAAAAAAAAAATAATTAAAAACCTACCCCAAACCCACCCCTCAACCTGTTCAGAGATGGACGCTTGGTGCTTCAGTGGAAAAAAACAGGTTAAGCCAAAACAAATCGGAACTGAGTGTTCAGGCTATAACCAAGTCTGAACAGCAGCGCTATATTTAAACATGGTATTTTTGTATTTTAATAATTAACCACTGGGAAAGAACAGCCTAAAAAACTGTAGGGTAGGCTATTTTCAAGGTATCTTCTCTTCCAGCCCCATCTTGGTGCTCTAGAGTACAGTTGAGGACCGCTTGTGGAGGACAGGGATGCTTAAAAGCATTCACCCCCTCTTTAGGTTTGTGTCCTTTCCCTGCGTTCTTACCTTTGCGACCTCTGAACGGTTAAATCAGCAACAACCCGGTGTTTGAGTTGGTGTGTGACTTGGGAGAATGCTTTCTTTTCGTAGAGAGCCGAGGGCATGAAGCAGGATTTCCCTTTGCATTAATTGTCATCCAGTTTTGACTGTGCATAACCGTGACCGCCTCTGGCTCACCCCGACGGTTAGCAAAGCACGGGTTGGGAAAGGTAATCCTTCGCCACGTGATTATTTCATTCCGGGTTTATATAGCACAAGGCAATTCCCTGCTTTTGAGGAAAAGTGCGCGGGTGTGTTAGCGCTGAAGAAGCACCTGCGGGTCCTCACCGCGGCGTTTTGCCTGCAGAGTTGTCGGGGCCAGGCTCGGAACCCAAAACGCATCACGTCCCTCTTGTATCGAGGGAGGGCAGTGCGATGGGAATGAGTGAACTCAGCCTGGCACTCAGAGTTCATTTGCAGTTTGAATCCAGCCATGGAAAAGGGATGCGGGGAAGGAAGCGAATTTTTCACAGTGTCAGACCGTGGCGCCCTGCCCTGGGCAGCGGAACTCATCCAGCCCATCAGGAGCGGAGCGAGTCGCCATCTGCATTCACGTTCTCTTGTCTGCAGCTTTTGAGCACCTGTCACCTCGGTGCAGGGGGGAGAAGTTGGGTTTTGAAAACCTTTTTCTACATTTAGAGGAAGCAGAAAGGTGGGGGAGAGTCCTTTTATCCTGCGCCATCCTCTCTAGGGCCGTAGTTCTGCAGCTGGCGTTGCTGCTTCCCAGCCAGAACCGCAGCAGAGGAGCTGACCTTTCTTAAAACGAAGTTAAAACTTTCTCTTCTTTCATAATGCAGGATGAAAGAGCGAAAGTCCAAGTGGGTAAGGGTGGAAGAGGGCATCCAAGCGTGGAGTGCAGTGGGGGCGGGCGGAACGCTGGCTCTTCGGATGCAAAAAGTGCTGGGAAATAAATAGGATTTTTTTGTAACGAGCATCTGATGGGAGGGAGCTTACCTGGCTCTTGCCAAATAGCGGTCAGAGTTGTAGCTCTGACCAAAGAGGGGCTGCAGATGTGGGCTTTGAACCTGCCACCGAAACATGCTCTTGTGCTCTCTGCCTTTCCCAGCAGCGCCGGCAGCAGCCCCCGCGCGTCTCCAGAGCCGGGTCCCAGCACAGCGTAAGAGATCTGCAAAGCGCTTGGCCTCCTCTGCTGCTGGGAGGGACTGGAGGGAGCTGGGGCTGCTTGAACAAACAGCTTTTCTCCTCGCCTCCTTTCTTCCCTCCCTCCCCACCTATTTTATTCCCCACCACCACCCCTCGGTGACTGGTTATAATGAAAGCTTGGCTGGGACCAAGTGATTCTTGCTCCAAATGATCCCATGAGACTGAAGAACCTCCCAGGCTTCAAGATCCACTGAAGTAAACATCTCTCAGATAAAGATCCCAGACAGTCGTAGGTACAAGAGCGGCTCCAGCTTAGAAATAAGTCTTGTAATGAAGCTAATTGACATAAATCTTCAAAGCTTCGTGCCATTAAACTTCTGGAGCTTGAACTGAATTGACCTCCAGACCCAAATTCTGCAGCGAGCCCTCAGGGTTGTGGCAGTGTCCCAGAAATCCTGCCGCAGCTCGGGTTCGGTGCCTGCTTATGGAAGGGAATAAAACAGTCAGCACCCGAAGCCCTTGGGCTTATTTGGAAATGAGGCTTTTTATTTTGCACCATCCAAGTATTTCCCTCCAGTCTTGCGTGGCCTTTCCGTACCGATGATGCATAAGGGCACGGTGAAATTTTAAGGCTTTGCTGGGGAGCGTTTGCTGCTTCGGAGGGGCAAAAGCAGGTAAAGCGGGTGCTTCTTGCCGAAATGATACCTGGCAAAGATGTGCCTGAAGCTCTTGTGTAAATCGGCAACCTCTGCTGAGAAATACGAGGCAATTGCTAGTCCTCAGTTAATTCGCATTGTCTACAGGCTTGAGCAAAGCTGCTGCATCGCTCACGCGTCCTTCAGGCTCCGTCGTGGCTAATGAGAACGGGGAAAGCTCTAAACCCAGCCTGCGGGGGGGAGCGGGGCTGATGGAGTGAAGGTGACTGCCACAGCCGCCTCCAACGGAGGGAGACACTTGAAAAGCATAATTGGGGTAGAAGAAATACTCAGCATCGCAAGGCAGACTTTAAATTCAGGTTTTTTCCTCTTAACTGGTTCGAGTTTAGCTGATCTTACACTTCTGTTGCTGATACTGCAGAGCTGCTCCTTTACACAAGAGCTTGAGGTTAGCTGACAAAAAACCCCAACTTTTTCTTGCAGTTCTCCAAGCTGTATTTCTGGGGCTTCCTTATTCAGCCACAGGGATTAAAAATTGCACGGCTAGTCATCGTGTCATCTGATCGTGCTATTTAGATCTGAAGCAACGGCGAGTGATGTCAGCAGTTGCCAAATGAACCACCCTGGCTGCCTTGGATTTTTGTCATATAAGGGCTGCCTCTGTCCGCTTGAGCTCGGGTTGTTTTTGCCTTTTACTTGGCCTCATCTTTTTTCAGTGCAGCTTTTTAAACTTGAGCTTACACCACAAAATCCTATTTCTTATACGGCTAGCTTGGGGGGTTTGATTAAAGTTCTCAGTGATTTCCGTAAGGAAAAGCTTTCATGTCCTAGGCTGTCGCATCCATCCTCCTTTGTCATTTTTTACCCTCCTACGAAACAAGGGATCTGATCACTCATCCTCCACCCTGTTAGTGACTCTATTAACCCTTGTCCCAGCATTTGGTGGCGTCTGGCCTTTGTCAGAGACCTGCATGGCTCCGGCAGCCAGATGGAGATCCCGGCGTTGCTCAGGCGTTAGGGTCAGGTATCTCCCAGCTCTTTCAGCAAAGGTCACGTTCAAATTCTGGTTGTGTTCGGCACAACAATTGCTTTTCACGTTCAAATTCGGGTTGTGCCCGGCACAACAATTGCTTTTGCCTTTTTGTGCTGCAGGGCAGCGTGCTGGTGGCAGGAACCTGGTGTCCAGGGACTTCAAACTCCTTCCTTTAACCCAAATTTCTTTTCAGAACATACATCCCTTTTCTTCCATACACGTTTGAAATCTGATAAATTTTTTCAGTAATCTATTTTGTATTTATTTAGTAATTTATTTGGATTTATTCAGTAATCTAAAATCTGATGAAATTTTTTTGGTCTTCAAAGCAAGCTAGATTTATATTTCAAGCCCAGTACAAGTGCTCATCCTCCTGGTTTTCTAGGGGCAGAGGATCGATATCCTTTAACGACGCCTCTGTACATCGCATGAATGCCTTCTCCTTGGTGAGATTTACTGCTCCCAGTGCACCGCCAGCCTGCTCCCCGCGAGCAGGAAGGACTTCATTGGAGATCTGCCTTGGCAGGAGCCTTTTAAGACTTTTTGTTTCACTAAAAAAAGAAAAAAACCCCAAAACCAAAACCCAACACCCTCCCCTGTGGAACTCAGCTTCAAGCTGCCATGGCTTTGGAATGGATGTCAAACCCCCAGCCCCTCGTGGCATTTCCAGGACCCCTCTTGCTGGCTGGGCACTTTTGGGAGCTCCCGCAGCTGGGATGCAGGCAGTGCAAAGGCAGCAGCGGGATGTGGTCCAGGAAAACTTGGACTCCTTCCACAAATCTATCCTTAAAAGACCAGGGGGCAGAAGGAAGGAGGAAAAAAAAAAAAAAAAAAAAAAACTTGTGTAAGGGTTGATTTCCTCTCCCCAGTCTCTGTTGCCTGTTGATGTATCGACTTTGTATTCAGCAGCAGCCGCTCGGAAGTGCCTCGTAGGAATTTTTTCGTGGGAGATTTCTGTTCGGGAATCTCTCACTGGGGGCTCTTTATTTATTTATTTTATTTATTTTTAAATTTTCTCCTTGGTTATAGATTCAAGGCTGGGGTAAGCAACCAGAGCCTCTTAAGTGCTCTTTGGAAAATCGTGAGCTTTAGTGCTTTAGATTACTGAAAACTCTCAATTAACTAACCAAGGTGCAATTTCTCAGGTCTTTTATCTTAACAGAATTAACCTAGTAATTATCACTGTCAGTTTTCCCTCTGCAGCATTGCATTAGAAAGCCTTGATTTACAAATTCTGCTCAAGAATTGTTTTTGAAAAGTTTCTATTCTCATTTAAGAAAATACCTTGTAAGTCGTACCAAAATTACAACTTGTATTATTTTTTTTTTTTTTTTGGTGGCAAATGCAGTCACTTATATGCAGCTCTTCAGTGGACTTGAAAAGACACCATCTCAGGCAGTAGATGAAAAATAATAATTTTTTTTTTTTTAATTGCATGAGGTTTGCCTTGAGTGTGAATTGCTTAAATCAGGGGATGGAACTGTCTTTAGCTCCCTCTCCTGGGTTGGGAAGGCGTTTGCCCCCGTCATGTTGCTGCTTTTGCAAACTTGATCTACTTCCAAACTCTTTCTAAGCATCTCCGCGCTCGGTGGAAGCGGTGAGGAGCACAGGATTGGGAAATGTGATGGTTTAAAAACAAATAAACCAGCCAAACCAAGCCCAGCTTGCTCTCTGCGTGCTGTGAAAGAGCCCGTGAGCCGTGTTCCTCAGGCATCGCTGCTGGTGGAGGTGGGGCTGCATGTGGGGACACGGGGAGCTGGGGAGTTTGGGGGTGCTTTTCTTCTCCCTATTTTTGGGCTCCAGAGGGATGGTTTATGTGGGAGCTGTGTATTTTCAGGCGCTGGCAGGTTATGGAAGGGAAGGCTCTGGGCAGTCCCAGCCTCTGCGCATCCCTCCTGAGGGATCCTCCATCCATCCATCCATCCTTAGGAAGATTTTTCCAGGGAAGGTGTTAAGGGTACCTTGCTTGGGTCAGAGGTTTCTTAACATCCTTTCCTGGATTTCTTTGGCAGTCGTATGGCAGGTGAAATCCCGGGGCCGCCTTTAACTTTCCCTGAGGCTTTCAGAATAACGTAGCGTGTGCTTTTTGTGTTTTGTTTGTTTTGTTTTGTTTTTTATTTTCAGATTGAGAAAATCATGAGTTCCATCGGCGAAGGCATTGACTTTTCTCAGGAGCAGCAGAGGATCTCAGGTAGCGTACCCAGCTCGTGTCTGTCTGTCTCGGTGGTGTGCTGTACAAAAACAAGGTGCTGGCTCCTGCCTACGCATCTTTTGAACCCTAGAGGGGAGAGGCAGGCTCTGGCGCTGGAGGAGCAGCCCTCAACTTCCCAGAGTAACACTCAATACTGCTACTAGCAGTTTTAATTCAATACTCCCCTAGGTAGATTCATTTAATTTTATATAATGCAGCTGTCCTTCCCTCCTAGCAGGCTTGTGGGGAAGGGGGCTGGGTGGAGAGTGTTGCAGCTGGTACCCCCAGCCTGATGGGGAAGGGGGGGGACCCTGATTACCTCAGTGTTGATTAATACTCAGCCAGTGACAACAGCGTGTGTTTAGGGTTTTTTTTTGCCTGTTGAAACTGCCTGTGTATAAATTTTGGGGCTTAGCATTACCGTTCAGCATATGGTAAATTTTGAGGTGATGTGTTGCACCTTTCGATAACAAAACAAAAGATTAATGCTGAAAAGGGGGGAGTTTTTATGGGTGGCTTCTGATACCTGAAGTGACTCCTTACAGTCCTTCCCTTTGGGTGGAGGGGGGGTTGTTGCTGGCTTGTGTGAGTGGCCTGGGACGCTTCTCGTGCTCTTCTGCAAGCTCACGGCAGTACCACGGACCCCGGAGCGGATGGCTCGCGGCCCCTGCTCACACAGCCCGACCACTGCTGTGCCCTGACGCTTAAACCTTCACAGCTGGGCTTTGCTCCGTGCGGAGGAGGAAGAGCAGGTTTTCTGCATGTGCAAAAAAAAAAATCTAATTTGCAGCTGAAAGATGGTGTAAGGACTCTCACTGGTAACCCAGGGATAGAAAGTTCTAATGATCCTGGCTCCTGCAATTACTCTTGTTCTCAACATAGCCTCTGAGAAAGTCAAACTGATTGCTTACGGTTCTCTCTTGCCTTTCAGAATGTGTTTGTTTCAAGTTTCTGTTCTTCTCTGGTGGGGAGCAACAAAATTTTCTTTAAGCAGTCAGTCCGCAACGGAGCTGCTGCATATTTGTCTTCTGGCTGGTCTCACAATCCCCACAACAATCTTGCTTTTGTTTCAGATACATAATGCAGTAGCAAAATGCTCTTTTTTCTGGCTTTTTTATTCCTCATCTAAGTGTGGGTTTGTCCCTTTGGAAATGTGCAGAACCTCGCTAGAGCCCTCCACGTTCTCCTAGTTTGTTCTTTAAGGCTCCCAAAATCCTTCTAGCCCTGGGAGGATAGGATGGGAATTTTGTATTTAGAGTTGTACATCAGAGTGATTATAGCCAAGATATCGGATATCCCTGTTATGTCCTCGGGAATTCACCCATCCCGGCTGCGTGTTCACTGCTGAGTGTGTTTGGAGATAAAGCTGCTCCGGGGGTGTAGCTGGGATGGTTTTCCTCTGGATAAGACAGCAGTTGATGGGGGTGCGTGGGCTTGGAGGGGCTGGCTGGCCACCGGCGGGGTGCCGTGTACGTTGGCTCGGGTGAGAAGGTCTTTAGAAGCTGCTTGTGTTTCACAGATTGAGAAACAGTTCCTGGGGACCAGGGATGCTTGAGCAAAGCCTGTGCAGGGCAAAGGGTCCTGCTCAGGCAGTTGGTCTTAACTGGAGCTTACCAAGGGCCGTGTTTCAGTTTGGTTGCAATAGAATAAAGCATAAAGACCTGCTTCCACCACCCAGCCTCTAAAACAAACGGTCTGGAGTAGCTGGAGTGTTGTGGCAATTTTTCTCAGCAAAACTACTTTTGTTCTTCAGTCCATAAAATGTTTTTGCCAGGTGGTTTTAACGTCTCTTCTCCAGCTTTCCACCTGCAAAACTCTAGTTGCCCTATCATTGCTTCAAAATGGATAAAACTCATCACAGTTTCTTTTTTCTTTTGTGACCTTGAAGTATGTAGTTTTACTGATTTTTTTCTAATCAAACTTTATAAATAGTATGTGAGAGGACTTCATTGTGCATTTTGTCTTTGCTTTTTCTAATTTCCATAAAACAAGGTGAGGAAAGAACCGTAGTGTCATTTAGTGCATTGATTTTTCTCAAAGAGAGCGACGTCCTCCTCCAGCCATGTTTGCAACTATTATAACTCTTATCTCCGCAATGCAGCATCAGTACGACGGGAGACGATCCTGGGTTAAAACACCCTCATTTCCATAAATGTTGTAAGTAGAGGCGGCTGGGGTGGAGGGAATAGCAAACCCTGTGCCCAGTTTGTGTTCAGGATCTGGACTGGAGCAGCAAAGAGAACCAAGTCTCGGTTAAAAATCTTCCTCCATGCAGTGACCTCATTGCATGCCTTGGCTCTGCACGTCAAACAGGTTCGTTTTGCCATTTTACCAGCTTTTTTTCCTATCCTTTTTCTGCCTTTTTTTTGAGGAAAGTAGATGCTAAGGGGAGGTGGAGCTAACAGAGGAAGGATGCTTTGATACCAGTGCCAATGTCCCTAGACGTGTCTCCATACCATTTGCAGAGCAGGGAAAGAAGCTGCCCCTTTCCCAGATGACTGTCTCAAGGCTTCTACATTTCCAGGCTGCTTGGGAGATTTATTTAAATTCTTCTCTTCCCGGGATGCAGCTTCACTCTGGAAACCAGCAGTTTAAGGAACCTCTCCTCTCCGCTGCTGTAGGCAGAACCCTGGGTCGTCGGGAGTGTTGTCTCCCGTATGGAGCGGAGTCCGTGGCCTTCAGAGGAGGAGATAATTGCTTGGATTTAATGGATGTTTATCCCTTAAACACAAAAAAATGTGGCTTTTGAAACAGCTGTTTGAGATACAGCATGCAGAGCTTGATCAAATGGATGTCGATGAACTCTGTTCCCCGGGGGGACCGAAGGTGCCTAAATATCATGTACTGCTCAAGGGGTTTAGAAAATCTACATCTTGAAAACGTTACCGTAGGCAATGCTTTTTTCTGATGGTGAGACCAGTTCAGCTGTGGCGGTGCTGCCTGAGTGCCACCATCCCAATAGCTGGGACCAGTCCTGCCTTGTCTGGGCACACAGCCTTCTCCCAGTGCCTCTTGGATTTCTGCAGGGGGAGGATCACCCTCCCCAGCTGCTGGGGTTGGTGCAGCGGCTGTGCTGAGAGCAGGGCTGGGGTGATAACTTGTGGGTCAGTACAGGTGCCGTGGTGCCCTTTGCGTGTGGTTCGTCTGCCACGTGCATCAATTCAGGCGATGCTGGGCTTTTGCTGAGCACACCTGTAGGCAGGGATATCTGCTAAACAAGGCTGCTTGCGGGATATGTGCTTCCCCTCTACTCTGAGCATGAATTCTCTTCTCTGCCTTTAAATCAGGAGCAAAAACAGAACTGGAGAGCTCGTTTGCCTTTACTGCAGCACGATAGAGGATGCTGGAGAGCTGCCACTGCGAGGGATTCTGTCCTTTTAAATCCTTCACCTCCAAACTGCTGCATCTGAGCTGCTCTGGGTAGGCAGCTTCTCCTCCTGATGAGATGCTAATACGTATCCAATCTCATCTCCATTTGTCACTTGGGATTTTGCTTTGGCGAGGAGGAATCCACCGTGCCTTCCCAGTGGGAGTTTAACCTCTGCCTGCTCTGGGCACTACCTACTGGTTAGGGCTGCTGTTTTCCTGGGGTCAAACGCCTTTGCAGAGGGATGCGAAACGGTGCGTGGGTTTTGGTTTAAAGCAGTGGGAACTGTTTAGCATCCTGCTGTACGGCAAGCCCTCCACGAGCCGGTCCGTAGCTGTAGCAGCGCCTGTGATGGATCGATAGAAGAGGTCTAACATGGAGGGGAGAGGAGGAGCCAGCCCTTCAGCGAAAGCTGCTGTTGTGCAGGGAGTTTTCAGCAAAATGGACACCCGTCTCTAGAAGCAGGCAGCCCCAGGAGCTGCCTTGGCCTTCAGCCGGCTGTTTTCCTGCAGGCTGCGCCGGGTTACGCTCGGTTTGGGATCCCTCGTCCGCAGATCAGCTGCTGAACATATTCCCTGGTTCTGCTTCCTTTACCTAGGAGCATCGCTAGCCGGAGCGCGGGCAGGGCTTGCCAGTCCCTTGCTGCGCTGCTGAGGGGTGTCCTGGGGGTGCGTGTACCCTTTACGATTTTGTTTGCTGGCAGCATTTAGCTTTTGCTCCTCGGGGCTTTGTTAGGGCCGTTTTAATGCTTCAGATCATATCACAGATGTGCAGGGAGCTGCAGGGAACTTCCCAAATATTTTCTCATCCTCAAAAATGGGTGAGCTTTGAAGATACTGGGGCTCCTGACTAGTTTGATGTCTGGAATCGCTAATTTGCCTGGAAAAGTAAAAGGGTTTCCTTGGCAGCTACTGCGGCTGTAAGGATGTTTGGAGTCTGTGCAAGCCCTTATTAGATATGACTGCCCCGTGCCTAGGGAAGGCAGGCACCCTTAGAGCCACACTGGGACAAGCCCTGGCCCCGTGACACTCGGTTTCGGGTCCCAGCCGTGCCCCAGACCTCCCATACAAATCTGGGTGAATAGCTGGTTTCTGTACCTTAAAGGTTTCTGTACCTTAAAGGTTTCCTCCATAAATCAGGGTAACAAAACTTCCCTGCCTTGCCGCGGTGTTACGGATGAGCCTGGATAAGATAATCAAGTGCATCCTGGAATCTTGATAGAATTTGGAGCTAGAATTTATTTCTTGGCCAATGGGTTTGACCTTTCCATTTCCTCTTAGAGCTTTGTAAGAAAATCTTTTTAAATGTATTTCCTGATCTTTTGCATGGATTTCCCAAGTGGGGAATGGTACAGGTGGAGGAAAGAAGTCTGTCACTGAGCCGTGTGGGTAAACGCTTGTCCAAGGTCGGGGAATTAAGCAACGCCATCTCTTAAAGGGTGCTGGATTCCACCTAACCCTTACCTTAAAGGAGTTTTTTTTTTTGGTCTGAGAACAGACGCTTGCGTTCAGCCTGTGTCTCTGCACACGTTTTTGCAGTCACACGTTTATTTAGCTCCAGCAACCCGCTTCTGATCATCCCTTCCTTCCAGACGTGATGAGGAGGAGTAGGGGAGCGCAGGTCTCAGGGCAGAGGCTCAGCACCGCTGTGCCGCAGCATCGCGTCTCGCCGCCGGCTGGGAACGAGGAACCCGCCTGTTCCCGGCTGGGTTACGGGGATGTGTCAGGCGGCGTTTCTCTCCCCAGAAACAGAGGAGGTAGAATCTCGGAATTGTTTAGGTTGGAAAAGACCTTGAAGATGGAGTCCAGCTGTTAACCCAGCGCTGCCAAGCCCACCGCTCACCCGTGTCCCCGAGTGCCACATCTACGTATCTTTTAAATACCCGCAGGGACAGTGACTCCATCGCCTCCCTGGGCAGCCTGTTCCGAAGATGGAGAACCCTTTGGGGGAAGAATTTTTTCCTAATATCCCATCTAACCTCCCCTGGCACAACCTGAGACCGTTCCCTTTTGTCCTGTCGCTTCTTACCTGGGAGAAGAGACCGACCCCCCCCCCCGCCCCTGCCTCCAGGCTCCTTCCAGGGGGCTGCAGAGAGGGATGAGGGCCCCCCCGAGCCCCCTCCTCTTTAGGCTGACACCCCCCCCCCCCCCCCCCAGCTCCCCCAGCCGCTCCTCAGAGCACTTGTGCCCCAGCCCCTTCCCCAGCCCCCTGCCCGGCTCTGGACACGCTCCAGCCCCTCTGGGAGTGAGGGGCCCAATCCTGACCCCAGGGTTCAAGGTGCAGCCTCACCAGTGCCGAGCGCAGGGGGGTGATCACTGCCCTGGTCCCGCTGGCCGCACCATTTCAGTTACAAGCCAGGATGCTGTTGGCCACCTGGGCATGCTGCTGGCTCGTGTTCAGCCGGCTGCCAACCAGCACCCCCAGGTCCTTTCCCACCAGGCAGCTTCCCCTTCCCAGCCGCTCTGCCCCCAGCCTGTGGCGCTGTGTGGGGTGGTTGTGCCCCACGTCCAGGACCAGGCACTGAGCCGTGTTGAACCTCATCCAGCTGGTGATCGGGCCAGCCCAGATCCCTCTGCAGCACCTCCTGCCCTCCAGCAGATCAGCTCCCCCCAGCTTGGTGTCATCTGCATCGTGCTGAGGGAGCACTCCGATAAAGACATTGAACAGAGCTGGCCCCAGCACCGAGCCCTGGGGACACCCCGTGTGCCCAGCACCAGCAGGATGTGACTCCCTTCTGGCCATGCAGCTTCCACCCTGCAAGCGGTGTGCCCCTCCAAGCCCTGAGCTGGGTTTTCCCAGGAGGATGCTGTGGGGAACAGTGTCAACGGCTCTACTGAAGTTCAGGTCGGCACCGTCCACAGCCTTTCCCTCATATGCTGTAGGATCACCTGTCACAGAAGGAGATCAGGTTGGCCAAGCAGGACCCACCTTTCATAACCCCATGGTGTCTGGACCCGATCCCCTGGCTGTCCTGTACGTGGCGTGCGATGGCACTCGGGGTGATCTGCTCCCTGACCTTCCGCAGCACCAAGGTCGGGCTGGTAGGGCTTTACTCTCCACGTCTTCCTTCTTGACCCTTCTTGTAGGTGGGTGTCACATCTGCTAACCCCCAGCTGACCGGGACCACCCGGGTGAGCCAGGGCTGCTGATAAATGGGGGAAAGTGGCTCCGTGAGCACTTGGCCAGCTCCCTCCGTCCCCTGGGGTGGATCCCATCTGGCTCCATAGGTGGGATCTGATAGATGCGTGTCTGAGTGGCTGACAGGTCACTGACCGTTTCCCCTTGGACTGTGGGGGCTTCGTCCTGCTCCACATCCCTGTAACTGCCTTGTTTCCTTTTGGATTGTGGGGGCTTCATCCTGCTCCCCATCCCTGTTGCTGACCGTTTCCCCTTGGATTGTGGGGGCTTCATCCTGCTCCACATCCCTGTAACTGCCTTGTTTCCTTTTGGATTGTGGGGGCTTCATCCTGCTCCACATCCCTGTCACTGCCTTGTTTCCTTTTGGATTGTGGGGGCTTCATCCTGCTCCCCATCCCTGTTGCTGACCGTTTCCCCTTGGATTGTGGGGGCTTCATCCTGCTCCACATCCCTGTCTTCCAGCTCCGGGGGCTGGGTACCCGCAGAACAGCCGCTCTTTACTCCGTTAGACTGAGGCGAAGGGGGCGTTAAGTACCTCAGCCTTTTCCTCATCCTTTGTCGCTGTGTTTCTCCCCCTGCATCCGATAAAGGGTGGAGATTCTCCTTGGCTCTTCTTTTTGTTGCTAATGTATTTATAGAAACGCTTTTTATTGTCTTTTACGGCAGTAGCCAAATTAAGTTCTAGATGAGTGGGCTCTGCTCGATAAATCAGCTCGATGCAAGGAGGAGGCGTGCTGCACTGGGCAGGGAGTGCGTTTGGGGCTCGGTGAGTTAATTCTGCGGTTGGCTGGAGAGGTGAGGAACATGCTGGGTGTTTGACTTGACAAAAGAGAAGAGGAATTCGTTAGCAGACTGCATTTGGCTAATTGATCTCGGTAAAGCTTGGATGCTGGCTGTGTTTGGTGCACCTGATGGCATTCAGGACTGCGTTCTGCTGGCCTGGCCGTCCTGCCCGATGCGCTGCCCGGGTTTATCGCCTCCTCGCTGGGTTTAAGGACTTTAGATCATCCCCAGCTGGGGCAATAACCGCCAGACTTGGTTCTCCTGGATGCTGGTGGTGTGCCTGGGCAGTGGTTTCATCCCCGCTTGCTTGGACTTGCCGTTTTTTCTTCCGAGTGAAACTGGGTCGTATGACTTCAGCCATGCCAGGTCGTGTTAAACCGTTAACTGTTTCCGTGAGTGAACAGGGTGATGCTTTTTGTCCATATTTTATTATATGGAGGATAATTATTTCATCCTCCAGACGCGACTCAAACTTTGCACTATTAAGGGCATTATTGAAGTGATACCTTTATAAAAGGGCCTTTCTGAGCCCTGGTCGCCCTCTCCCTTTCCTGTTTTCCTTGAAGTTCCATTGCTTGGAAAATGAATTGCTTGACTTGCTTTCTTTGCAACTTTTAAATACTCAAATTATTTGTAACCGCATTCTGTTGACTGTTTCTCCCTCTGCCATCTGCAGACCTTTTAAAGGTAGGATTCCTAAAATGTGGAGCGTAAGGAGGAGGATGGAGCTGAGAACTGGGAGTTTTTTCAATCAGAAGTTGTGATCGGGCTCCTGCTAGGGGCACAGTGACTGGGATTCACTTGTTCTTCTGTCATCCTTGTAGCAAGTGCATTTTAGGCTTCTTTATTTTCAGCCTGGGATGTTTTGGGCATCTGTTGTCGTCATTTTCTTTTTAAAGTAAATCCCTCTATTCCACTCCCTGCGAATACCTACCCCCCCCTTCATTTTGTCTTGCCTTGAAGTGGTTTCAGAAAACCAGCGCCTCTAACAGCAGAAATGTATTTACAAGTGCACAAAAGGCTGAGTAGAGTAAATAATTTTTTAAAACAAAATTCAGGAGCTCAGAGGAAGGAGCTGCTGTGGTTTCATCCCCCCACTGCTTCCAGAAATGCTGTAGTAGGCATCAAGCAGTTTCTTTGCCTCTCGATAAATTAATTCTGAGCCAGGCACAAATCACTTGGAACTGTCAAAGCAGACCTGTAACATCATTTTTTTGAGAACCCGAGCCGTGTAGCCCATCACTGAGTAAATATTGAGTAGTCAGTAATTTCCACTGGAGAGTTACAAAGCCGCTGCCTCCCTCCCCTCTCCTGCAGCTTCTGCTGCGAAGGCTGCTCACCGCTCGTACAGCGGAGGGAAAAGCTGGGAGGGGTAAGAGGATGGAGAGAAGGGAGGGACAGGCAATGCGAGAGCAGGAGACAGGACTGAGAGTGGAACGGCAAGCGTGGAGCTGGCTGCCTTCAGACAAAGCCCGTCACTGCAGCGCTCCGCAAGGACGCACAATCGCGGGGTGAGGGGACACGGCTGCCTGCGGACCTGCAGGGAGCGACCGCCGGCGAGGATGGAGACCCCGGGCGAGCGGCAGCTCGTTGCATAAATTCCAGGTTTAGATGCTGCCCTTCTGCACGGGCTGTGTGAGGGGAGGGAGACGGAAAGCTTTTGTGATCTCTGCGTTTCTGGTGCTGCAGCGTGCACTAGGAGGACCGGCCGGCTCGCTGGGACCCCCCGAGCACGGCTCGCCCGGCAGAGGAGCTCTCCCGTGGACCAGAGCAGCAGGATCCCTCACCCCAAGAATTTCCAGATAACACCGTGAGCTCTGCGTTGTGCAGCCATTGCAGCGGGCGGGGGTGGGAAGGATGGCTTGGAAGGTACCAAACAGCTTCAGCTGACCTGAAGGTTCAAAGAAAGCCAACTTGGTTTTCCTGATCGTCTTTTTATTTGCATATACCCTCGAAACAGAGGTGCCGAGAAGCCTGAAAAATTCCACCTGTCTTGAGCAGCAAATTCCCTGATGAAAAGGAGATCTCTGAACTTTTGTTGGTCATATTGAAGGTCTCAAGCTTTTCTAGAGGAAAGTAACAAGTCACTGGACTCTCTTCCCAGGGGTGAGGGAAGGGAGAGCTTGTCTGCACGGCTTCCGTAGGGTGTTGGGAAGGATCTCATTTATCAGAGCCTGAAAGGAGGTGCCAGGGCATGTCTTGGACTTGAGCTGCTGCAGGAAGAGGAGAGAGTGTGCTTGCCTTTGGTTTTCTTTTTGCTTTGGCATGGTTTGGAGGCAAGGAACTAAAATGCCTCCTCCTCCGGAGCTGCTCCCTCGTCCGAGCGAGGGGCTCGGATGCAGCAGCTGCGCTTAGCTGAAGAAAATGAAGGAAGGGCAGAAACAAGCATGCACCGAACACCTGGCAGGACTGAATGCGTTGGGTGAAAACCGTACCGATTCCTCCGTCTCCCTGGCTGTCACCCGGGGCGGTGCTGTAGTTAGGCTGTCCGGTGCAGCCAGCCCGGTCCGAGCAGCGTGCTGGAACGCCATGCATCCAGCTAGGTGGTAAAATGACGGTGCCAGGACTCTCGTGCTCGGGGTCACTCGCGCCTCTGCTCCTCTTAACACCATAACAGCAAGAAAAGGCCCTTACCATGGTTTGCCTCTTTCAGGACTGCTTGGGGAAAAAAAGTATAAGCCCTTCTTTTCTTCTGCTGCAGTCTGTGTGCTTTCTTTGTCTTGCATGCCTTCCTGTGGACAGCTGCTCTAGTCTGGCTTCTGCTGCTTTTCTGCAAGTCCATCGTGTCTGTTTTGTGTCTCAGCTGCATGAAGATGTATTTTCTCCCTAGCTGCTTTGTGCCTCCGCTGAGCAGGGTAGCGCATCCGAAGTTGCATGGACGAGAGGACCCGCGCAGCTCGGTGCGCTGGTGAGCGGCTCCGCTCCATTCCCTCGCGCCTGGGACCGGCTGGGGATGCCTGGGGCCAAAGTTTGCTGCCCTCCTCCCGCCCCCTTCGGATGAGCCAAGGAGTGGATCCGCATCCCGGTGGGGTTGGGCTTCATGTGTTTGCCTGGCAAGGAACTCGCCCGAGCGCTGCAAGCAGTGCATGCCATGTCACGGTCCCAGGAGCACTTCTAAACACTTTGCCTGGGCAAGGTGTTTCTTTTTCTGAGTGTTAACCGGGAGACAAAGCAAACCCGGAGCCCGCGGAGGCGCTGGAAGCTTGTTGTCCATGGTCTGTGCACACAAGAGGAATTGTCTGCCAGCTGATTTGTTGTACTCTGAGCCTAATTTTTTGAGTTTCTTTATGGTAATGACTATGATGTGGCAATGCCATCTGTCTTCCTCAGAGTGCCGCTGCTACCGCCTTAACGGTTTTTCCCTTTTCAAGCGTCTGCCGATTCCTCTCTCGTCAGGTTCGCGGATGCTGGAGCAGAGCGTCGGGGAGTGGCTGGAGTCCATTGGCCTGCAGCAATACGAGAGTAAGCTGCTTTTGAACGGCTTTGACGATGTCCGCTTCCTGGTAAGTTGCTGAGTGGGACCCCGGGGGCTTTAACAACCGTGTGGGTAACAAGGAAAGATTTGGCCGATAGCCCGTGGCCACCGCAGAGCGGCTCTAGGTTCTGCAGCCCAGCCGGACGGGCTTGGAGGCATGTGTAGAAGGTTAGAAGGAAGAAATGAGGGTTGTGTTGGGTTGAGGTCGTTCATCTTCACGTTTAATTAAGGTCTTATAGTTCTTTAACTGTAATTTTGATAGAAAATGGTATTTACTGGGCCCCCTGAATCTTTACTGTCCAATTTACTGCTGAATTGGGAACTGAATTGTAGAAGAAATCACCGAGCAGTCTGTGTTCTGGAGTAAGGGGGAGGTGGTAGACCTCCAACATGTTGGAAATATACTTACCCTAAGCTCGCAGGCGGGATGTTCATGAGCTGTATCTCATTTTTGTACATGGCATTGACACTGTTGGCTCTGAAACCTAATGATGACAACACAGTAATGCTTAACGTGAGGTTTTTTTTTTTAATAACTGGTGCCTAGAAACTGAAAGCTGCATGGTGTAAAAATCTGAGCATTCATGTGGAACGATGAACTGCAAAGACAGAAAATCTCAGTGCTGCAGGAGGGTTCATCCTGCATGGCTTAAAGAAAGAAATGCCTTTTGGGTGCGGACTCCACGTTTTGCAAATAAAAGAATTTCTAAAAATGGATGTAGATTTTCGGAAAAGTCATTTGGGCTAACGTAATCTCCTGCCTTGGAGAGGGAGTCGGGGCATCTCTTAGGGACTGTGGGCAGTGCGGAGAGGTGATGTCCAGGAGGATGCGTGCTTGACAGCTGTAGTGTGAGCTGGGTGAAAGGGGGTTTGGAAAACGCAGCAGCCGTCCGGCAGTGGTGAGGGGGTGATGGGGGCAGCTGGAGAAAGAAGGGAACGCTGGATAGGGCATGGCAGGGAGGCGCACAGCTGAGCAGTAGCGGTGCTTAAAGGCAGGATGGAATTATGCTTTGGAAAAAAATGACCTGACCAACAGGATAAGTGGCTTTGTGAATGTCATGGGATCTCCAAGCACCCCAAAAAGCTGAATGCTGTGGCAGTATCCAGCCGTACCTCCTGGCCTCCGTGGCAAGCAGCTTATCCCTTTCTTTTCCCGTAGCCCGGCAGGGCCAACGCTCCCCCAGAGAGGCTGGATTTTACTGTGGTTTATGCACCTTCAGTAGAGGAGCTGCCAGCGGCAGATGATGGTCTTGCCGTGCCCCCTTCTGCCTCTGCCATACGCTGCTCCTGCAGCTGTGTGGCACCTTCCTTGGGGGGTTCGGGGTGAGCTGCACCGGCAGAAGCCCCGGCACCCTCCCCGGGCTCCAGCACTGCCCGCAGCCGTGCAGACCAGGGCCGGCTCTTGCTGCTGCTCCCCAGGCCCAGCCCAGCCCTTCCTGGGGGGCTCCAGCCCCCCAGTGTCGTGGCCAGCAGGTCCCAACCCCCCAGCAGCCCCTTGGCCATGGGGACCGCTGTGCTTCGGGCAGATATGTTCAGCTCCGTGCGAGGTTTCAGCATCCCGGCGTGCTGGGGCCGTCTGATGCAACTTCTGGGATGCTCTGGAGGTGGTACAGTGAATAATACCCCATAGATCCCTGCTGGGATCCTCTGCTGGTGGATCTTGGACCCTTGTGGTACCAGTGAGCTGCTCCCACTCCAGCAGTTAGCAGATAAAAATGCCTTTAAGCAGATAAAAATGCCTTTGCTCTGCCTGGCCCTGCCTGACGAGTGTGCTGATAGACCTCTCTCAGCACAGAAGTTTAATAACGAAGGAAATTAACTTTCCGCTTGTCCCCGGAGAGGCAGGAGCTGAAGACTCGGAGGCAGGGATTTTTATTGACTGAGCTTATTTACAGTAAGTAGCAACACTTAGTTGCAAACTGTCTGACGCAGAGTTTGGTCGTTTGTAAGATGAAAGAAAAGGTTCCTTGTACGTGTCTCAGGGTGTGATTTTATGGTATAGGGGGTGGGAGTTGCTTTTTAATACAGTTTGTGGCTGGATGTTTTCCTTCCCCATCCAATGCTGGGTAACCGTTCCCAGGGTAGGAAATCAGCTTCTGCTGGTGTCAAGGAGTGGGATGCTCTCCTTGCTCATTCCTCTCCAATTTAAAAGGTCAAATACTTGAACGAAGATCTCCTGCAAGCCCTGGCTGTTTTCCATTATGCTGCTTACTGGGAGGCTGGCTGGCGCCCATGCCAAGACTGGCTTTAAATCCTTTCCTCCCAGTCCTGGGAACTTCATGCTGACAGAGTCGGCCCAGTATGAAAGTTTAATTACCGAGAATCTTTTCCTCTGTGGTGTTACTTGCTTTCAGCTGCTGATGTTGTGGGAGTAAAACCTTCAGGTACAGTCGGGATGAGGAACAAGCGGTTCATTTGGTTTTCGTGCTGCTTTTCGTTCTCAGATGAATTATTAAAAGTGGTGTAAACACGGAGGCTGGCTGGCGCAGCGAGTACCAAAAGGACCTGGGTGCTCAGCTCCTGGCGTGGCAGGCTGTCCGTTCCCTTGCTTTTTTACATCACCATTTCTTTATTAACTGCCACTTTCAATTGCTAATGAATTATTTCAAAGTGGCATTATTCTCCTGGAGTTAAAATGGTTTCTGTGAAAGGATTAGTCCCTATTAGGGCCTCATTATGTTAAATATTTCAAAGTCCAAAGAATGCCGGGTAATGGTTTGCAAATTGCCAGATGGGCTATGAGACTAATTAAGTTTTAGTCGCAAAGATTAAAAAGTTGGTGTCTTTTGATATGGAAACGTTCTTGTTTTCTGTGTAAGCTTTCGTGTTGCCTTACACCATCGGGGTTTGTCCAGAGTGCCGAGGATGCTCCCTTTGCTGCCGGAGTCCCCGGGCACCCACTGGTGAGCAAACCAGAAGCTTCTACGTTGAGTAGACCAGGAGTAAAGCACCGCAAGAGCAAACTGTTAGATGGGTGCTGGTAGTACAGCTGGCAATGGGGGCAGAGTCCTAGAAGACAAACTCCTTAATACTCTTAGGAGGGATCTCCTAAGATACTCTTAGGACCTACCTGCGGCAGGTAGTTACTAAAGGATCGAGCAAGCCGTCTAACAAGGAGCATGTCCTCTAAGTGCAGCAGGGATGGGGTGAAATCCAGTGTTCACTGGCACAGTGGCGTGTGGTGCTGGTCTTAAGGGAAATAATGTTTCATGTGTACTGTCTACTCAGTTGGTAGTCCGGTGTTGGGAAGAGAGAAAATCTTCAGGAGTGCAGAAGCTTGGCAGGGGCTTTTTAGTGCTCTTCCTTCACAGGAATTCCTCGTTCCCTCTGTGTTTTCAGTTGGCTCTCGTGTTAATTTGTGCCTTGTATCACAAAAGCCCTTTACACCCCAGATAAGGGAAACGATTCACGAACGCACAGGACGGTGAAGTGATTTTGAAAAGTGTTCTGCAAATATATCGGGCTTCTTAATTAGACGTGAATCTAGGAAAGCAGAAAGATGCATTGTTTCCAAGATTAATAATTCCGTTCCTTTCCGAAATGCAGGGATTCGTGATGAGCTCCGCTCTCCGGCCGCGCAACAGAGGGTGGCTCTGTGCAAGCTGCACCTCCAGCAGCACCCAGGAGGACGGGTGAGCGGGGAGGGGGCAGGAACCCCGCTCCCCCCGTGGGGGGCTGCTCCTTCGCTTCGGCAGGCAGCAGTAACAGCCCAGCGAGCCTTCGGGGACCTGCTGTTTTCACAGGTTTACGTGCAAGAGGCAGGGTTGGAGATGTAAACCCTAATGCGAGCCGTGAACGTTTTGCAGGTTTTCCTATAAAAAGGGGAAGGTCAAAGTGTGTGGTAGCAGCTACCTGGGGGGTGGGTGCTGTGGGTGTTGAGCTGAGGCTTCTCTGCTCTTGGGAATTCCAGCTGGGGGACAACGTTGTAGTAACTCACAGCTGGAAGCCTCGTGTTCCCACAGGACCCCTCGCCCACCAGCTTGCAAGATCAGCACTTTGGTTGTCAGCAAACTAAAGATTTCTGTTGTGGTTCGTGTTAAGTGATGGCTGCCGCCGGGACTGCCCCTCCTCCTGTGTGCGTCTCGCCCAGCGCTGCTTCTCCTTCAGGGGAATTCAGGAGGCGTAGTAAGAGTACTCTGTGTAGTACCAGTTGGTTCTGAGCGGTGACAGACGGGGCTTGTTGGGAATATTCTCGCTTTTGGAACTGGCAGAGATTTGTGAGGGCTTGTGAATTGTTTGTTAGGGAAGAACAAGGCGACACAACCATGGCCGGGAGAAGGCAATCGCAAGTGTTAATGCATAAACGCGATGTCGTCCTGCCTGGACACCGCTGCTTGGTGGTTTAGGAGCTGGAGCTGGGGCGGGACGCTGCGGACGGGCTGAGTTTGCAGCACTGGCCCCACTGGCGTGTTGCTTTCTTCCAGTACTGAAAGGAGAGTTTCTTCATCAGTGTTTCCATGATAGAAAATTCTTGTTAACTCTGCAGAACAAACCGGAGCGCTGCGGCGTTGTGCACGGCGCACAAGAGCATCTCGGTGCCGCTGACCGTTTTTATCATCAAATGCAAAACCGAGATTGTTTCCCACTAGTTCAGAGTAAATGGTCTTGATGGAGCGTTGCCTTCAGCCGAGGGCGGGCATTGCTGGCACCAGTCAGCAGGATCATTTAAACATCGATTTGACGTAACGTTAAAGCATTCTTGCCGATGTATCCAACGTATGTGTTTTGGGGAAGTGACCAAAGTCGACATTTATTGCAGGTTGTATGATCTTTTGGCCTGGTTGAGGGAAGAAAGGGGCTATAAAAGGTGGCTTTAGGTAGCTTAGTTTTCTAAAAGATTTGAGTTCTCCTTCCAAACACTAACGCCCGCACACCGGGCCGTGCTTCTGCGCCTGGAGAAATTCTTACGTTTCCTTTCAGTTTCCTACGAGAGCTTTGCTGTGGTTATGGGCAGTGCTGGGGAAGAGGCTCTCCCTGGTTCTCCTGCTGTTACCCTCCAGCACGAGCCCCGCCGTCCAAGGGAGCAGCTCCCTTCGCTCGCCCTCTCCGCTGCCACGGAGTGACCTTCACCGCCCGCACTGCTGGCTCGGGGCGATCGGACTGTGACACTCAGCTTCTGCTTTTAATATGAGGCTTTAATTCAAAAAGCAGCCTGCTCAGCCAGCCGGGGATTAAAAAAAAAAAAAGCTAAAATGGAGACGGCGCTTCAAATTCACCTCCTCTGCTTCACAGCCTACTGGAATTCTTGCGTTAGAGGGGAAAGGTTTATTTGTGCAATGGGTAAACACAACTGAGTTGAAGCTGCTCGCTGAGTGTTACTGGCATGGGCTGTGCTGTCCTTGACTTTGCAAAAATACAGCTTTGCAAGTAGAATAAAACCCTCAGCAGAATCGCATGCCAAATGTTACCAGTGCTAATGAACCAAGAATACCCCACCACCCAAGAGAAGCCGGCGCTGCTACCTCCCACGTGGAGGAATGCAGCCCTTGTGTGCGTGGAGTTCCAGGAGACCCATTGCCTCATCCTTCACCAGAGGAGAAAAATAAAAGGTCAGATCACAAAACTGCAGCAGCGAGTGAGCAGTGTCGTTCAGAAAAATGCACCATAAATCGACTTAATTGTCCTTGACCGATTATGAGCTGGGGGAACTGTAACAGGAGGCAAAATGTCACAAAAGACGGACCAGGAGGGATTCTGGTGCTCTTAGAGCTTGTTCCCATCGCGTCGCCTGTGATCGCCAGTGCCTCTGCAGCAGATGCTCCCTTCGGGAAGTCCATGGCGAAGTGGTTTTGCGCTGTGAGATGCACCGTGCATCCCAGTGTCCTGCAGCAAACATGGGAACAACCTGGGGGAAAGGCCAGGCTGGATCCCGCTGTGCCAGGGAAAGAAGGGACGTTGCCACTGGAACAAGAAGGACTTGCAGTAAGTCGTGGTGGAATTCCCCCGCAGCAATGAGGAAGGGGATGCCGTTACCTGCGCCCTGCCCACGGCATTTTATGATCCCACAGATCCCATAAATGTGTCTGAGATGCTTGCAAAAGCTTTTCCCTTCCCTCCGAGGGCTGAATGTTTGCTGCTGCCCCGGACAACTTCTCAGGCTGACATCTGAGAAGGGCAAACCTCGCATGCTCTGGCAAATTGTACCATTATTCTGTAGTTGAACTTTTTATTCAGTCCAAAGATATTTTGATTCACAAATGAGCAGGTAGAAGAGAACATAAGCCATTTTTTATGGGTTTTTTTTTTTATTATTGTTCAAGCCTGGATTCCCATGGAGTGTGTGGAAAGCAGCTAATGCTGATTCAATGAGACAGCGTCAGAAACGGAAATCTGTTCTCCTCATGTAGTGCCGTGGGCTCCTTTGGGTTGGTTTTTTTATTATTATTTTTTTAATAATTGGGGAGAAGTGGTAGAAAAAGGATGGCATTGGAAGAACAGGATGTCCGCAAATAATTTAGAGCACTGACATTAATTTGATTAAATGTAATTCAGTGCCACGCTAGATTAGCCTGCAGTGGTCTTCGTTACGAAAGAGCCTTTCTGTCCTCCGCGTGTGTGTGTGTGCAAGCAAACGGTTGATAAAAATGCAGAGCTGAGGCATTGGCTTGGTGTGTGAGTGGAGCCGTGGGTGCCTGCCAGGCTGAGCCCGAGGACATGGGTCGCCTTCACCCTGCAGGTCCCCGCGGTTTGGGTGCTGGCTGATGTCCGCACGATCTGCGTTGTTTTGGCCCGATACCCGTCCTGCTGGAGCGTGGGGCATCACTTGGTGTCCTCGGGGGAATTGCAGCTCTGCTTTACGTGAGCCGCGTCGTAACTGCCCAGCCTGGCTCGCAGGTTGTGGTCCCTGGGGAAGCAGCCAGGCTTTTAGCATGCTCGGAGACCGCGTGTGCCCCAGAGCTTTTTTTTTTTCTTTTCTATTTTTGTATAAGACTTGTCATTTTATAGCAGCTGTCTGGGGAAAACTTAACATATTCCAATGCAGCTTTGCACCCAGCAATGATCTATGAAGTAGAGTGACCTAACGGAGACCCCACAGGCAAGGTTTCACTGCTTCTGCACTCAGTGAAATGAAGAGAAACCCTGGCCTGATGGCTGCTGGCAGGGAATATTTTAGGACAGACCCAGGTAAGCCCCTCTGTAGCTTGTGCCTGGGCAGGCAGGCTCGGTTTCTGCTCTGTCCATCCAGGCAGAAGCTCTTGAGCGGTTGGTTCTGGGCTTGGGTCTTCCCAAAGTCTGCGCTGCAGAGCTCTGCGGGCAGCGGCGTTCGGTGGCCGAGCTTCAGGATGGGCAGGTGGAAGTAAACGCTGCTTGTACCGGGACAGTAACCTCCCCGTCAACCGCTGCTGATCAGATCTGGGAATCTCGTTGGCCTGGCTCGCGTTGGCCGGCGGATTTATTACGGAAATGACTTTCCTTGATTTTTTACGGCACAGGGAGGGAGGGCATCGGCCACGTTACACGGCATTCCCCACTCTTTTATCATCGCTGCCGTCTGGAAATGCGCTTCTCCCTCGGTCCCCAGACTGATTTTGATGCCCTGGGTGAACACCCCGTAAGAGGGAACGGGGCCCTGGCGTGAGGGTTTCTGCCAAGCATCCGAGTGGGAATCGATTCATACAATGAAATGAATTTTTTTGGACAGCTCTCCAGTGGGTTTCAGATGCTACTTGGGTGGTTCACAAGGACTGTGCTTTGTCCGTGGTGGTATGGGGTTTGGATTTGCTCTGGAAGGGAAGGGTGAGAGCGGAGCCATGGAATGATCCAGGGTTTGGGAGGACGTTTTGGCTGCTCACCTGCAGCTCTGAGTGGGAAAACGCGGCGGAGCTGCACCAGAGCTCCCCAGGTGATGGACATGGACTTCAGGGAGAGCAGCAAGTTTGGAGTGGATTTTGAGGAGCAAAGTGGGTGGACCAGAACTGGTAATTTAGAAGATACTTACATTTGATTCATTAGTAGCTCCAGGCCCAATAAACATTAAAAAAGCCATTAAAGTAGCAGTTAATTTTTTTTTCTCTCAATAAAATTTCCTGAACTTGACAACCATGACCGATTCCCTCCGTTGCCATTGTCACGCTGCCAGTCTGCATGGGGAAGAAAATTAAACAAAAATGAAGTGGCTGTGTGCTAATCTCAGATTTATTGTAGGGTTTTGTATATGAGCCCTTTCCACAATTAATGCTCTGTGAAGAGCTGGGGCTTCGTTGTCGTGCCCTTAAAACAAATATACTTTTCCCCCCGGTTTCCACTGAACAGTCTCAAACGGCAGATATCATTAAGGGAAAACAGAAAACGAGGCAAATTACATATTTGTGTGAGTGGGTGCTTGTCCCCTGGCTCCAAAATTAGGGTCGTCGGGCTGCTCTGAGATAAATAACCCCCGGTGCAGGTTGGCTGGAGGTGGCTGACTGAGCAGCGGGTGTTCGGCACTGCCCCTAATCACGGCTGGATCTGGGGAGTTTGTAGGGGTTGATGCTCTGTACTGTCACTGGGGGTCTTGGGTGAAAAGCCCCCCCCGAGAGCGGATCGTGCATTAGACAGAGTGCAAGCTTGTTTCTGGAATGAGCTTATCAATGAGACTGTTAATGAGCTGCTCTCGTCCTCTTGAACAAGATAGATTAGCTTTTTTGCTAATTTTTTTAAAAAGCTTTGCACTTTTTACTCCGAGTGCAGACTCCCCTGAGGCACTTGGGGGGGTCGAGGTTGGCCAGGCTCTGCGGTGGGTGCGGGGCTGAGCTGGTGGCTCCCTGTACCCTGCTCGGGTGGGTTTGGACGTGCAGCTCGGAGGGGCTGGATGAGGCCAGCGTGAAACCCCCAAACCATGTGGGGAAATAAGGCGCTTCATCGTCAACTGCTGATAGATTTGGGGATGGGGAGCTCATCGCTGGCTGCGGTGGCTTGGTCAGCCCCCAGGAATACCTTCGCTCGTTTTTCTGAATTTTGGGTGCCAAAAGTAGAGCAATAGCAGTGGCAGCAAAATGCTTGACGAGATGCAAATTGTCTTGAATGTACTGAGGGGGAAAAGAGAACGAGCTTTGTTTGCATTAATCTCAGAAAAAAATGGATGCTTTGGCTCCTGCAGCTGAAGACGCTGTGCTATAGATGTTCGCAGAAGCCTTTGTAGTCTAGAAAAGCTGTGTTTGGGTTTTGCATCTGTTGCTTTTAATAGCAAACACGTTCTGGTCCCTGTCTTCCCTGCAGTCCGTTGCCTGTCTTTAATACAGGGTTTGGTAACGGGGGCAGCGCTGGGGTTCGTGTGAGCCGAGTGACACAGTCGGGATTCATTAAGCGGCGTTGCTGGCTGGATCTGACTGCGCATCCTATACGAAACTTTCTTTGCCTCGGGCCCTTCCTTAGCTGGGAAGAGAGGGTGGACTGCAGCCAGGCTCTGTGCAAGACGCAGCGTCTGAAAATTGGGTAGTTAAGTGCCTGCAGAGTGTCCTGCTGGAAGGGGAATGCTGGCAGATTTCAGCAGCGCTGGTTTTGGCACGCTCGCCTTCAGGGTCACCTAACTAGCAGGAGGGGATGCTACCTTCGTACGATGTAACCTCTGACTGGGCTTTTTTATTTTTCCCCCTTTAATGAGAAACCTGGAGCCTTGCAGGCTGTTTAATTACAGTGCAAGATGTGAAGCATGACTAAAGCAGCCCCTTTCTCTAAAAGCTTGTGTTTCTGCAGGCGGGTCGGCGGCAGCAGCAGCCTTTGGGGCTCCCTGGGGCAGCCCAGAGGAGACTGGGGGTCACCGGCAGATCTCTGCCCTCCTTCGGAGCAGTGTGGAGGGCAGGGCTGGGTTCAGAGGTGCCCCTGGCGGCTCCGTGTGTTGTGCCTTTCCACGGAGGGAGCTCTGTTAGCTGTGAGGAAGCTGAGGGCCAGGTTGAGGGGTGGAAGCTCCTCTGAGCTGTCTGGCAAGCAAGTCCCTGCCAGTTTGCACCCAGGGAGTGGGATCCACCTTGCCCAATTTCACATGTCAGCGACTGGCCTGATGGGTCAGGCTCTTTGGGTTGCCGGTGGGCGCAGGGGAGGGCTCCTCGGGGTGATGCATTTCACCCCCGGGGGGACACTGAGAGCTAGTTCCTGATGGAGCGAGGAAAAAAAGGGTGAGGTGTTGGGATGGAGGGGGCAGCGTTGGGATGTTCCCCACTCCCCGGGCATGGGTGGAGGCGAGAGCTGTGGCCCTGGTGCAGCCCTGAGCTGGCTCCGCTCAGCCCCGCAGCCAGGAGAAACCCGCAAGGTAGAAAGCATTTGTCACAACGAATAAAGCCTGAAATCTGTCTTTGGGAAGTCTTTTTGCTTCTAGTTGGCATTTCTGAGGCTGCTGCTGCAGGATGGTAGAGGAGTGGGTTAACGGCAGAGCGGACCCAGGGCAGCTTTTCTCTCCCCCACCTCCGGCACTTGCTGAATCCATCCTGGGAGGACCAGAGAGGGGCTGCCCCGGAGCCAGGGGTCCAGCTTCGGCGGGACCCCTGGGAGGTGGCAGCTTTTGACCTGGTTGCCGAACTGTGTCAGCACCAAAGGGGACATTTGTTTGAGGAAGAAAAAAAACCAAAACCAAAAACAAAACAAACCAAACAAACAACAACAAAAAAAAACCCAACCAAAAAAGCAAACCCAAGCCAAACAAAAAAAAGAAAAAAGGAAAAACAAAAAAAAAACCAACCAAAAAAGCAAACCCAAGCCAAGCAAAAAAAGAAAAAAGGAAAAACAAAAAAAAACCAACCAAAAAAGCAAACCCAAGCCAAACAAAAAAAAGAAAAAAGGAAAAACAAAAAAAACCCCTGATAACAATTAAACAAAAACCTGTATTGGGATATTGTTTAAAAATCAAAATGAACTGCCCTTAGAGCAATTTTTCTGAAATTTTGCGTCCCGGTGTCAAGGCCACCTCCCTGTGCGCAGCCCTTTGTAACGAAGGGGCTTCGTTGCATCTCAGCGATGAACGCCCTGTTCCCTTTCCCCCTGCGAGCTGCTGGGTGAGGACATGGCTGCCATCATCCCTCCTTGGTCCAGCAACGCAGCGGCTCTTGACTGGTCTGGGGACAGCTGGGAAGGCTGGGGCTGGTGATGAGGAGCCGGCAAGATGTGCCGGGAGAGGCAGGGAAGGGTGAGAGCCACAGCAGACTCCAGCTGGGTCTTGGTGCCTGGGGGCTCTCCTTGCTGAGGGGGCTTTTTGTGCGATATTGTTAGCTGCTGGTTAAGCAGAGAGGGGGGTTTGCAGGCGCTGGAGCCCGAGGAGGGGGGTTTGCAGGTGCCGGAGCCTGAGCAGAGAGGGGGGTTTGCAGGCACAGGAGCCCGAGGAGGGGGGTTTGCAGGTGCCAGAGCCTGAGCAGAGAGGTGGGTTTGCAGGCGCCGGAGCCTGAGCAGAGAGGTGGGTTTGCAGGAGCCGGAACCTGACCAGAGAGGTGGGTTTGCAGGAGCCGGAGCCTGAGCAGAGAGGTGGGTTTGCAGGAGCCGGAGCCTGAGCAGAGAGGTGGGTTTGCAGGAGCCGGAGCCCGAGGAGGGGGGGTTTGCAGGTGCCAGAGCCTGAGCAGAGAGGTGGGTTTGCAGGCGCCAGAGCCCGAGGAGGGGGGGTTTGCAGGTGCCAGAGCCCGAGCAGAGAGGTGGGTTTGCAGGCGCCGGAGCCCGAGCAGAGAGGTGGGTTTGCAGGCGCCGGAGCCTGAGCAGAGAGGTGGGTTTGCAGGAGCCGGAGCCTGAGCAGAGAGGGGGGTTTGCAGGCACAGGAGCCCGAGGAGGGGGGTTTGCAGGCGCCGGAACCTGAGCAGAGAGGTGGGTTTGCAGGCGCCAGAGCCTGAGCAGAGAGGGGGGTTTGCAGGCACAGGAGCCCGAGGAGGGGGGTTTGCAGGAGCCGGAACCTGAGCAGAGAGGTGGGTTTGCAGGCGCCGGAGCCCAGGGAGGTGGGTTTGCAGGCGCAGGAGCCTGAGCAGAGAACAGGAGCAAAACCACAGCAGTGGCTGTGCTGGAGGAGCGTGGCTCGGAGGCAGGTGGCAGCAAGCATCTCTGCCCCTTGGCTTTTGTCTGAACGGCGTGTTAAACGCGAAGAGGTTTAAAGTCGAGTTTAAACAGCTCATCTGTTCAGTTGGCAGAGGTTAAAAGATCCTCCAGTATTGCCTTTAATTATCTATTTTAGTGGCAGATTATTTTCTTTCATAGGAGATGAAATCTGGATGGGTTTAAAGGGCGTTCCTCTGAGCGGAGGCTCCTGCACCGTAGGCTGTGATGATTTCTTCGGAGCTGCTACGCTTTGTCTATCCTCGTTAAGTATCCTGAGAACGCAGACTGGCACTGAGGGAATTGAATGTGACACATCAAAATAAGGAGTGTTGGAGAAAGCTGTAGGCTTTACAGTCTTTAACTAGCTGGTATCCTTGCTACAGAGCAAGCAATTTTCCTGGACTTTGAGATGCTAAAAGTGGGAGAACACCTATTGCCTTGCCTTGGGCCGTGTTAGCATAAACCGGGCGTCCTGGGGGAGCGTGAGCTGCCAGCCCTGTGCTGCTGCTTCGGGAGCGTGGCTGCGGTAGCCCGGCGTGGCTGTGCTCAAGTGGCTTAGCCCCACAAAGGCTCAATATTGGAAAATAAGCGTGAGGAAAAAACGTAAACAGGATCAGCAGGCTTGTTTGGTTTTTCTATGTGAAAATTACCCATCACCATTATCGCAGCTCGTTTGGCTGCCAAGCGTCCTTGCCGGCCCGGCTGGCGCGTGCAGGGTTTGCGGTGAGCCGTGCCCTCGGTGGCATCCTGCAGCTCTGGCACCCGGCTCTGCGCAGAGGACCTGGGCAGGTCGGGGGAGCAGAGAGGGTTGGGGTGTCAGCAACTGCAGGTTTCAGGTACCCAAGGGGTGAGGTTAACCTGCTGCAGGGACTTCGGTGAGTCAGTCCCTTCCTGCGCTTCCCTTCGCCCAGGCAGGGCGGTAATGCTTTGCTCTCCAGGCTTACAGGAGAAATCCCATTACTTGCTCTAGCCCTCTTCTGTCCGTTGAAAATAGCCCTTTAAAAGCCATCTCCCTGTGGGAGACGAATTCCTTGCACATTTGATGCCCCCTAAGGACCTTCTGGCAAGCCCTGCAGCAGAGCTGTGGCATGCAGAACCGCTGGTGCCAGGTAAGGTGCGTGTCGTGTCGGGGGACTTAAGCTGCCTCTAATCCTTTCGCTCTTCCCGAGCTGAGCCCACAATCTCCCGCTGCTACAGGAATGCGCATTAAATGTGGCTCTTTGGCTTAAAACTTGTGAACAAGAAAGGGGAGGGATGTTTTCATTTTTTTTCCCTGGGATCATGCTGCTAACAACCCAGAGTGATCACTGCCTCTGACAGCGTGGCCTCTCTCCACTTTGCTCACGTAGGGGGTTTGCTCTCGATGCAATGGAGCCTTCTGCTGCTCCTGCACCGAACGGGCACCCTCAGAGCCTTCAACCCACAAAAAGCCTTTTTTTTTTTTGGTGCAAATTCAGGGGTGTACAGACCGGCTTCTATGACATGGTGACACCCTTGTGCAGAGCTTTGTGTGTAGCATTGCCACTTGGGTGAGACCCAGGGGTTTCACACAGCTTTGCCTGCGGGACGTGGGGTGCAACCCAAGGAAGGCAAGGCAGGTATCGGTGTGGCCCTGTCCCCTGCAGAGCTGCCACCCACCCACGGTGCCATCTCCAGCAGTGGCAGCAGCTCTTTCCAGCTGGCAGCGGGCTGTGGCACTGCAGACAATGCTGCAGCCTGTTGTTATAAACTGACCTTTTGGGAAAACAGGGAGCAAACCATCCTAACCGGCTGCGGGCTCTTTAGTCCCTGCTCTTTCTGCTGTTTAAATAACTCGTAGACAAACGCTTTTGTACTGCAGCTGTCTGCTCCAGATCTGCAGTCTCAGTCCTGGCGCAGCCTGCCAGGAATCGAGGGCGTCAGGCATCCCTGCCAGGGGAGGATGGAGGCGAGGAGCCTCCGCCTCGGTGCTGTGGGTGCCGACGGCCGCGGAGCATCGGCAGCGCCCTGCTTGGCTGCCACTCGCTGCTTTAATTTGCCACTGTCATTTGCTAAATAATTGTTTCCCTGCAGTCTGTTCTCTGAGGGCAGCTCTCCCAGCGACTTGGGCATCTCTTACCTATAGCGTTAATTCCGTGTTTCTCTGAACACTTATCCCTGCAGTCAAGGGGAAGAGCAGCATTCAGGGCGGAGAGCCGTGCGGCATCCTACCCGGCAGTTATCCCACCAGGCCATGGAAGCGCTGGGAGCGATGCTGCCAGGCTCGGTGCTGTCATAGAGCAGGCACAAACTGAGCAAGTCAGGAGCAAAGCGGACGCTGGCACCGCTGGGAGCGAGCCGGCCGGCTGCAGGACTGGCGTCTGGCTCCATGCAATGCACCGGTGACTCGCACAACGCCGTTGCCGGAGGTGACCTCACCCCACAGGCTGCCCGGCAAGTCCCTGGGCTGGTCCAGGAGCATCTGAGAGCAGAAGGGGCAGCAGGAAGGGCTGTTCCCCTTCCTCTGCCCCGGCAGGAGCCAGCGCCGCCCCATGGGCCGTGCTTGGGTGAGCTGGCCGCTTTGTTAGCGCACTCACATTAGGCTGTTGTGTTTAAAGCAGGTAGCACTTAGCAAAACGTATGTGCTGAAATACTGCAGAGGGTGCGGGGTAGGGAGGAACAGAAAACATTTGCTGTCTTTTTGAAGAGGAGACTTGGCCGTCTTCCCCTCGCCTTTCCCTCCTGGAGCCCTGGCCGGTCAGCCTACTGTTCCTGCAGCCTGTGTGCCCCTGCAGCAGCAGCGTGTTGCCTGACAGGCAGTTTTAATTAGGTTTCTTTTCTAAAACCAAAATGTGGAACAGCGAAGTGCTGTCAGCTCAGACCTTCAAGCTGTGACTCTCCTGAGAGCAGCGGGAGGCAGGTCTGGGGAGGGGGGTCCGGGCTGGAGCAGAAGCCCTGGCTCCAACAGCAGCGGGGCTCTTCCAGCCATGGGGAGACGTGCCCGGCCTTCCCACTGAGCGATGCCCAGGTACAGGGGGCAGGGATGCAGGCTGGGGGGGGTGTGCTTCTGGGGGGGTTGAAGCCCCTGTGCTCTGCGTGCGTCCGCTCTTGCTCCACAGGGAAAAGCAGGGGAGAAAAAGGGCTTTAACAGAGCAGTGTGCGGCGGCCAGAGCATCTGTGCCGGAGCAGGGTGGGCTGCCTCCCTGCGCGGGGGACAAGTCTGACCTTTGCTGGGTCGCCTGCTGTCATGGAAAGAAATTCAGGTTTGGCTGTGGCTGTGGAGAAAGGCTGAGCAGAGCTGAGCGCCCCGTGTCAGGCACCACGCGTGGAGCGGGGCTGGGGTTTGCTTGGGCGTTGGCACGCAGCGGTTGCGCCTGTGCATCCAGCGGGAAGGGTGCGGTGAGCGATGACCTGAAATCCATCGGACCTTAGGAAGAGGACGTGGCAGAGCAGGAGGGAGGGGGTGGCAGTGCTCTGCCCCACCGATGCCACGTGTGCTGCGGCCCCTCTCATGTCAGCCCTCTCGGTGCCTGAGGTTGATACATGGGGCAGAGCTGCCTCCCTTGGGAGCCTTCCTCGTCCTCCTCCTCCTGCGGGGACGTGCTGGGAGGTGAGGTCAGGAGTGGCGCATCATCCCCACTCCTGCTGTGGCTCCTGTTACCCTCTGCTCCCATGTCGCTCCTTCCTGTCCCCGCAGGGCTGTAATGTCATGGAAGACCAGGACCTTCGGGACATCGGGATCGGTGACCCGCAGCACCGTCGGAAGCTCCTGCAGGCTGCTCGCTCCCTCCCGAAGGTCAGCACCGACACCTCTCACTTGAAGCGGGGACGAGGCATTGCCCAGCACGGCTGTGGAAGCACAGGAGGCAAAAGCCATTCCCTGCGGCTCCAGCCACAGAGGGGTCACAGGGACTGTGGGGAGGGTTTGGGGAGTAGCAGGGAGGAGGAGGAGGAGGAGATCTGTCCACCAAACTATGTGGATGGGATGACTGTGCTGGGGAGAGGGTGGCTATCCCTCCTGCCAGTCTTGATCCCAAGTGATTCCCTGTTTATACAGGGAATATTTTACTCTCAAGCTGCCAGCATGATGATGGCCTTTAAACCGATTTTAATTGACGCTGTGTGCCTTGAGATCCCAGCCCCCTGGGGCTTTTAACCCCTTTCTTGTGCTTTTACAGTTGAAACCCCTGGGCTGTGATGGGAACAGCCAGCCTTCGGTTCCCGCATGGCTCGACTCTTTGGGGCTGCAGGATTACATTCAGTCCTTCCTCTCGAGTGGCTACAGCTCTATTGACACTGTGAAAAACCTCTGGGAGCTCGAAATAGTAAACGTGAGTATCGCCCTTCCCTTGCCGTGGCAGCGAGGTCCTGCAGTTCCCTCCGGGACTGTGACTTGCAGCGAGTGGTGTTAAACGGGAGCAGCGCTCTGGGAGAGGGGAGGCTTTGCTCCGTGCCGAGGGCTTACGGTGACCGCGGTCTCTTCCTGCAGGTGTTGAAAGTGAATCTGCTGGGCCATCGGAAGAGGATCATCGCCTCCCTGGCAGACAGGCCGTATGAGGAGCCACCGGCAAAGCCCCCGCGGTTCTCGCAGCTAAGAGTGAGTCCCTGGTTGTTCCCTCCCTGGCTGAGCCGTCGGTGCGGAGCGCGCTCGGCAGCGGCCAGGGTGCACTCTTCTACCCTGGCTCTCCTTCACTGCCCTCCTTCTCTTTCAAAGAACTAAGCTGGAGTCTGTCAGGAATAATTGTCCCCTTCCTGATTAGCAGCTATCACCTCTGGGGGACTCGGAGAGCTGTAGAGGATGTTTAGTGACAGCTGGGGTGGGTGTCCAGACTCAGAGAGGGAAGCACAGTCAGCCTTACTCTGCTGCTTTCTGCCTAGCAAAATCAATAAAAAGGGGGAAAAACCACCCTAAAATGTCAATACTTAAGTTAAACCTCCTTTGAAAGTAAGTATTGAGAGTAACAAGCATAGAGTCATCTTTGAAAATTGTATTGCTTTTTACAAAAAGGAAAGGGTAAAACCGAAATGGCTTGTTTCTTATTAAAACAAATCGATCTGACTTGGAAGCTGGGGTTACTCCTTGTTCTCAGATCCTTGGTGGTTTGGGAAGAAAGTTCTTGAAGCGTTGAGGCAACTGCACATCTGGCTGTGCGGAGGAGGGAGTGTTTTGTGTTAAACAGTTCCCACAGATGCACCTTGGCTGCTGCTGGGGATGATGCAGAGCCCAGTACTCCCACTCCAAGCGTGGTCAAGCAGAACTTGGGAAATGTAACAGCCAGGCTGGCTCTGACTTGGCCAGAGCACCTGGAGCGCTTGGGCAGAGTGAAAACAAATTACAAATTTGCCATTCTACTGCAGAGATTCTGCTGCGGCCGGGCCCTGCAACAGCAAATGTCACTGTTGGGACAGACACACTCTAGCTGAAAGGGTGGATGAGTTTACCAACCCTTAGCTTTCTTCTTTGTGGGTCCGTCTTCTTGTGCAAAAGAAAGCTGAAGTGTGCAAACACATCAGTGCTGGGAGAAATCTTAATGTGGCCGGTTGTATCCATGCAGCTTTTCACCTTATCAGCTCCGGTGGTGTGTGAGTATCCAGCAGATACTCACACAGGCATGATCCTGCTACTGAACGGAGTGGGGGAGGGTCATATTCAGCTCTCGCAGGTCAGATTCTGGATGCCTGCCCCGTGGGAGACATCAGGTAGCTCCTTGGGCTCAGGTGCCTCCATGTGAGGTTGGTGCCTGCACTGAGTGGGTAGCAGGGTGCTACTCCCAGCTCTGTGCCCTGCACCGACGGGGAGCACTGCACTGACGTGCTCCCCCTGCTTTGCTGGCCAGATGTAGGGCGGCCTTCCCACAGGCGGGAGGGTGACACGGCTCAGCTGGTGAGATGGGATGCAGCTGGGACCTGCTGCCGTGATTGCACCGGGTGAGAGTCGGGAATGTGCCTCCCTGGGCTGGCTGGGCTTCACGAGAGCTGCTCTCGCTGCCAAGTAGCGCTGGGCACGATCCATGGATGCTGGTGTTTCGCCGTAGGATTAGCAGCCTCTGGACGTCAGGCCTTTCCTCATTGGGGCAGCTGTAGCGTTCGTCATCCTTCCCGAAAAATGATGTTTGAGCTGAGTTTGGCAAACCCTGTTGAGCTTGCAGTGAAGCTGTGAGCTCGGGAGCAGGGTAGCATGTTCAGGAGGACACACACGCACGTCATGCAGCTTCCTCCTGGTGTTTGCACATCAGGTTCCTGCAGCAGGAATTGGGAGTGACTGGAGTTTCCCCGTCCCAAACATCTGGTCCTTGCCCTGCTGCAGAGCTCTTCCCCCCTTGCCTCGGATCCCCAAGGCTTTTCAACCAAAACAGCCTTAGCTGAAGCGAGTTGGGCTGCTGTGCCCTGCTTGCTCACACTGGACTTTTTAGGAACTGGGGTTCAGGTGTAAAAAAAGAGAGGATTCATGCTGGTGCTGCACTGGGAGTGCTCAGGAGCCAGGAGGGTGTCACATACAAACCCTGCACCTTCGTCCTGCTGCTCAGCCGCTCCCTTTTCAGACAACAAAAGCCCAGACGAGCAGCAGCCAGCTGAAGATCTGCACTTCTCTGAAATGTCCTCTTGAGACCGATGAGACTGAAGGCAGGGTTGTTGGGAAGGCGGGGGCGGGGGGTGGGGAGCAGAGAGGAGTCCTTTGGTGTAGCATCAACTGATTGATATGCTGGACGGGGAGGCTGTGTAAGAGAATGGGCCATTTGCAGCATTTCCTGGTGCTACAGCTGGTGCCATCCAGCGCCTGGCTCCGGCGTGGGGAGCGGAAGGACGTCAATGGCAAATTAAGCAAGTCCGTTGAATGGGACTAATGCGTGGTGCAGCTGTGAGCATCCCGCATTGTCTGCCGGGCTGGCTGGCACGTACAGGCAGGGGATCTTGCCTGCAGTGAGAGCCAGGCTGTCAGGCATCTGGGCTGGGCTCTCGCTGGGCTCCCAGGCTTTTCTCCTGGGGTGCTTGGTCGTCAGCGGCTTTTCAGTGCTTTGCTTAGTGCTTGAGTGGAGCCTGTTCCTCTGTGAACAGCCTGCCCGCTGCTCCGTGTGTCTCCTGCCCTTCTGGGATGAGCTCAGGGGAGGCGTGCTCAGCAGAAGGGGCTGCGTACCTGCCTGAAACCATCCTGGAGCAAAGCGGGGGTATCAGGCCGAAAATAAATGGTGTAATCGGTGACACTGAGCCCGCAGGAGCCTGCAGAGCAGGAACTGACCCCATTAACGCTGCTCATCGCACCCTGTGAATTTGTCACATTGCACTGCGAAGGGGAGCGAGGGGTGGGCATGGCTGCAGCATGGCCTGACCGGGATGGTCTCTGCTGTCTGCTTGTTTCAGTGCCAGGACTTGATGTCCCAGACATCGTCGCCCCTGAGCCAGAACGACTCCTGCACGGGCAGATCTGCCGATCTCCTGCTGCCCTCCGGGGACACCGGGAAGAGGCAACATGACCGTGGCACCGAGGTTGCTCCTTACTCCAGAGCTGAGCGCTACAAAGCACAGGTCAGTGGGTGCTTTTGTGTGTCCTGGAGGTCCCTCTCTGCAGCTCAGAGCAGGCTCCTGCCTCCCTGCAGCCAGCGAGGGGCTGGGATGATGCATGGAGAGCCCAGGAGCTGGCCAGGCACAGCATCCCTCAGGCTTTAGAGCCAGCAGCTCCTGGGTCCCTCCATCGCACTGTGGAAATGGGTGACTCACTTCCATCAGCTCCAGCACCTTCACCCACCACGTGCAGCCCCCTCCCAGCTCCTGGGGGATTTGGCCATTGCGAAACCTCAGTTGTATCAACCCAAAGAACCCTCCTGAGACCTGTGTTTCAACCCAGGCTGGACCTGTTCTGGCTTCACATCCACCTTTCTTCCCTGCCAGGAGGACCGTCGGGAGTCAAAGCTGACCCTGCGCCCCCCCAGCCTGGCTGCCCCCTACGCCCCAGTCCAAAACTGGCAGCACCAGCCGGAGAAGCTCATCTTCGAGTCCTGCGGGTACGAGGCCAACGTAAGTAGCTTTTGGCTTGTGGGGGTGCTGAGGAGGAGGAGGCTCTGGGGTCAGGTCCTTGCATGGAGTTGATGCTCACGGGGCCGTGGCATCGTCTTGGCTCGGCAGAGTTTCCTGCCCGCGGCCTTTGACGTCTCTCCCTCTTCCAAACAGTACTTGGGCTCCATGCTGATCAAAGATCTCCGAGGGACCGAGTCTACGCAGGACGCCTGTGCCAAGATGAGGGTACGGAGGCCGCAGGGACAGGGGGGATTCGCTCGCAGCCTGTGGTGGATGGTGCGGAGAGGGGAAAGGGGGGGTCTCGGTGAAGCTGTGGTTCCCCAAACCCTGCAGGCTGCCTGTGTGCAGAGCAGGGGCCCAGACCCGCTGCAGGCTGTGCCGCTCGCTGGGGCATTGCCCCTCCCCAGCGCTTCTCCCCATAGCCGGAGGGTCTGTGCCGTGGAGAGGGGGTGTTTTCACTGCAGAAAGAGGTGCTGCCTGGCCCCTGTCCCTTCCCCTCTGCTCCCACCAGGAGCAAGCTCTCCTTGGTCCAAGACCCCAAAGCCTGCCTTTGTGGGGGTCTCTGGGGTGGGCTGGGGCAGTGGTGAAGAAAGAAGCGTTTATTCACAACTGGTCGCTTGACTATTCTTGTTTCTGAAGAAATCCACGGAGCATATGAAGAAGATCCCGACCATAATACTGTCCATCACGTACAAAGGGGTGAAGTTCATCGACGCTTCTAACAAGGTGAGCTTCAGATGCCTCAGAGCCGGTGTCTAGAGGGACAGGACCTGCAATGCCACCTGCCTGCGGGGCTGCAGGTGACGTGTAGTGGCTCCAGAAGCCACAGCTAATCCTGAGGAGCTGTGGGAGCGCCCTGAGGTGGCGATGGTTACCTGAGTCCCAAAGCCTTAGCAGACTGGCTGCGTGTGGACCATGTTACCATTTATTCCTGCCCCGGGGGGGAGCTAGGACTGGTGGGGCTGGGAGACTCCCCCTCCCTCCCAGTACCTGCTTTGCTCCCTGCTCCCAGTATGCGCTTGCCACAACCACCGTGTGCCAGGTGTATCTGCCATCCCCAGAAGGGTGACAGGTGCTTGTGGTTGACCCCGGCAGAATGTCATTGCTGAGCACGAGATCCGCAACATCTCCTGCGCTGCTCAGGACCCCGAGGATCTCTGCACATTTGCCTACATCACCAAGGACCTGCAGACCAGCCACCACTACTGCCACGTCTTCAGCACCGTGGATGTGGTGAGTGGGTTACAGCATCCCATCTCCCAGCATGCTGCGATCCTTTGCAGTCCACTTATTTCATCGCTCGGCTTCGCTGGCGAGTTGTAGACCAGGATCTGGTCCGTTCTAGGGCTCTTCTACCCATTTCCACACTAAAACAATCCTTTCAGAGTCCTGGCTCAAAACACTTTTACTGTGGACCTCTGTCGACAAAAAGACTTCATTACTGCAGTCTCCAGTGCCGAATAAAGCAGGGCAGGAGTTTTTCCCTCCTGGGGAATATGCCGTGAACAAAAACCTAATACGCTCTCAGTTATGTTGAGCGTAATAGGCTGATTTAACAGCCTTTTAATTCACTGAGAGAGTGGAGGCATAATTTGCTTTTATTCTTGGGCAGAATCAGCTGTATAAGATGCATCGCCTTTTTCTCTTTACAAAGCAAAACGCTGCTAAACTGCGATGCTTGCGGGGCTGTACCAGCTCGCAGGTGGTGCTGGCGACCAGGGCTGTGCGAGTGTGGAGGCAGCTCGCTGCCGCTCCCCTGCAGGGCAGGAGCTCAGCAGCTCTGCCAGGGGTATAGCAGGATGAGACCTGCTAATGGGAAGGCGATGGGCTGTGCAGAGGTCTGCGTCTCTGGAGCAAGCTGCTGCGCAGAGCGAGGTAGCTTGTATGCACCTAACGATTTTGTTTTCTGTGTTCTCTCTGAAGAACCTGACGTACGAGATCATCCTCACGTTGGGGCAGGCGTTCGAGGTCGCCTACCAGCTGGCCCTCCAAGCCCAGAGAGCAAAGCCTCTCGGTGCTGGAGCAGGAGAAATGATTGAAACAAAATCTTCCAAACCGGTGCCTAAACCGCGAGCCGGCATGAGGAAATCTGCAGTACGTATGTGTGGGCCGGGGGCGATTTGCGTGGGCTAAGCTGGGATTTCTCCTTGGGCACCACACGCTTAAACCTCCGTCTTGGTGGTGGGGGGAGCCCAGAGGTGGACAAGGTGCCGGTAGCTTCGGGCGCCGCTGATGCTGCGGTGTCCGTACAAGGTGCCAGTAGCTTCGGGCGCCGCTGATGCTGCGGTGTCCGTACAAGGTGCCGGTAGCTTTGGGCACCGCTGATGCTGCGGTGTCCGTACAAGGTGCTGGTAGCTTTGGGCACCGCTGATGCTGCGGTGTCCGTGGTGCTGTGAGCAGTCCCACTGTGGTGCTGGGGCTTTCCTGGGCAGGATGAGGGCAAGCAGAGGTGGAAATAGCCTGGGTGGGATGGGGCTTGAGCGCCCTGCTGGGTCCAGCACCGCTTCCAGGTGCAAACCCTGCAGAGCCACGGTGAGATCAGTAGGTAACCTGCAGCACGGGGGTGCCCCTGTAGCCCAAACCAGCCAGGACTGGAGCTGCTGAGGAGCAGGGACTGCTGCGTAAGCCATTGCCTTCCTTTAATGTCTCCTTTTGTCTGTGTTCTGCTTGCTCCCCCCGCTCAGGTGCCGCTCCCTCCCGACACTCGCTGTTGTTACTGTCACACCTGTACAACACACCGCCCCTCCTACCTGCCGCTGCAGTCTGTTAGTCCCGGAGCTAAGGTCTTTACCCTTCTTCCTGCCATCTTCCATCACGAACCGCCCCGGGCTGCCCCAGCTGCCCCCGGCCCGCCTGCCTCCCTGCTTCCCATGTCTCCTGCTGTGGTCCCGTGTCCTGCCTCGCTGCTGTCTTCCCTCCGTGCTTGTTCCAGGGCCATGCCGTGGCCTCAGATGAACCCCAGGGATAAACCATTCCTATCTGCCCCGGCTGATGTAGAGTGGCAGCTCTCAACTAACTGCATCGCTCTTTCTGGTGTTGTTAACCTTCCTGTAGGATCCTGATTTTAGGAGGACAAGATGAAAGAGCCATGCTTGGTCGGGAGAGTAAATCACGTGGGAGCTCTCTGGCCAGGAGCTGTCTCCCTCTCTCTCCCTCTGCCTCTTTTTTTTTTATTATTATTTTTTTATAGTGCCATCTTTATAGTGCTCAATTTTTCACGCTTCTTTGTGAGATGAAGTGAAGCTGTCACTAACGTTAGTAGGGGCTTGCAGGCCTGACGCAGGGAGTCACCTCAGGGTGCTGGGTTGAGCCTGATGTGGTTAGACACGCTGTAGCCGTGGAGGACTCAAACGCCTCCCCGGCGAGAGCCGCTTCCCCGCACACGTTTTGGGGCTGGGCATTAGGCAGAGCAGCAGCCTCTCCGTGTTTCAAATCCCCGCTCGTTCTGTCCCAGAAGCACCGGTGACCTAACACGACCTTTTCTCTCCTTATTTCCTAGCTGGAGCCCCCTGAAGTGGACCAAGATTCCCAGTCTCATGCCAGTGTCTCCTGGGTCGTGGACCCCAAACAGGACTCCAAGCGGACCCTCAGCACTAAGTATGAGACCACTATCTTCTAAAGCAAACACACCCCGTGTCCACCTAGTCTAACCGTGCCTTTGCGATCTGATCTGTCTGCTGTTCTAAACTCCCTCTTCCTCCGGCTGCTCGCACTGAGCCCCGTGTAGGCACTACGTCAGAGGCAGCAGCACTTAGGAGACTGTAGACTTACACGGCTTTTGTACCTGATCACTACTGAACACTGTGAATTCTCCTTACTCGGAAACAAGGGTAACAGGCTGTTAGATACCTGTGAGGCGGGAGGTGCAGAGGGATGCAGGCTGGGGGAATCGGAGATGTGGATCCAGGAAGCCGCCTGCTGTTTTCACGTCTTTCCCCTCGCTCTGGCACTGTGAATCCCTGGGGCGACGTGACACTCCCCAGGCCTTTTTTTTTTTTTCTATTTCACCTTCTTATCCTTGGACTGATGGAGACCTCTTGTCTCTGCGGTGCACGCACTCCCTCCTCCTAGATCCTCTTCTTCCCGACTGAGCCACGGCTGCGTACTGTTCCAGTGAACTCACCCCTCTTCCTACCTGCCGTTCGAATCGACACTAACCACTGTGATGCTGTCTGCAAATAACACGCGGTCACTAGATTTCCTCACGGGGACCCTGGCCCACCGTCTCTCCCCTCGAAGCCTGGAGCGGAAAACCTGCTCCGATGGGAGCGCTGCTTTGGGCTGGATGTGATCCTGCCCGCTGGGAGCTCTGTCCCCTCTCAGAGGGGAGGTGTGGGTTTGGTTGCATGCATTTCAGCCTCTTGTAGGATGTTTCTCTCCCCGGAGTCCTTCTGTTTACACTCGCCAAACTTCCCATGAGCTACAGGCGTAGTTCTCGCTTGGCAGATTGCTAAGAGGTTAAGCTTGCAAAGGCACACGTTGGTAGCCCCGTGTTGGGAAGGTGTTTGCGAGGGGCTGGGTGCTGCGCTGGTAGAGGTCTGATGAAGCAGACGGAGCTCTGTGGTGTTCGGCAGCCTTGCTGCAGTTGTACTTTTTTTGCCGAAGGGAGAAATGTGATTGAAATCAGTCTGCTGCCAAGCTCAGAGCTTGTTTTCAACCGACAGACCATTGCACGATGAGGGCTATAGGGATCTTGAAACATCTGTCGCCTCCTGTCCTTGAGAGCGAGGATTTCACTTAGAGATGGCCCCGCGTCAGTGGGCACCTCAGTCTTTTCTGACTGCCTCTCAAGTGCACGTGCTTTTCCTCTGGGAAAACGTCCCCATTTCTGTGTATCTCAGTCAGAGCAGCTTTGAATCCCAGAATATGGCTGGGAATCATTTGCATGAGATGGCAGAGCACTTGTCACAGGTCAGAGCAGAGCTGGAACAGGTCTGGGAAGCATGGACAGCCACTCTGAGCCGTCAGTGGCCCCACCCCTGGTTCCTTTGCTGAGATGAAACTGAGGAGGAGGATCTGATGATCAAACAGCGCCGGGAGGCAGCACTGCTGCCCTGCTGCTGCTTCTCCCGGACTTGCTGTGTGTCCAGGCAGTGTCATCGCTCTTCACCTCAGTTTCCCCCTGTATGGGATGGGGACCTACTTACCTACCTCTTGGGGGTGTGAGGCTCGCTCCGTTTGCAGAGCGCTTTTAAGACCCTTTAGCGAAAGGCGCCACGACCTCCTCACCATGGCAGCAGACCTCCGGCGCTCAGCCTCGCTCCCCGGGCAGGTGAAGGTCCTGACTCTCAGCAGAGCTGCGTTTTGGACCCCGACCAGCTCCTCGCGGCAGCGGCTGTCGCACCTTTCCCCGGAGAGGGCTGAGCAGATGGGGCAGCGGGAGGGGGGCTGCACCGAACTCACTCGTGTGCACCTTGATGTGCATTTAGCGAAACCCCCTGGGCAGCCTGGTTTTGGAGAGCTGGGGGTGACTGTGGCTCTGTGCTGGATGGCTGTGAAGAAAGGCAGGCGGCAGCTGCCTGCTCAGCTCTGCGTGACGTGTCTGGGTGGGCATCTTAGAGTAAATGGAGAAGAGGGTGCACAGGGATCTCCAGTAAAGCTCTGTTTCCAAATTAGCTTTTAGAATTTACCCCAAATCCCCCTTCACAATCACCAGTTGGCATCGGTGGGGAGAGGTCAGAAGAGCGGCCCTGTGTTATTTATTTGCATGTGGTATTAGGGGCTGAAAGCAGCTTGTCCAAGTTTTGATGGGGCTTTAGAGCTGTTGCCTCAAAGTTTCCATTCCCCCTGCCTTGCGGTGAAATCCGATGTTTCAAAATCTTTATTTAGCTCTTTCTCAGGAATGAGTTTGATCTCCCAGGTCATTCGTGGCTTCATGGCACTGTGCGGCATACTGACTTCAAAATAAGGGCTAGGCTGGTCAGAACCTGGGTGAGGGGACTGAAAGGGTTGTCTTGTCTTAAAGCAAAAAAAAAAAAAAATCAAACAACAAAGGAAAGCTCAGCCTAGTAGGAATTTATATATTTCATATGCTGTTGGAGCCCCTTATCGCAGAGCCGGTGCTCCTGTCCCTGAAGACGCCCAGAGCAGAGGTCGCGCTGCAGTTGCGGTGCTGTGCCATGCTGCCAGCCGAAGTGTGGCCGCGGAACGGTGCCGTGTCGGAGGTGCTCCGAGGGTTGGGGTGGGGTTGGGGTTGGAGTCAATCAGCATTTCCTGTAAGAGTGTCCAGGCCGTTCGGTATCCCTCAAAGAGAAACGGAGTCAATGGTAGCGGTGGTAGTGAGCGCAGTTTCTACGTGTGTGTACCACGCGGTTGCCCACGCATACACCTGACTTTAGAGGGGCTGAGCTGTTGCATCTCCCCCTGCTTTCGGCCGGGGAGGGCGAGTTCCTCAGCACCTCCTAAAAGCGGGTCACTGGAGCATGTGCCTTTCAAAGGGTGACCATCCAAACCCGGCTGGGATCACAGGCAGCCCTGCCTAAACCACAACGCTTCCGCTGTGTGTCCGTAACCCTCACAGTTGTGTCTCATCTGGCCTTATGCCTCCTCTTTCCCGGCTCTTGTTTTTGTATGACTTGGAAATCATTCATTCCATTATCTTCCTTTCTGTTTGCCTCTGCAAAGCTGATCTCCGGGCAGCTGTCTCCTACCACGGAAATGTAGTAACGGGGCAGAGACCTAAGAAGCAGTGGCCTGCTGACACGAAGATCATCTCCATCCGGCACTGGTGTCTGCCTCGGAGTGGGTGCTTGGCTGCTCAGTGAGGGCTCCCAAAGCAGAGGGGGGAAAGGGATCCTGCCCCCCCGCTGAGAAAAGCAGCTCTTCCCATTTCTAGCAAAGGAAAGTTGAGACTTCCGAGGCCGAGAGCGATGGCACCTTTTCTGGTTTGAGACAAATGTCTTTTGACCCCTTTCTTTTTTTAACGTGCGAAATGATACCAAGCAAATCCAGTTCACAGTTTAAATGTAGCACTGCAGTTATTTTGGTGAGGAAAAAAAAATATATATATATCTCTCCGTATTTACTGAGAATCCTCGCAGTCTGGCAAGGAGTACAGTAGAAAGTCTTAGCAGTGGGAGTGGTGTGTGCATCTCTTAACGGTACTTAAATTTGCTTCAACTCTGGGTGAACAGTAGAGAACGCCAAATTCTTGGAAATAACTTCCTCCAGTGTGAGAAGCCTTGCAGGGTAAGTCCGCATCCTTCGTTTTCCAAGCTACTCCACACTTTTCTAGCAAATGGAAATAACTTAAGGAAAAGAGTCTGCAAAGGATCTTTCACCCCAGAGTGGTTGTGGCCAAGTATGACCGATGGTACAAAGCTTGCTTCCCCTACAGAGAACTGTTGCGTTGCAATACTTGACATTTCTATGGCAAGGACACAATTTCTTCCCATTTACGCACTGAATATCTGGAGACAACTCCCTTCTCCAGCCTCTCGTGCACCTGTCTTGTTTTTAAATGCAGTTATGCCCTGAAGGGTTGGGTGGTTGTTCGTTTTGGTTTTTTTTTTTTAAAAAAAAAAAATTATATTCAGTTGTCATTTAGCACTTTTTTGATACTAGCTCATTATTTAATTAGTGCAGAATTAGTTGCAGAAGATTAACAAATACGGAGTTAAATTTGGGGCATTACACTGAAACAGTCTGTACGCGAGGATAAATCATATCAACCTGAGGATGGCTTGGCCCCCATCTAGGTCCGGTATCCCCAGATACCACCTCAAAGGTGCTGTGGGCTGATTTTTCTTTTGAATTGCCAGAGTATTTAACAGTAGTTTTGGCTGTGACTGATGTGTTTTCACAGTCCTGTTCCCCTCAAGGGAGAGGTGTTAAAATGGTTGTGATTTTAATTCTTCAGATGCAGAAATGTAGCGCAGCACGTTACAATCTCGACAGGCGTTGTAATGGTTGGGGCTGTGGTACCCTGCTGCTTTACTAGAGTGATACGCCCGAAAAATTCCTGTTTAACTCCGGTTGCTGCTGTATGTCCGGATTTCATTTAGTCTCTCCAGCCAGTGAGGCTGGGGGAGAAATGAACCATAATCCCAAGGGCATAGACCTGTAAATGATTAGGAGGGGGAAGCGGAGATTATTTTTTTTTTTTTAAGTTGATGAATTTAGGAAACCTAACATTCCTTGTTATGCATATGTTGCAATTCATACTGGTGTAAGTGTAAATATTTGGTGTGTCGGCAACAAGTCTTTTTGGAGAGATTGCAAATTGAACCTCTGCTTGGGAGGAGGGACACCTTTCTGTTCTTGATGCATGAGCTTTTTGAAGGTTGGCTTGGAGGTGACATGGTGATGAAGACTCCAATCTTCAGGGGACTGGGCTTGGTGACCCTGGTGGTCCTTTCCAGTCCTGCGCGTAGTCCGATGGTTGTCTTTAGTGATCCAACAGTTCTTTAGCCAGATACTCTTCTCTCTGCCTTCATAGACAAAGCAGTTGTTTTGGCAGTGCATCTCCCCTTTCATTTCAGTGGGTTTTCCCAAGGTACTCCCGTGCTGGAGGCTGATCCTGGACCGTGCCAGTCACCGACTCCCGGCCGTCTGTTAACCCAGCCATTGCACAGTATTCTGGCTCTTCCTCCCTACAGGGTTTCGTGGTATCTGGAGGAAAGTGCTCAAAATTTCTGGTGCTGATTATGACTTTGAATCAAAATGCATCTGCTGTATTACCTGCCCGGGAAAAGGTGGTGCTGCCCTGGGCCTTGTTGCCCTTTTTAAGGACAGATTGTATTTTACAGACTTTGGTTAGTGCATGGCATGAGTCCAGGCTGAGAACTCAAGATAGGTAAACCAAGACGCAGAGTTGTTGTCTTTTTTATATATATAGGAGGGGATGATTTGTTTTTTCTCAAATTGAAGCTGCTTTATCCTTTTTAATTTTGTATTTACAACAAAACAAAACGCAACTCATCTTTGCTGTCAGCTGTCTTTGAACTTGCTTTGGGATTGCTCTTTTTAGAAGAAATTATGCAACTTTTGCGGGGTACATGCCTGTCTCCCTCCCAGGGAGAAGACAGAGCACCTTCTAGGATGTACCTCTAGTGAAAATTTGTACCTTCACGAGGCTGCTGAGACACAGGCCAGATGCCAAATAGTCCCTCCGCACACACCCAGCCCTGTGTGCAGCTGAAGTGGAGGCAAGGACTTTAACGCTCCTTCCACCCCACTTCAGAAATTTATAGCAGCAGAATTTCCCCTGGCTTTCCTCTGCTCACATCATCTCCATGCAAAAAATATCTTTATTTTAGAGCAAGCACGGTGTTTGCAACGCTGTCTTGTTGCAAAAGGTCTCCCTTTTAGGTCTCATATTGGCATTAATTACTGCAGTTTTATTTCTTTCTTTTCTTTCTTTTTTTTTTTTTTTTTTCCCCAAAAGAAAGTAACTGTGCTGCTTTTGCAAAGTCAATCTAGCTCAAACACTTTTCTTACCCATGGAAGAATAACCTGAGATTCCCTAACAGGGCAGAGAACAGTCAAGTTCAGTTTGCAATGTAGACATTTTTGCTAATTGTGATGTATGGCAGTGGGACTGATTTGTAATACAAATGTTATTTAATCTGTCTGTATTTTGATACTTGAATTTCCTTTTATTTCCTGTATATACAATTGTTAATCTGTTCAAAATTTGTCTGAATTTTAAACATCTTGTGGTACCAAACATAACCAATCTGTGCAACAACATAGACTGACCTCACGACAACAAGGCGAGATTGTAAATATTCCTGGGCTTCCAGCAGTCGTTTTGTTGTTTTCATAATTGTACAACTTAGAACAGACTGAATTAATAAACAAACTTAGACACACATTTGCTCCGTGATGTCGGTGTTAGACTGAAGTCTCCTGGTCACGTGTGTTAAAGGAAAGCTGTTCTCATCCTCGTCGAACAGCCCTGACCTGTGAAGGTAAGAGAAAAGGGGTGAGGCAGGGCAGGTTTGTGGTGTTGAGGTAGCTCAGTCTAGCGCTGTACCTGCCCTGCTCCGCTTCGTAAATCCAAGGAACAAGAAAACACGGGAGCGTTGCGCAGAGACGATGTGCTGCGGCTGTGGAGGGGAGCACAGGAGGCGGATGAGCTGGGAGCTGTCGCAGGGTGGTTCTTTGGCTGCAGAATGGGGGGTTGTGCAGGTGCTGAGTAGTCACTTTGGTTGAACTGTGCTTTTTGCAGTTAGTCATAATGACTCCAAATACTGATGATTATTTTGAGAAAAACTAATTGATGCATAAAAACGCATCCACATAGGACAGTTTGTGGAAGGGACCATAAAAACCATCTAATTCCCACCCCCTGCCATGGGCAGGGACACCTGGCACCAGCCCAAGTTGCTCTGAGCCCCGTCCAGCCTGGCCTTGAGCTCTGCCAGGGATGGGGCACCCACAGCTGCTCTGGGCACCCTGTGCCAGCGCCTCGCTGCCCTCGCAGTAAAGAATTTCTTCCTAATATCTAATCTACCCTCTATACATCCTCTGTAACATTCTGTTAAAGATGGCTCTACCTATAGTACAGCAGTCTCCAACCGCTTTGTGTATGCTTTCTGTGCGACAGTGAGAAAAGCTCATTTTTACCCCCACCAACATCCACTGGGGACTGTCGGGACCCCAGTTTACTAACGATAAACGCTAAAATCACTTCTCTGTAGCACAGCAGCAAGCGGTTTCATGTTACAACTGTAACAGTTTGGGCAGCCACTGTACATGGTATTCACCCAGCAAAGACTTTTGACTTGCCAAGAAGTAGGACATTTTCATTATGTAAAATTAGAGCAAGAAATCCAGACATTTAAATACAGGTTAAAGTTCAGATTTTCATGTCAAGTATAATCTGGCTGATGTAAAATACTAAATACACCAGGGGTTGCTAAATTTATACCATATGTTCCATTTCTAATAATTCAATAAGTCAGGTTTTCAAGCTAACATTGAAATATATTGAGCCGTTTTAATGATTTGAAATACCATGTGGCTTTATCAAATGCAAACAGCGTCCCTGGGCTGTGACTAACATTTCAGCAAAGTAGGTTACAGGCCCATGGCAGAATTAACACCTTGAATTAAGAAAAGCTTAAGCTGCACTGCAGTTTTATGAGCTCCGCATCCCATTGCCTTCCCCACCAAATAGTGGCAGGGGGGGTTTTGGGGAGGAAAAAAAAAAAGCTACCTCGTGTAGTTGAGAGGTTTATTCAGATAGTGACATGCCAAATCACTTCCCAGTAGCAACGCTGGTCCCTGTGGATTTATCTGATTGATTTTTACAAGCTGAGGCATGATTTGAGAAACTTGGAGCATGCGTTCCACCCCTGCCCGGTACGCAGTGAAGATGATCAGTAAGAATCTGCCATCCCTCCATCTGAGTCTGCTGCTGCATCTGGGAAAAGCGCCCTGAGAAATGCCGAGTAGAAAGGTCGGAACACCTGCCTGTTGTGCATGACGCTTCCAAACCTGTGCCCAACTTCCAGCAGCTCTTCCTGAATGGGATCAAGGCCCTTTGGGAAATCTTTCTGAGAATTCTGTCCATCAGGGGAAATGAAGAGGTCAAGGAAGGAATGAATCCGCTGCTCTGTAGGGAGCAAAAGTATGAAAACAAGTAAGTCGGCAATCAACCTTTGCACAGAAAGGTTTCCTCACACAGTCAAGAGCGGATCTGAGGACAGCGTGTTGCGGCATGCCCTGGATGGATTTGGGGACACAGTGGAATAACATATTCCTTTTCCAAATACTGAGCAGATGAAACAGCACCCAGCACAGGAACTGAGGTGAAACTGTGGGACACAAGGAGTACTCGAGCATCAGGTGTACTCGCCTTGTTTCCCCTTTGTCCTGGGTAGCTGCTTCTAACGATGGCTGTGGCTGGGGTACTGGGCTGGAGGACGGATGTCAAACCTCATGTCAAAGTGGAGCAGGTCAACAGTAAAGTTGACCTTTCAACTCCGTGAAAAGTTTTTGTACTGCATTGAAGCATCAAGCCTCTTGGAAGCGTAATGGAATACAGAACTTCAGAGCCTGGGATTTATCTTGCCTGCCACAGCAGTGTTTTGAAATTGAAAGCAATGAAGAAGCCTCTCTGAGGAACACAACACAGAGCTGAGATTCAGCTACCTGGCTGCTTCACGCTTTCTTGCACTTGAAGTGAGTATGTGGGAAATGTTGATAGTGGCCAAGAGTGCAGGCAAGACACAGGCTTGATTTTTAGACACGGAGTGGGGGGAAGGCTGTCTAGTTCTGCAGCTTCTAATGCTACACCGTCGGTGAGTCACTGCCATCACACACTGCCCAGCTTGTAGTTTATCGAGGTTTGGTTTAGGCTATTAATTCAGCCTTCTGAACTACAGCAAAACAAAACAGCCTGCTCTGACATGGAAAGAATAAAACCAAATAAACAGTGTGGTGGTGTCCACACGGGCTGGGAAGGATACTTAACTAGATGAAGCAGTGGGCAGGAAGAACCTCACCTTATTTTCATAGCTGATAAAAGCTAGTCTTCCATGTGGAAATAATCTTTCCTGTAGCATACTTGCTGCCTGTGGCACTGCAATCTGATGCGGAGTTAGCATTCAGAGTACTAACAAAAGGTCAAAATAACCAGCTCTTATCCAAACCATTTGAATAAATATTTTGATGGAGCAGCATTATAGGGCAGCTGGTTAGCCGAATACCAAGCAGTGCACTCTCTAGGGATAAATATTATTTAAAGATCTTAGCATGGTGCTTTACTACAGCCAGTGATTAAGCTCTCACCCTGCATCCTAACCTGAAGATTGCAACACTACCTAGGAACAGAGCTTGCACTTGGGCCTGTTTAGTTTTTAGCAAGGATGGGAGGATTCAAGAGCTGCTTCAAAGCAATTACTGTTTGGGAGCTTTTCAGGGTGGAACAGGAAAATCAAGGCAGTTTCTAAACCTAGCTTCCCTGACCCTCCTCTCCGGTGCAGACGACGCGGAGGGGCCAGGCACAGCACTCGGCTCACACCCTAAAGCAGAAGTTCTGCTCAGCGCAGGGAGTTTGCTTTGCTAGTGCCCATCCTAGACCTGTCTGGCACGCTCCAGGGTCATTAGCCTAAACCTAAGTTGTGGCCTACGAGCACAAAGTGGCTTTCAAGGTCAAGTTGGGCAAACAGAGACTCACCAATGACGTGCCGGACTGCGTTGCCCTTCCCTGCAATGTTTTTTATCTGGGCTTTCAGGAAAGCACATTTCTCAGTGGTAAAAGCAGAGGAACCCAGCTGTGAGAGTATGCCGACTTCCTGGAGCACTTGGTTGCTGGTATCTTCTAAAGCTTCTTCATACCTAAATCATACACAGGTACATGCGCTCTGGCCACAGCTCGCATTGGGTGGGGAAGGGGTCTCGCAAGCACAGAGGGAAGTTGCTCCCCATGCCTGTGGAGTGTCGTCACAGGCAGCTAGTGCAGGACAACCGACATTCAGCCAGAGCTCTGCTGAACTAAGCTTCCCTTCCCGACACTTTGGCAAGCAGTAGGCTACCCTGCAGCTGACCCATGAAACAGTGATCAGCACTATTAATTTTCCCCTCTAATTAAGAAGGGACTATTGCTTAACTCCCAACTAGAAATGCTGGCTGGCATCCTCCACTCCTTGCATTGGACCTGGCTGCTGTTTGGTTCTCAGATCCTCTTCCACTCCTGGGGGAGATTCCTGCTGCTCATCCCACAACCAGCCTCTGCCTGCAGACTCACTCTTCCCCTTCTGGAAAAGAAAGTAACCCGCCTGGTACAAGACAGCCCTTCCAGGAGGACCTTTGTTACCTGTTTCAGCCTAGCTACAAACCCAGGTGAGCCACATAAGGTGCTTCCACAGATGCCAGTGGTCACTAGCTGGACTGCAGCTATGACGGTAAGCAGATTCACCTGTACGTGTACTTCCTGCAGTCGAGCCTGATCCATAAGCAATGTCTGCAAACAGAAATCAAATCAGCCTGTGGATGTAGAAGCAGCAGCTGTGATAACTCAGCAGATCTCAAGCCATGGAGCAGGGCTGTAACATCCCCACGAAGCAGAAGGCAGCTGCCTGGCAGCAGGGAGGTTTAGTTTTGTGAAAAATCCAATTTGTTTCACATAGGGAACAACCACACACAGTGACTCATGGCGCAGAGGGGACAGAGTCTGGCCAGTTCTTTCTATAGAAGACGCAGAACCAGCACACTTGTTCATTTCGTATATCTTTATGGAAAAGCTATAAAGCTATCCAAGCACTTCTCCTACCTCAGGGTATTGCTCTCGCCCAGGCTCCCGGCAAAGCACATTCATGTATCCTCGATTTAGCACGGACATGAGACTTGGCCCAGTTGTGCTGCTGCTGGCTGCCCCTGCTGAGTGTGCGGCAGGTGAGCCACTGACTGCGGAGTGGGGTGGCAGCTGCGAAGAGGACGCAAACGCTTCTGCTGCTGCTTTGCACAGTCATGCTCTTGTGCGATCCAGGGTATCTGCAGTAGGGTAACAAGAACAGATGTTTGTAAGGACAGACTCAGGTTAAGTCAGTAAGAAGCAGGTATGCTATACTGCAGGCTGAAGGCGATGTGCATTTGGAAGGCGTAACACCATCGCTAACACACAGTATTAATGTCCTGTTGCCAGGGCACAAGGTTACGCTACCGAGACTGGTATCCAGAGAACGTTATATTGGATATATTGGATTTCAGTCTCCAAGAAGCACATTTAATGGAGTCTGCTGAAGGAGAGAGGCAGTCAGAGAGAAATCCGCTACAGCCTCGCAAAAAAAAAAAGAGATCTCTACATCAAATGCAAGTTTTCCTTTTTAAATATGCCTCCTAACAGCATTTTGCTCATTCCTCTGAGGATCTCAAAACACTTTAAACTCATGAGAACTTACAGTTCCTCCTGAGAAAGCTGTTAGCTCTGTCTTACGCATGCAGAAACTGAAGCACAGTAACTCACTCCTTTTCTGCAAGGTATGTTAGTGAAAAGCCTTGAGGAAGGGACCCAGGAGCCCTCCAGCTTTTAGAGGCATTTCTCTCATCTGTTACTGAGCATGTGATGAAAGCATTGGCTTTGGAATATTCCGGTTCCCTTTTACTGCTTTAACAGCTCTTGCAGAAGTAGCAGTTCTCCTGTTCCCTACCAACTTACTAGGCAGCTTATCCAAGAGTTCCCGGAATTTCTTCTGTTCATACTGGATGGTGTGGTCTTGCAAGTGGGTGTGGAGGATCTGGATGGTGAAATTCAGCATATCCATTCTCATCAGGCCAAACACGCGGAAGATCTCCCTGGAATAAGACACAGTGAATTGAAGGTTTAATACTGCAGTAAATGCTGTAACTGGGGCCATTTTAGAATGCTGAGAAAGGGGAATTCAGACCCTCTGACTTGATTCCATTTTCTCACAGAAGGTTGTTCAGTCTGATTGGAGTGGCCCCTAAAAAAATTGTAGATAAAATAGATTTACTTCACGAAAGACTCATACTGTCTAAATTGCAGCTAGGCAACAGGAGCATGTCTACACTGGAAAAAATAAGGAAGTTGTAGGCCAGAATGCACGAAAGGGTCCCTGGGCCATAATTCCAAGGCAGTTTTCTCTTAACCCAGTGTTTTATTGTTGAAAGTTTTGCCAGTCTATGCAGACCAAGGCAGAGTCAGCATCACCCACCTTAGAAGCTAAGCTGGGTCTATGAGGCTTTGCAACCTTCGTACTTCTTCATCTCGAATGGGCGCACACAGCCTTGCCATGGTGCCAAGGACATACGTGGTGAGGCCATGGATATCCAGAGCTCCGTGCTCAGCCTCCTGTCTAATCAGCTCCATGTCCAAGGCCTCTTCAATCTGGCTTCGCAGTCAGTTGTGCCATGGCAGCAGAAACGATAGCAGGGCCTGCCCAGAGAAGCAGCAGCAGCCTATTTGTTCCAGGAATTTGACAGCTCTCCAGAGCTGCTCAACAGGAATTGAGGTTGGCCTTGTATTGAGACTAAGCTAACTACTCAGTACACAAATTCTGGGGCACACAATCGCTGTAAGGGAATGCTTGACTCTAATGTACTTCAGGATGTCTGGCTACTGTTTCAAATCTTGCAAAACCTCCTTTACCATCACGCTTGAAAGGAGGGAGATCTGTGACTTGAGTCTAATCTGAAAGCATAGACTGAAAAAGCAAACTACAAACTATACACAGCTTCATGCCCTGCTGAGAACATGTGTCTTTTAGTGCTAAACCATGTTGTTATTTGCTACATTGTACACTTAAACAGTAGATACAGCTCCTCATATACCTGAAGAGGTGTCTTTGTATAGAGAATTGCAGTAGTTTGTTTGGCAGACACTATACCAGGAACAGCCGATGGCTGTTCCTGTAACCAACAGTTCAAACAAAAGCCTTCCATCCTTTTGGTGTAGATTATGTGTTTTAAAGACCTGGGACCTGAGAACGAGTTTCCTTCTCAGACAGGTTTTAGAAGGTGCAGTTGTGCAATTTGTGTCTCCCTATAAACTAAAGGGAGCCTGCTTTCTCCTCCCTCTTACGCATGTTCACATAGGAATGCTGGGTATAAAGGGTGAGATGGTGACTCAGAGAAGACTAATTCTAAGATAACCAGCTTCTCTGGCTCAGGAACAACTCACCTCTTTTATCTCCTGCAGCAGCTGGATTGCCTGACTGTAGTCTGGGGGACTAGCAGAAAGCTGTTCCTCCAGACTCCCAGAAGGCTTCGTGCAAGGTCCCCTTCACTCTGTTTTCCAGGCGAAGAAAGAAGAGAGGAGGAGAAGGGTTTTCTGTTAAAATCAGGCAAACACAACTTCTCAGGGACCATTTGATGGGACCATTCCTCAGGGCTTTCATTGCAGTTCACATCTTCAGACATGTTCTTCTCTTCATCTTTACTCCTAACTGGCAGCAGTACACCTCACCTTTCTCTGGCTCATGGAAATCTCTCTCAACCTACATTTTCTAAAGTGGAACTCCTTCCTTTCAACCCTGTTCCTAAATGCAGCAGTTAACCTGTCTTAACTGTGGGGTAAAAGGAGCACAGCGTTTTTTCAAGGAAACTCTCCAAGCCCTCAGAGATCAACAGAATGTTTTTCTAGCTAGTGCTTGTTTTCACAATAAGAGAATGTCAGTCATTTAAACAGATCTTCAGCTAAAATGTAGGCACCTCAGGAAATCTCCACTGAAAAGTCTGCTTTGTTCATGTCAAAGTCACAGCTTAGCTGAAGCCTCTAAATCTTTCAGTATTAACACTCATCATATTTAAGAAGTTCTTAGTGAATCATGAATAAATAAATAAATGAATAAATAAAACAAGCTCCAATTTTTTTTATTTATTTCAGAAGCTATCTTATTTTCTTGTTTCTTCTGCAGTCAGATCCAAACCCACCTTCTTTCCACATTCTCATGTTTTCTGTAATGTGACAGAGAGAAGCCAAGCCTGAAAAAAAAATGTGTGTATATATATATACACATATATATATAAAAATAATCAATGCACACACCTGTCTGGGGAAAAGCTGGCCTCTTGCAGCTTGAGGTCCCTGTTGAGTGTAATTTCATGGACAATGGCCAGTTTGGAAATGTCATCGGTTATTTCCCGCAGCTTGTTCTGGAGAAAAGCAGAATCCAAGCCAGTAAGAGCAGAAACGCTAACCCCGGCCTGGCGAGGGAAGAGGACTTTAAAAACATTACTGAACTGGTAAGTGACAAGGTGAAAACGTGCAGATTTGTTTATAGGCGAGATGCCTCGCTTTCTGCAAGCGCAAGGGGTCCCAGGGCCGGCCCCAGGCCCCTGGGCCGGTCCCACGCGGGCCCGGGGCTCCCGCGGAGCGCGGCTGACACCTAGTGACGGCCGGGAGCGGCGGCCAGGCCGCTGCACGGCTGGAAAGCGCCGCTGCTTCATTCCCTGTGGATTTCATAGTCACACGTTCATATGGAAGCACACCTGAATAGCGGCGGCAGGGCTGAGGGAACGCCCCGAGGCCTACAGGTACCACGGCCCCGTCGCTTCCCCCGCCCCGAGCCCCCGCTTCCCCGTACCGGAGGACGGCCCGGGGGCCGGCAGCTCCTCGCCGCGGGGCCCGCCGTCCTCCCACGGGGGCTGCCCGGCGCCGGGCTGGGGCTCGGCCATGGCGGGGCCCGGGGCGGCAGCTCTCCCCTCGGCAGCCATCGTTACCCCCGCAGCGCGGGCCGACCCCAGCCCGCCGCACCTTCAAACGGGACCGAACCACGGCGCGGCGGGCGGGGGGCGCCGGGACCGCTGCCGTTCCCTCCGGGGGTGTCCCGCGCCCACCCGCAGGGTGGCCGCACCGCGGCAGCGCCGGAGACCGGGAGCCGCTCCGCGGGGTGCCGCGCAGAGCCACCGCCTGCCGGGTGCGGCGTCGCTGACGAGCCCGGCGGGTCGAGCACCCCTCCGCGCTGGCGCCGGTGGGCCGCCCCGCAGCGGGAACGGGCCGCAGCCGCGGGGTCCTGTGCCCCCCTTCTTCGCGAATGGAATGCGCCAGGCGCCGTGCCGAGGTGGCGCGGCGGGGCTCTCCCATTGGAGGCGAGGGGGGACGGCCGGGAGAGGCCTCGCTGTGAGGCGTCGAGGCCGGCCGCCTTTCCCTCTGAGGGAAGGGGCTTGCCGCCCCCCTGGGATCCGCGGCCTGGGGGTCGCAGGACGCCCGGCCTTCTCCGCCTGGCCACACCACCACGATGCGTTTCACAGGTGGGAGCAGCGAACGGTTTGGGAGGCCTGGGTTCACCAAGCGAGCCCCGAGCCAAGCAGGCGGCCATGGTGCCCGGCTGCCCTCGCTCCCCGGGGAAGGGCAGGAGCTCCCCTGCGCCCTGCTGTCCGGGGATCGGTGGGGGCAGAGCCGTTGCCTCCCTGAAGCCTGCGAGGGGCCGTGGTTTAGGACCTGTGAACTGCCGGGGTGTTAAACTCAGACATTTCAGAGGGAATGATGTGAAAAAGATGATTCTGCCGAGCCGGAGAGGCTCCAGAGAGCACTGCTGGGTTTGCAGCAGCTGCAGCGCACTTCTCACGCACTTTATTCACCTGATTTTACCCATTTTTCTTTCTGGTGGGCCCAAAAAAGCAGTGGCTGACTCCACTGTTACAACCTCCCCCTGACTTCACTGGGATCGGGGTTAAATCTTCTGTGGGGCAAAACATCCAGTCTGGGATGACTTATTATTTCCTAAGCATCCAACAGCACCCACCAGCAGACACCTGTGTGGTTGGGGGCAGGAGCTGGGAGCACCATGGGGCAGGGGATGGGGGTTCTTGGTGTCTCACCATGCCCTGGAGCCACAGGCACGGTGACCTGTGCTCAGCCTTGTGTGTGCAAGGGACGGGCACAAGAGCCAGCCCCTTGGGGAGCCGAGGCCTTGATCCGCCCCTCGTAAAACAGTCCTGGCACAGCTCCGTCTTCCAAAGTCTGCGAAACGCTTAAGATGTCTGGGTGTTGTGGCTGGCGAAATGCAGAGGATGAAAGGCACAGGGCTGGCATGCTGTGTGGGGACGGACAACCCCATTACCGCTCCTAATTAGTTACAGCTTCACAGCTGGGCTGCATGAACAGCACTGTGGCTCCCTCCCTCAGCCTGCTGCCTTTGCAGAGGAAAGTATCCCAGGTGGGTTTAAAGGTGGTTGGAGCTACCATCATTGCCGTGGCTTTGCAGCAAGCCACGAGTGCAATTAACGCAGCTCAGCTGATGAGTTGTAACCAGTTTAGCTGTCATAAATGATTGAATGCTGGGGGTTAGCCATAGCCTGAAACCACGTCTATCCTGCTGTACATCTGCAGCACAAGGCTGCGATGGAGTGGTCTCCTTAAACCGTCAGTGATTTCCTCAAGCCCCTGGGGAGCTGTAAAAATCATCCCATCAAAAAGCAATAATGGGAAAACTGCTTGGCTGGGGCAGCGCTGCAGCTACATCAGATGGCGACTGGCCCTTGTCTTGGGGGTAGACACCGCTGAGGAACGAGCTGGGAAAGCCGTCTGTCCCGAAGCGCAGATGGCTCTTTCCTCTGCCTTGAAGCACTGCAGGGCCCGTTCGGCGTGTGGGGTTTGCCAGGTCACCCAGCCCTGGGGGGAATTCACCTCCTCCTGCACAGAGGGGCTGCGCAGTCAAGTGGTAAGGGTCTTAGCACTGATTTCTCTGTACTCTGCAGGTGGACACAATTTTTGATTGGTTTGGGGTTTTAGTTTAACTTTTTCCAACAGAGAACATGTGTCTCCGTGCAGCAGGCTGACCCTGAGCAGAAGCAGGGCTGTCTGCTCAGTGTGCAAGTTGACAATTATTATCTGAAATTTTCCAAAAAAACCATGTGTGATGCCTCAGAGAGGTAACCAGAGCAGCTCTTGGCAGCTTCTGCAAGGAGAAGGCGACAGGGCTCTGTGCATGTGATGCAGAGGTCATGTTTGCACATGCAGGAGCATCCACGTAACAGGTTCATCCCAACAAGCTCCTGCACCCATGAGCAGGGGCACAAAGAGGCTTTGGAGTGTGGTTGCTCTGCTCAAAGCCACGGGAAGGGGCAGGCAGGTGGCTTGTGCACAGGAAAGGAATGATCATGAGAAATAACACCACTAAAGCTCATTATGGGACCAGCCTGGCCCAAATCCTGTCCAGGAATTCCCCCCCCCAGTGCCCCCCATTCAGCTTTGTGCAATGCCAGACCTGGCTTCTGCCCCTTTCTGATCCTCAGCTTCATGCGAGGAAGCTGAGGGTGGGGAAATAGCATTTATAGAGAATAAAACAGCACAGTTCTTGAGGTGACTTCAATTTGCTCTTGTCTGTCTCTGTTTCAGAGCAGGGCCCACCACTCCCAGCCTATAAATCCTGATCCCAGAGGAGGCAATTGTATGTATTTAAATATACATGCATTTGCCCTGCATTCATTTCCTTTCCCAAGTGGCTAGTGACATGAAGAATTGTAATAGCAGAATGTATTTTTAATGCATTTCCTGCAGATTTCTGCAAGGGAATCCAATTCCTGGGTGGCTTTAACTTGCCAGAAAGGCAGAAGACCTCAGGAACACTGGTAATAGGCAGGGTGGGTTTTTTTAATCTACTGTTTTAATGAGCTCTATCCATCTCTCTGATTAGATTAATCTCATTTATTTTAACCAAGCCATCTATCTGAAATCCCAACAGAGGAAATTGGGATTTTGAGTCTTTCAGGGTGAGTGCTTGAGTGTCAGGCAGCAAACTCCATAGGGACATTTCCAGTTTGCCCTTTTATTGCCTCAGAAATTTGTAACCCTGATGATCACATTGGAAAGGGACCAGCCGAGCTGTGAACCTGTCTGCATCACTGACAGCATCAACAATGTGCCGCGGAGAGCCCGTGTGTCTCTGCCCCGGTTCAAGCAACTCCCCTAAGAAAGCAAAACCAGCCCAGTGGGGAGGACTCAGCTTTCCAAAAAAGCTCCCATTTTCCTGGCAGGAGCAGAGAGAGCTCCGCAGCTGGAGCATCCTCAGCAGTGGAATGGCTGCGCTTTTGCAAACCCACCAGCACAGCCCCACCAGGCACAGTGAGGCAGCCATGGATGGGGAGGGCCCACTTGTTCAAACAGTAATGCCTTCGGCAGTGGCCACAGCTGATGGAAGGGGAAATGGATTTTTTGTTTAAAAGATGGCGTTGTTTTTTCAAGCCCGATGAATGTGAACGTCCCCATTTAAAAAAGAGTCGAACCGGCAGTGAAATTGGTCACTGTTTGCACACCCACGCGCCGACAGAGGCAGCTGAAAGCAAACTTCCTGGTGTATCCTGATCCAAATCACCTGGGAGCGGAGCTTAGAGAGCACAGTGCTTGCAAGCAGCCGCCCAGCCATGGCAGGCTCTCTTTGCAAAAAATAAACCCTGTCCCAACAGAAAAGGCAAAGCCCAGTTGGTGTTACAGCCCCCTTCTTCCAAAAAATGAGGGAATCCGGAGCCTACAGGCTACAGGCTTTGGCTGTGTTAGAAATTCACCTTCTGGGAGGGAAGCAATTAGGGCGGAGGGCAGAAAGTGCTAGCAGGTGTTTTGGGAGGGTATGGAGAGGAGAGCTGGAGACAGGAGTTTTCCTCTGCCCTATCAGCCAGGAAAGCTATTTTTACAGGAGCTCCTGGGGCACCAGACAAGGTTAGGATTGTTTCTGTGCTGGATGCTGGTGTAACTATGTGGGCAAGCGGCTGGATCCGGTGGAGCTTGCAGCTTCCCTGCAGGCAAACGAAGTGGTGTTGTCCACCTTGTCCAGGTGAGGGGATGGCTGGGTGTTGGGGCTGCCGTAGCCCCTAATTTTGGTTCGTGGGTCCTTTGGTGAAGCAAGTGTCTGCTGCAGCAATGGCTGTGGCATGGATGTGCAAGGTGCTGCGTGCCTGTAACACACCACATGCCTCACCGACGACTACAGCATCTGTTAATTCCCTCCTCTTAAGCCAGAGCATGATCTTTTCCATGAGACATCCCATATGCATGAGCTGGCTGTCGCTGCCGCAGTCACGGTGTGTGTGTCTGAGCTGTGGGGAACTGGCCACTTTGAGCGAACCGTCACCTGTCCTGCCCAGCCGCCCGTGGCCAGCACCCCATTTCGGGGCATTTCAGACTCATCTCGTCATCCGTGTACTTAGGGGATGGGTTGGTGCTGGATAAACTGAGGCTTGGAGGGGTTTGGCTCATGGTCACGTAGGCAGCCTGGCCAGAGCCCAGGTGTTGTGGCTGGGAGACGTGCACAGAACTGGGGAGATGCTCCTTGTACCGTCTCACCCTGCTGGACACCCCCAGACCCAAAATCGGGTTCAGGTTCTGCATGCAAAGTGCTGGTTCACTGTCGGTGCCACTGGCTCTGGGTAATCCTTATATTTGCTGACTTTACTTAATTATTGCTCGGTGAAGAGCTCGGCTCTGGCGAAGCTGCGGTACGGGGAGGCCCAAACCACACACAGCGCTCAGGGAGGGATTTTGATCCAAAAAAAAAAAAAAAAAAGTTCAAAGGTGTTTTTGGCTTAATGCGGTTTATCTAAATTGCTTTATGTTCATTAATCTGGATTAACACAAATGCTCTTGGAATGGCTGGCTGGGGAAGCGTTTGCTCAGCTATTCTGATGAGGACAGACTTTTCCAAAAGTGAAAAGTTTGAGCTGGAAAAAAGAAAAGCCAGGTCCTGCCTGGTGTTGAGTACGTGTGAGCCCTGTGAACAGAGGAAGGGTGTTTTTATCCCTGCTGCCCAAGTCCAGGGGGTCCCTTCCAGGGTCACCCTCAGCACCCACATACCCTAATGACTGATGGCTTCCTCTGGCAGAGGATTAATCCCCCTGTTCTCACTGGGGTGATGTGAACCCCATTTTTGGCTGGCGTGCCAAAGTGGTTGGCACGATTAGTTAGTGAACTTCAAGGTAAATTGGAGGTCAAGCCCAGATTTGAAGGTGGTGGTGGGTGCGAGCGTGACCCAGGGAGCCATGTGATGTGGGCGACATCCTGGAGAAGCAGGTGATCTCCCCGTCCTCTCCTTTCCCCAGGGCTGGGATTAGGAGAGATTTTACAGCTGAGTGGCCGGCCTTGTGTTAAGATTCGGTTTGCAATGGCTCAGTCCCCCCCGGGCCCCTTGTCAAGATGGACTTTTTAGGTCTTTTATGGCCGTTTTGCTTGTCAGCAGGACAGTTCATTCCTGCCGGGGATCTGTCCCTGGGAGGGATCACCCCTTTGCGTCTGTAGGGACTTCCCACCTTGAGAACAGGCAGAGAAACACCCAGTGTAGAAAATGGGACTCATGGAAGAGGATCCCAAAGCCCAGCGCTTTGGAGAGGGCTGTCTTATCTTTGTGCATTCACCTGGCATCTGGGTGCACTTTCTTGCCCTGCAAAGGGCTTCTTGCGCTGCCTCAGGCAGGTCCTTGCACCCTGAAGCTCGGTTCCTCCCGTGCGATGGGGAGAGCAGCCCTTCCCACCAGCTGCCTGGGTCAGGGATGCTTGGGTGCCACAGGGAGGGGACCGGAGACCCATCGGGGACCGACAGATCAGCTCCACGCAGGACCCGGCTCCGGCTCTCAGCAGCCACAAGCGGCAGCAGGAAAGCAAAGCGCTCCTGCCGAGCTGGGATGGAAGTTGTAAGCGGGACCTGGGCGCTGCCCAAAAACCAGGGGACTCCCTCCTCCCCCTGCCCCAGCGCAAACAGCAGATTAACAATTTATTTGACGTGTTGCGGCTGGTTAGTTTCTTCGCCTGCTCCCCTGATCAGAGGGAATAAATGTTGCAGTGTGCAATAATGTTCATTTCAGGTGAGGGTAAATATAGAAAGGAAAACCTGCTGAGAGCAAGCCATTTATTTCTGCGTTTGGAAGCCTCTGCTCATAAACAGTCAGTCATACCCATTTGGAAAATCCCAGCGTGGTTTTCTTGGCCATCCTAGAAGAACATTTACTTTCCTGTAGGTTAAGAAGTTCGTTTTACATTAAAAAAAATAATAATGGCAACTCACTTCCAGCTGCCCTCGGGTGTTTCGGGCTTGTTGACACACTAAGGCCGCTCTGTTCTTGTGCGAAACTGGTCTGGTGCAGGATCACAGAGGAGATCCTGCAGGGCTTTCCCAGGTGGCAATGCTGGGGGAACCTTGTTCTTTGGGTTCCCCTTGTTCCTCTGCTTGTGCTGGGCTTGGGGTTTTGTCAGACCTTTTAGATATGTGCAGGGTTAAGACACCCAGCTTTTGGAGGTGCTGGTGGGCAAGGGCGCAGGGAGGTGCTTGGGGGAACTCAAGAGCCCTGTGGCTCGGCAGCCACGCTCAGGAGGCTGGGATGGAGGGACGAACCTGTCGTGCTGAGCTCACACTGGACCAGAAAACCTCCAGAGGTTTTCAGGGGAGTGTGCCAAAGCCAACAGGACAGTGCGCACTGCCGGAGCATCCATCAGACAAGCCAACAGCCAGGGTAAGCCTGTGCCCTGCTGCTGCTGCAGCATAGGGGGGACACCCCAAAACAGCATCGCAGGATGGGGCTGAGGAAGGTGGGGATCGCCTATCTCAGCCAGGCTCTGTGTCCCTCCTCTATCCTGAAAGCAGCACCGAGGAACCATGCAGGAGGGAGCGAAGCGGCCAGTTTGATTTGGATGGCTGCCCTGCGCTGGCGCTCCATGGCTGGCCCGGCCGAGCAGGAGCCAGCTCCCGGCTCTGAAGTTTTCTGCAGTCAATAAGGGTCTCTCCGTGTTTTCCGACAGGATTTGGATTTGGCTCGGGTTTGCATTGGTTTCCGAAGGCAAGAGGCAGTTAAGTCTCTTGGAAGAATGAATTAATTAGCAAATGCCTTTGGTCAGGTCAGTGCCCTCGAGTAGTGTGCTTCATTCTTTAAAGCAATGCCTCTGCACCCAGGTAAGCCGCTCTGAAAGGCTTGTATTACCCTTAGTATTTTAAGAGCTATACATACATCATCCCAGAGGAACCCTTTTTAAAAAAAAAAAGAGAGAAAAAAGCCTCCCCCAAAACGCGGTGTTGACTCTAACGGTGGCATTTGTGTAAGCAACAAAATATTGACGCAGTTGGCTGGGGTCTGGCTGGGGCTTCTGGAAATAAACTGCTGCCTTGTTAAATTGTAGATGGAAATGCAAGTGGGAAAATGACTGACATCTTACACAAGGCGGGCAAATAAAATCGCTGCTTTACTACAGCGTGAAAAAACTCAGGAATTAATAGGTCTCCTTCTGCTCGGGGGTGTTGAATTTATCCCCGAGTAAGATTCATAAACTATTTTAAGGAGAGAAGTGCTACTTTTAAACACGCGCGTCTGGGTCCTGGAGTTAAAGTGGTGTCACTGGTGCCGAGTTAACCCTTGCCTGCTCGTGGCATGCCAGCCCCAGGATCAACGGCAGGCAGAGCAGGCAGCCCTGTTCTTGGCAGATAGCGCTCTGGCTGAATATATAGACATATCAACACCTGATAAATGCTAGGAGTTTATTTTCATTAAGCATGATGTGTTCCAACAACTTATGTCAGAAATGCGTTTCAGGCCTCAGCCTGAACTCTGAGCTTGATTTTACCTGTGTGGGACATAAAATGCATTTAAAATAAAACACCTGCTCCAAAGCTATGCCTGGGGTGAACTGGAAGCAGACGCACAGAGCATTGCTGAGTCCCTCTGGGGTGTGACTCAGCGCACCCCGAAAGACTCCTTTTGACTTCAGTAGCTGTGAGACCTATTATCAGGGTATCTTCGATGGGAAATAAAAATTAACAGAGTTTTAAAGAGTGATTTATCGCTTTCCTTTCTACCCAAAGTCCCTTCCTTCTCCATCCACATCCCGACTATCTGCCACTTGACATACACATGCACATGGAAAAGCAGGACGAGATAAAAGCCATACGGAGCGTGCAGCCAGCCCGCCAGTGGCGCGGGGTCCGACTCACCAGCAGCAACGACACCGGTGTAATTATACGTGCTCTAGTACGATTTCCCAGTAATTATTCTGGAATAAAAGCCTGCCTATTTCTGTAAGAGCTTATGTCACTTGGAAAGCTCTTATAAATTCAGCTGGAAAAAGGGACCCTTATTCTGGGATAAGTGTGGTTAGTGGTTAGCTGGGAACGGGGCTATTCCTGGCGCTGCCATCGACTTTCCCGGTGACGCTGGGTAAGTCACCTCACCTCAGCGTGTGTCACCTTCTCCTGCTGCAAACTGGGAATTACAAACAAGGGCTTTCTCCGCACGCAGCGTTTTGGGAGGCTTTGTGACACTGGAAAAAAGGTGTCACAGGGTGACAGGCAGTCATTTAGTGGGACTCAGTGCTTTTTTACCCACCTTGGAGGCATCTTGATAAAATTGTAGGTTGGGGAAATGAGGGATGTAGCCAGGAGCTGGTGATGGGGACTGGCTGAGTCGCTGGAGCCTGGGATGTTGGCGTATGACTGGGAATACAGTGTTTTCCTCTCCATTTTTAAAAATAGTCTATTCTGTTCCAAGTTGTAGACCACACCCCTCGTTAGGGCATCGAAACGTCTCAACTGCTGTTTTCTTGAGCCAGCTCCTTCCAGCGTGCAGCGGTGGGGTACAGTACCAGCATCAATCACCCCAATGCAGGCTGCTCTGGATGCAGCGAAGAGGTCGGATCCTGCCCTGGACTGGCAGCATTGTGCCTCTGGTCCTCGTGGACCAGAGGGGAAGGGAAATCTCTTGATTTGCAGCATTGTGGCCTCTTCTTCCTCCAGTATCCCTGCCTGATGCAATAGCTGCTTCTGCAATCCCTAAGGTCCTTTATGGTCCATTACTTCTCAGCGGCTTCTGGTGCAGCCTCAGAAAACCCTTTTATCCCAAGCATCATGCGAAAATACATGCGGTCAGAGCTGAAGATGCGGCTCATTCATAGCATATGGCATTAAATTCATGCTGGAAACAGGGAAGTCTAGTTTCAAAGCTTTTTTCATTTGCATGGATAGCACAAGGTGGCTCACAAGCCAGAATTTGTCCACTTTGCCGAAGCGGGCACTGCCCATGGAGCGGATGGACCAATGTGCTGATGCCAAGAGGTGAAAGGAGAGTCTGCCCTGGTGCATTCCCACGACCTCCGTCCCTGCGTGAGCACTGGAGCGGGGCTCACTGCTGCTCTGAATTGGGCTCGAGCCAAGGAGGCAGAGGGGAAAAAGCTTTTTACAGCCCATTAGTGCTCCCCAGAGCTATTCAGCCCCTCTTGTAATAAAAGTGGTGGAAGCCACAGAAACATTACGGCTGGTCTGCAGAAGATGCCAGTCTGCAGAAAATGCCAGCTCGCCTCCTGGCTCCATGTCCCTTCCCAGTGGCTTCACTGGAGCTGCTGACCCTCCCGGCAGCCCCGGCTGCTGGAATTCCCTCCGGGAATGCAATAACAAGCTGGCAAGGGCTGGTCCCCCGGCCGCCCCGAGCTCCCTCTGCAAAATGTACATGGGAGGGTTCCAAGTGCAAATGTGTGTGTGCTAATGGGAAATGAATTGCCTCTTGCCCCGAAGCCTTGCAGCTTGAGGAAAACAACGCAGGGTCTAGGAATGACCTCATATCGCCTCCCAGGGAATGTTTTGCCAGATGAAGGGGGGAGAGGCAGCATCAAGACAGCACAATGTATGTATCTCTCTCCCTGTGTAAACATCTCTGTAGCTGCAGAAACCTCTTAAAACCCCGAATGAGAGGAGAACAGCTGCTTTGATCTGTGGATGTGGTTGTTATTTTCTAAGTGCGGATACGTTCTTTTTTTAATTTTGCTTCAAATTAAAAAAATGCCTGTTGTGATCTTTTGCTTTTATTTCTTGGCTAGGGACCGGAGCAGGGTGCAGTAAATTTTCATTACTCCCCATGTAACCGTTTCAGCATGGTTGACAATTCCTTGCCGGCTCTTCAGCGTCGCAGCACAATGGACCGAATCTTCTGGCCCTACATGAAGCCAAAGCAAATGGATTTTGCCCAGAAGTGCACGACGGGGAGTGGAGGCAGCGGGGAGGAGGGTCCTGCCACCTCCTTCCCTGCCTGAAATGCACGCGTGCACACACACACATGCGTGTGCACACGAGGCTCAGGCTGGCAGGGTTGTCCCAACGCCTTTGAAGGGCTCCGGAGAGGGCTCCCAGGGACGGATCCGTGCCAGCCCCGCGCCGTGGCAGCAGGAGCTGGTAAGGAGCCATTCGGGGCCGAAACACCGGGCTGTCTTGCAGGTGATTTAAGTGTGATTCATGGCCCTCCCTCCGGACTCCCTGTGTGATCTCAGGAATCTCCATCTGCCTGTCTTTCCCCATCTGCGTGCCGGGCAGGGGGACAGCTCTGCGCTCACAGGGGTACCGCAGCATGCACAACCCTGGGACCTCCATCAGCTCTTCTTTGCTCAACCAGGGGGCATGCTTTTGGAAGAAAGTAAGATTATATATTTTATTAGGGAGTTTCTGAACATCACCAGCTCGCCCCAACCCTGCTGCTTTGCTGTGGTGCTTCACAACCCCGTTGGAGGCGCGAGACATGGAGCTCAGCCCCTTCGCTCCCTGTGACATCGGCAATGCTGCTGTCAGAGGACCTGCCTTCAAACGTGAGATCCACCCCCCCAGTGTAAGGCACTGGTTTAACTGGGAGCACTTGGCTGGAGATCTGTCCCTCCTGAGGCAGTCCAGGCGTGTGCGAGACGTTTGCTCGTCCCCCTGTGCCATCACGTGGCTGCCCGGTGTTTTGGCGTTTTGATTACATACGATACTGTGTATTTAAGGCTGGTTTATGGGTGTTTATACTAATGCGTAAACCTGTAATTTAGAAGCTCGGTTATAAATCAACATTGCTGAAGATCTTGTCCCTTGTGCCTTGAGATCGGTCTCCAGATTTAGAAGACAGGTTAGAGGGGGGTGGGGTGGGGAAAGGAGGACTGTTTAGTTTTTGTCTGGTTATGGTGATAAAGGATCACAGGATGGGATGTGAGCATGTCCCGCTCATAGGTGCGGCAGCTGGACACAGGGATCCACCAGCGTAAGTGAGCAGAGAGTTTCCATTTTGACTCTTAGAGCAGCCGTAAGAGAGACTTGTGTTTACACAGCAGATCCCAGCCCCGAAAGAAATGCGGTGCCACGGCTGCCGAGCCGATGCTTGTGGGAGGATGGTGGCATCCCACGAGCAACATTCTCTGCTTGTGCCAGGACATGGCTGTAAGGACCAGAGCCCCTTCCTGCTCAGCACCGCACACAAAGAGGAGCGAGCAGCTTTCGTCCCCAGGAGCTCCTGGCACAGGCTGGGGCTGGCAGGAGAGCCAGGAGACATCACATTCCCTCTGGTGGGTCGTGGTCCTCTCCTGATACATCCTAATGATGACACCTCTGCATTCATGTTTTTATACAGAAGATTTGTTTATAACTTTAATAATAATTTTTGCACCTTTTCCCCTTTCCAGGCTACCCTAGAGCCTGGCTGTTCTGGGGATGGTTTTACATTACTGGTTTGATTCAATAGCATAGGGAGATGTGCTGTGAGGTATTGGGGCTGGTTGTGTCCATGCAAGTGCTCTTCCGCTGGATTTCATACCCAAGTGGGCTATGGCAGAGCCAGTTGTCCCTGTTGAGAAGCCCCTTTGAGCTGTGGTGGGCTGGAAGCTGCCTCACCCCGAGCTGCCAGCCCAAGCAGACAAGAGCTGTGCAGACTCTCCTGGCTCCGGGTTCCCCTGTGGCCACCATGTGAACGTGCATTTGAATGTTGGAGATTTGTGTTGGGTGTAACGGGCATGTCTGTGCATCTGTCCTTCGGCTGATGCCAGCCCTCCTGCTCCTCTGGAGAGGAGTGAGTTCCTGCATGGGTTTAGGACCCCGATGCTTTGCGTGGGGCACCCACTGGCAGCAAGCAGAGCTGTGTGGGTGCAGGATGGCTCTGCAGGATGGGGAGAAAGAGCCTTGCCCTTGGCCTCTGCCTTTGGAAAGACCCGGTGTGTGGGTGAGCTCCTGGTTCCCATGCGTGCTGCTCTCCTGGGCTGGCCGCGCTGCATCTGACCTGGCTAAAGCAGACCTGCTCTCGTGAACCTCCACCCTTGGGGACGGTCCCTGTCCCATGAAAGCACCCCAAGGGCTGTGGGTTTTTGTAGGAAAAGCCTAACTAGACCCAGGCACTGCTCTGCATCCTCCTGCCCGGCGTCTGTCCCTCCCCTCCTCTCTGCAGCAAGGCAACAGCGGGTGCCTTGGCTTGGCTGGATGTTTTCCATCACCTCCAGCCCCTTTTATTGTATCTCTAAGGGTTATTAGGACAAAAGGGGATACGAGGGGCTGCAGGGGCACCGTGGCAGGCTGGGAGGACCCCATGGGCAGGATGATCCCATGGACAGGATGATCCCGTGGGCAGGGGGTTCATGGGACCTCACGTCCCTGGACAGGTGGAACCACTGCCACACCGTCCTCCGGGCCCACTCGGGCTCCCAGCCTCATCCCCCGCTGCAGTTCCCTGGCTGGCAATGCCTCTCCTGGCTCAGGGAGCAGAAACACCCTGGAAAAGAGACAGTGCCAGTGGCTCCCAGCGCTGGGATGGTCACGGGGTGTGGCAGAGGGTCCCCCTGCACCCCCAGGCTGGAAGAGGCTCCTGCAAGCAAACAAAAAAACCCACCCTGAATATTTCAGAAAGGTCTTTTTCTTCCCCCCTCCACCCTTATTTCCAGTCCCCCCTCCCAATTCTCCCTTGCCAGCAGCATTGCTCCCCTCTGGTCCTGTTTTCCACCAGCCCAGCACCCCAACAGCCGCCAAGCCCAGCCAGGTCGTGCTATCTGCAAAGTCTTTTTTATTTTCATTTTTTTCCCCCTTTGATATCTATTTTTCCTTCCCCTTTTCTTTTCCACCCAGTGCCTTTTCCCATGCCATACGCCTCCCCCAGCTCCCCCCTCCCCTGGCCACCACCCCAAGCCCTCGGCCGGCCGAGGGGCTGCGAGGTGCGGGGTGGGTCTGGGGGTTGCGGGGGGCTTTGCATTGATGCATTGATCGCCCATGGTCTCCGCCTGACCTCCCTGCTCCCAGGGAAGCAGTCTCCATGGCTACTGGCCCTTCTCCTCCAGCGCAGACTGTAAATTCCTGCAGGCAAAGCCCAGCCTTGGGGGTGCGAGGGGGGGAGCCGGGAAGGAGTAACCAAAGCCAAATAGAAAGAAAGAAAGGCTGGGAGAAAGGCTGGGAGAAAAAGGGCGTTGCTTGGATGGGGCTCTCCTTTCCACTCCCCTTTCTCAGGTCCCCAGCACCAGGGCAAGGCGCCTGCTTCCCCCCTCCAGCGCTGCTGCTCCTGCTGCTGCTGCTCTCTTGCAAAACTGGAATTGGCTGGGATTATTTAAGGGAAGAGAAAAAAAAAAAAAAAAAAAAAAAAAAAAGGAGAAGGGATCAGAGCAGCCGCCAGAGAGAGGGCGGTAGAGTCCACTTTCCTCCAACTGCCCTGGGTCTCCTTCCCTCACTCTCTCCTCTTTAGCAACACCAAGAGCCCCAAACTGAACCCAGAGCAGCTTTTTCCATCAGTTCAGTTCCCTTCCCTCCCTCTGTCTCACACACGGCAAGAAGAGAGCCCCTTCCTCCTCTTGGTTTCCCTTCGCATGCTCAGCCTCTTGTTTCCTTTAAAGCACTAGAAATCCCCCCTTCTTGCCCCCACCCCTCCATGCAGACTGGGATTGCAATGGGAGCTTTGCAGATTGCTGGATTTTCCATCCTTTTCTTTCTCCTCCACTCTGGAAACACGCTGGCAAATAAAGCCAGTCAAGGTAAGAGAAAATCTTCCCAGCTTGAAGGTTTGCTGTTTGATGTGTGGGTTAGGCAGCCGGACCTCCTCTTTAGGTTTGGGATTTTATACGCAGGCTGGAGAAATTAGCAGCAATAACAACAAATAGTGGAGGGGGGTTTAAACGCTGCTTGCAGATATTCTTGCCTACTGCCTTTGATTGGGATTGGGTTTTTGTAAACTCTTGAATGAGTTGCATTTCTTGCACTTTTTTTTTTTTTTTTATGGTTTGGACCCTTATCTGGAGACAGGGGGGTGCAGAGGCAGAAAATTGGGGTGGGCAAACCAGTCTGCACCCATCATAGGGAAAATGTTGCTGTTTGGAGGGGCCTGGGGGGGCTTTGCTGGTTTTGGGGTGGCGGTGTCTGTGAGATGGGGATAACACCCCCGGCGGTGCGGGAGAGGAGGGCTCCGTTGGGGCTGGGCTGCAGGGAAGGGACGGCGGAGCGGGTGTCTAATGCGGGGAGGTCGCATCTGCGTTTGTGTGTTTTACACAGGCGCGGGTTGAATCTCAAATGTTGTGCTATAGGGCTGGAAAACTTCGGGTAGGTGAACACAGCCAAGCCTGAAAAAGACGGGAGCTCTTTCCCTATCTCTAGAAAAGAGAGGTATGTCCCATCGTTATCAACTTCAGGCTTTTCTGTTTCACCACCCCCGTATCGAGCCAGAGTTTCCCCTTCACAAATGTACACATGTAGCTTTATGTATGGTCTATCTATACCTTAGGTTTTCTGTAGCACCTCTATATTTAGCTCAGATTTTTTTCTATACACACACGCAGGAGTGCGCGCGCACACACAAACACACACAGCCCTATGTGCATGATCCTGTTGGCTGTCTTAAAGGGGTTTTTTCTCCTTAATTCACCACTATCTATACAATCTGTTGGTTTTTCTCTCCCCCCCCCCCCTCCCCTTTCCATAGCGCTTAACAGTATGTAAGATTTATCAAAACCAGCTTTGGCTCTTGCTATTGTAGTAGCTGCATGTTTATGCGTACGGCGAGATTAAATAGAGTGTGAATGAAATATAGGAGCACAGGATACATTTAAAGATCTCTTGTCGGCGTATTTCAGCCACGCGCGTGGTTGCCCTGAGCCCTGTCACCGACAAAGTTAGAAGGAATTTCAAGGCTATTGTCTTATCTGCCTTAAAGTGTTTTTAAAACAATAGGCAACTTTTCAGGCGGGCAGTCTGGGCAAGCACGGGGAGATTTTCCAGGGCAAAGGTTTGGTAAGAAAGCAACGTAAGGCTTTATGATTTAGGCATAGAAAGGAATGCTTAGGTTTTTATCCCCCCTCAAATTATCTTGAGTGTATGCATTGCTTTCATTTCTTATCATAATATTTATTTATTAAGGCCTTTTGGTTTCCAGTTCCATTTAAGCCTGAGCCAGAATTGCATTAAAATAGCAAAGTAAAATTCCATCGTGCAGAGACTTGACAGATCCCTTCGGGGAAGGAGAGGGGTGGAGTGGGGGTGGAGAGAGGTGAGCTCAATCCTGCGCCGGGGTACATCACCCGCCATATGCCCAGGACGGTGCTGGCTCCTCCCGGCCCCTGGCAAAGGCACCGAGCAGACCCAGGGGGGAGTCTGGCCACTCTGCAGTCCGGGGGGTTGTGATAGGGAGTTAATCCTTGCAGCTGCTGCTGGGGGTTCTCTGGGTGGTGAGGGGGGGTGGCTGCTGAGGGGTGAAGGCTGGTGCCCGCAGGGATGCGAGGGCTCTGGGCAGGGTTGGACCCGCTCCTCTTTGGATGGGGCTGAACTCATGGACCCGGCATCACCGATGGCAGATAAAAACGGTGCTTTTGCTAGTAACCGACTATCACCCATTTTTCCGCGTGTATAAGCGTCACTGAGTTCTTCGAAGCCACCCTTGCACCTGGGGCATGCTTCTAGGCTATTTCTGAAAAGCATCAGGCATCGCCTCCACATCTGCGAGGTGATGCCCCAAGGATGGGGTGCACATCACCCCTCCGCCCTGACCGAAGCCTTTGCCCTTTCAGGGGACAGCCGCCCTTGCCAGGTGACTGTCACAGGCTGGGGACGGCTCCTGTGCTGTTGGATGGACTTGTTTTGCTGTAATAACATAGCACCGTGGGTAGAGCTTGCCGACTCGTTTCTCGCGCTGAATTATCACAGAAAGTTTGGTCTGTAGGGAAGGAAGGATTTAGCAGAGCCACCCGCCGGGCCCAGAGAGTGTCTGTCAGAGGACCTGGCTCTCTGGGGGTTTATTGGGGGGCTTGGTTTAGGGCTAGGAAAGCTTTCAAGAGGAGAACTGACAATATAAGTCCAAATAAACCCAGAGAGACGCCCGACGTGTTCATCTGGGATGAGGTCTCCCTGTGGTCCCCATGCCAAGCTGCCCCAACGGACCCAAGCTGCTGCCGACCCCATGGCTCCCCTGGTTTTTGGACAGGTAATGCCACCCCCAGTGCCACCCCATCATCCATCTCACAGCCTGGTGGGCAGAAGAACCGGTGCCCTTGCCCATTGTCTGCTGGCACCGGTCCCTTACCATGCCCTGGGGAGGATGGAGCCCAAGGGCTGGCAGATTTGCACCCTTCTCTCCTACCAGGCACCACTCAGATCCAGCCTTGCCCCCCGTAACTGGGGACACGTCCCAGGATTCACCACTTCTTCCTGCAACCGAATTGTGCATCTCCTCGGATGCTGCCAGGAAAACGGGGCCGAGAGGGAGATGCAGCGTCACCCCGGGGGACCTCAGCACCCCACCTTGCAGCCCCTTGGCACTCCCACAGCCACAGTCACCCACCCAGCGCAGGGTCCTGAGTGGGACCACGGCCCCAGCGCAGTTCGATGGTCACCTGTGGGTAACACCAGCCGTTTTGGCTGGTGCTGTGCGGCTGCCCCAGGACGGAGCTGGGTTCGGTGGATGCACCTGCAGAGCCTACGCTGCCAGGGATAATTTTTTTCTCTTTTAATATTTTTTTTTAAGGAGTCTAAAATTTTCCAATTGCAGCGTGGAGATGCTGTTTGATTCCCCTCCCATCTCTGCCGAACCTCCTCCCCCTTGGCCTCTGCTTTCCTCCCTCTCATGCATTCACAGTGTGCGACTGTTGTGCCTGTCCCCTCCACCCCTCTGAAATATGAAATGTAAAACTGTAAGCATTTCAACATACAGCAGTTCAAAGGAGATCTTTGACTGAGGGCGTCTAACATGCCTGTACCGAGATTAAAAAGGGGAGGGGGGGGGTAGGAAGGAGGGAAGAAGACTTTTTTTGTAACTGCCAACAGGAGTATAAATATTCAGACACCTTGAGTCTTCCAGAGCGGAGATGTATTGCTGTCTCCAAACTGCTCAGGACTCAGGAGTTTTTGCTTTTTTTTTTCTTTTATATAGATTTTTCCTTTGCAGATGGTCACACTGGAGTAATCCATTTAGGAAAAAAATATGCATGAATAACCTTAACCTTCACTTTCAAAATTATAAGTCCCCCAAGAGGCTTTAGGAGAAGCCTGGGATGGCAAATAAAGTTTGCTCTGTCTCGCGGTGCTGGAGGAAGCCCGGCCGGCTGCGTTTTGGCGAGGCCGTCTTCCCCGCTGGAGATCTTGCGATTGTTGCTCCCAAAGCTGAAAACAAACACATTTTTTTAAGGCAAGGCTTGGTCAGCCTGAGAAGCCAAAGGAGCAACAACAGCAGTGACGATTCCCCAGGGAGATGAACATGCTGATAGTGTGGAGCATCAAACCCTCCTTGGAGAAATCACTGCTGAATTGAGCCGAAGCGACCAGGGCTGGCACAAGGAGGTGGGCTGGGGATGGAGGGAGCATTGCCAGCCTAGGGGATGCAGGATCTGCTGGTGGTGGATCCTGGGATCCATCAGAATAATCGTGGCTGGTGCAGGGGATGGGGACCTCAACCCGACTGCCCTTGTGGGAGTGGGAAATGATGAGGGGGGAGGAGGGGAGAAAGCCCCTTCTGGGGTGTTGCCAGCTTTGAGGAAGCAAAACCCAGGCAAGGGATGTAGAGTAAGGTCCAGATATGGGGGTATGGGGCCACCAGGCTGGGAACCCCCCAAAGGTCCTTGCTGCTACTTGTGCATCCTTGTCCTTCAGCAGTGCTCCGTTGTTCTGCAGGGCCAAGTGCTGTAGCTCTTATCTCCTGGATCCCACCTGCTTTTGGGAGAGCCGGGTGGATGTGTGGGACATTGTGGGGCTGGTACAGGGGTCCCCATCATGCAGTACGATGCAAACATTCCCTCTGACCCGACCCAAGCGTGTGTACCCCCGCAGGGACCGCTGGCATGGCATCCCTGGCACGGCATCCCCGGTACGGCATCCCTGGCATGGCAACAAGCCATCACCGAGCACCTGGGTTAGGATCTTGAGTTCAGATGACACAACTTTGGCCAATTTGCAAAAAGCCACTCCGCAGAGCATCTTCCTCCCCTCTCGCCAGCCCTCCCTGTGGGATGCCACTGCCCGCAGCCGTGCCCTGCACCCGTCTCGCCACACGAGTCACCCTCGCAAGCTCCCCGGGTGAACAAATGATTAATAAACTGCACCACAGTGTCTGAGGTGGTTATTAATACCCTGGTAAAAAGAGCTACTGAAGTTATAAAGCTTTAATTTGGCATTAAGGCCGAGTGGAAACTCCGCGTGTCTGCCAACAGCTACACACACATCCCTATACAGACAGGCTGTTAATATATATGCCTATATAAAAATAAAGAATAAAATTAATTTGAAAGAAAAAGCTGAAGCGCTTGCAGAAGAGAGAAAAAGGATGGTGGTTTTGTTTGTTTAGGGGGTTTCTGGCAGGTTTTCTCTGCCCTGTCTCGTCCCCCTCCCCAAATTTATTGGGATTTTCAGCCTATGGATAAAACCATCTTGTATTATTATTTTAAAAAAAAAAAAAAAATAAGGAAGTGAGGAAAGAGCCTCAATCCAGGCTCTAAAAATATACGAGCTGTTGCTTTATCCCCCCACTCACTTTCACGTTTCGCTGGCGGCGTGACACCGCAGAGCAGGGCACAAATATGGGACCTGGGTGCCCGCAGGCTCTGCCACCGCCTCCCGCACCGGCCTTGGTCACAGCCCTTCGCCTTGCCAGTGGGTGCACGCCAGTCCCGGGGGGTTGGTTGTCCCCCTGCTTTTGGCACGCTCGAAATGGCAGTGGCGTTGAAACCGTCTGCCTCCGCTGCCTTTGAAATGGAGAATAAAGCTGCAGCTGGAGCGGAACGGGGCCCAACAGCCAGCGCTGGAAAATCCCACCCACAACGGAATAAAAAACATTGCCCGAAGCGCGGGGCGAGCGCCACAGCCTCCTGCCCTTTGCCGCAAACCCCCCGGCGTGGTGTGGCGGCGATGCCGAGGATGCTCTTGCCCTCTGACGGGCCCTAATTAGCCCCAAAGCGCAGCAGGACGGGGAGGTGGGGCTGGGCAGGGAGCGGGAACCGCTGGACGTGGGCAAGACCTTGGGTCCCTGGCAGCACTTGGCGTCTTCAGCAAAATTAAAGTTCCTGCCTGGCACAAAATCCCCCAGTTCTGGGGATTTGGGGCATGATGCACCGAGTTGTGCCAGCCAGTTTGGCTCACTTCAGGCAACTTTGGGCAAAAAGGGGCATCTAATTATTTGTGCAAGAAGGGGAGCAAGGGGCTGTAGGGATGCAGGGATGCAGGCAGTCCTGCCTGGCAAACCCCTCAAAAAACCCCACCAGGATTCAGAACTTGGACTTCAAAAGGTCTCTGCGAGCAGGGCAACGGGCCGGGCAAACCCCAGCGAGGAGTGTGCAAGAGCAGAAAGGGATGGGAACATCAATAAGGATTTTTTTTAAAAAAAACCTGCTCTTTGCTTGGCTTGAAAATGAAATCCCTCGCACCTTGGCGGCAGCTGGGAGCACCTGCAGCACGGCTGCAGGCATTTTTTGGGGTGGAGAAAATTCTCCTGCGGGAAAAGTGGGCTGTCCCAATGGCAAACCTTCCCTTTCGTGGGAAAATGCCGCTTGTCTTGACAAAAAAGCAAGAATTTAGTTTTTCAGAGGGCTGTTTTTTAATTCACTACATCATTGCTGAAGGATACCTCTTAGGAGCCAAAATTTCAGCATTCTGAAATTAGGATCTTTGCCAATCTTGGGATGGCTCCTGGAGTGCTGAAGAGGGTATTTATTCACTCTTCCCACACACACACACACACACACTTTCTTCCCCTTTTTTTCCTTTTTTTTTTTATAATCCTGTAACCTTTCAGAATGTGTCCAGCTTTGGAAAAATTACAGAGTGGCAAATTTATAATGTTTTCTTTTGTACTTTTGCTGCTGTGTAATCTTTCCAAAGTTAGAGAAGTTTTGAAGTTACAGAATGGAAAGAAAAAAAAAAAAAGATAGAAAAAAATAATAATACATGTGTGAGTGGGAAAGGCATGGCATTGTGTTCTGCCGTGCAGACACTGTTCATTGTCTTGAGCTTGAGGGCACAGGAGAAAAAAGAAATAGAAAATAAAACCCCCCAAAAAGTGAGATTTCTGGCAAGAGGCTGGAAAAATTTCAATGATGTGAGGTCTGATGGATGCTTCATGTTTTGGGTGGTTTTAAGGGCAGGAGATGGGTGTCGAGGGATGGTCTGTACTGTCTGGGTGCTGGCTCTCACCTGGACGTCAGGGTGGGTGCCTGGGTGCTGGGACCCAGCAGCTCTCCCCTTGGCACCGCTGACTCGAAGCATCGAGATGTGATTTATAATGCAGGGGGGAGGCGCTGAGGGGGTCTCCAAACCATGTGGGGTCAGGACCAGCATTTGCAGATTCAGGCGATCTTGGACTCGGCATCAGCGTCGCTGCTGTCACATCGCTGCCTGCAAAGTGGCGAGTGCTCCGTGTCCCCCATGCGTGTCCTCCCACCGGTGCCGCATCCCACCCAAAACCCCAGCGAGGGGTGCTGGAGCCAGAGGCAAAGCTGCTGTAGGCTGTGATGCCGCACTCACCGGTGATGGAGCCACTTTTGCCGATGACGAAAGGCTTTTTAAGCCTGAAAACGTGGTTGGGAAGGAGTGAGCTCTGCACTCCTGTGGCTTTGGCAGGTTTTTTCCACCAGTGATTATTTGCACACACTTTTCAGTCTGTAGGACAGGGCCTTTGCAGGTGGGTCAGGGGTGCGGTGGGGCAGCCGTGCCCCAGGGTGGGGATGGGGTTTGCAGCCAAATGTGCGGTTTGGCTGGGGAGGAACCAACCCAGAGCCACGCTCAGCTCCCCGAAGGGACAACAGCCCCCACCGAGTCCCCACGGGAACACTGGCACAGGGTGGGCTGCGAGCTTCTCCCCGGGGATGCCATCTGGTGCTGGGGTGGTCGCACCGTGGTGGCAGCGTGGCTGGTGCCAGGGGTGCTGGAGGTGACAGTGCTGGCTAGGAGAGGGGTGCCAGTCCCCCGTGCAATCCCTCCGTCACCCCCACCGCAGTGGGTCAGCCTCCAGCTGGTGATTAATGGCCCAAGGGAGGCCGTGGTGGCCGCGGGCCATGGCTAATGTCAAATAACAAATATGAATGCGGGCTGTAAATATTTATACAATGTGCAGGCACGTGCCGCCTCCCTGGTGCAAAGTCAAAGCTCTCCTGCCCCTGGCCGGGTGACTCACATCTCCCAGCAAAAAACCACCGGGGTGGCCGGCAAAGGGCTCAGGCCAGCGCTCCTGTGGCCGTGGCCCCCCTCTTGGAGGGGCTGGTGGGGCTGCTGCCCGCCTGCGGCTTGCAGGGATGTTTCATGTCTTTGAGGAGTTCCTGGAGCTCTTCACTTCTTGGGCCTGCTGAAAAACAGCTTTTTAAAGGCAGCTGAGAGCTTTGCAGCCTGCGGCTCCTCTTTATGGGGTACAGGGATGCTGGAGGGACCCTCAGATCCTCCTTCCCTGGTGAGACCCTCCCCATCCCGAGGGGAGGCAGTGGAGATGGACCCCCCCAGGAGCAGCACTGATGCTCCCCATGTGTCTGGGGAGTTAGATGAGGGAGCCTGGGGTGCTGTGGGAGCCCTGCCCATACCTGAGGGGCTGCAGGTGATGCTCAGCCACCGCCTCCCCCACCCCGGGGAGCCCCAGCTGCCTTACACCACTGCCAGGCATTGACAGCCGGAGAGGGGGATGTGCCCGCTCTGGGGCACCCCGCCTCCCTTATTGCCTGCGTGGGGAAGGCAGAGGGCAGCCAGGTGAGCAGCCTCTTGCTCAAAAACCTCCAGCCCACGGCCTCCTGCCATGCCAAACCCTCAGGCATCACCACCTGAGGCCATCACCAGCGTGCAGTGCCCTGGATGTGATGCTCTGGGTACCACAGCGCTGCATCCTGCCTAAGTGGCTAAGGGGCAAAGGGGGATGGGGGGGACGTGGATTTTGGCTGTGTCCCCAAGGAAGCCTTGATGTTTTTCCCAGTTCTCCCTCCTGCTTCCCGCTCCCGGCTCCCAGGTTTATTTAGTGCGGTCCCTGCTAATTCATGCACATTCCTCTGCGCCTAAGAATAGAAAGCGATGACGATTATTTGGGTGACTGGTCGGCTCAGGAAGCGGCTAATTGGAGACAGAGACTTTCACCTCTGCCTGGGCTGGCTCCAGCCTGGACTACGGGCACCGGAGCCGTGTTTCCTATCATCAGACACATGAAGGGGTCAGGGAGTCTCAGGGTGGCTTGTACGAGAGTGGGGACACAGGTTGTGCTGTTCGGGAGTGTGTCCCACAGCGAGCCCATCACCCGTTGCGTCAGGGCTGGGTCCAGCGAAGCCACTAAGGAGCACAGCACCAGCGTGGCTCCTTCGAGCCTTTCTGGTTCGTGGGCCAGTTGAAGAGCCAGAGGGCTACTTGGTTTCATCACCTGGGGTGGTGGCTCCTGTGGGGAGATGGGGTAGAGCTCCCCCCAGCTCTCTATATCGCCCCCCCTGCCTCTCCCCTTGCAGATGTGGACGAGTGCGTGGAGGGCACCGACAACTGCCACATCGATGCCATCTGCCAGAACACCCCCAAGTCCTACAAGTGCATCTGCAAGTCCGGCTACACAGGCGATGGGAAGCACTGCAAAGGTAGGCACGCCGCCGCAGCCCCAGCCCCTCCGCCTGCCACAGCCCCAGTGGATCGCCAGTGATGTCCCCGGCCCTTGCAAAAAGGCTTCTTGTTTACCCCAGCCCATTGCTAAACCTTTTATTCCCCTTTTCTGCCCCAAAATCCTGGCTTCGTGACCCTGCATGGCGTGGGGATGGAGGAGAATGTGACTGTCCTTGCTGGTGGTGGTGGCAGCCGTCATGGTCCCTCCCCTGCTCTGCAAAGAACTGTATTTGCAGACAGGGGCTGCCCAGTCCCAGGGTGGGGCGGGTCACCTGGGGCTTGTTTTAAACAAAGTTGAACTTTTTTTCCTGCAGGATTTCCAACCCAGAGGCTGCAGAACTGGGTTAGCAGATAAAACATGAGAAGCTTAGAAATAAGATAGAGGATAGAAATGATATAGATATCGATGTAGATGTAGATGTAGATATAGGTGTAGAAGTAGGTGTAAATGTAGATATAAATGTAGATGTAAATGTAGATATAGATAGAGGTATATGCAGCTGAGTAGGGCATGGAAAGAAAACGGGCTTCTGGGAGGAACAGCAGCGAGAAAGCAGGAATGGGGCAGGGGAAAAATTCCCGGCTGTGCTAGGAGTGGGTCCGGGGTCGGGATGGGCTGAGTACAAATAACAGAGGGATTAAAGCGCGCTCCAGGCACAGCAAGGCTTCGCCATGGAGACCAGCTGCTCTGCCCACGACCCTTGGGGAATCCCGTATGAGTCCCAGCATGCTGCCCTGTGCGAGGCTCTAAGACAGCGGGTTAGCTGGAAGTCCAGGGTCTAGACTGGGGAGGGTAGGCATGCTCTCGCAGGGTGTGGAGGGATGCTGTAGGTGATAACGGAGCTGGGGACCTGCTGAAATAAGCAGAGACCCCAGGGTACAATGTCAGCTGGGATGCAACCATGCTGGAGATGGGGAGCAGCACCAGTGCAGCGGGTTGGCTGTGCTCAGCAGCCCTGCAGCTCTCCTCCCCTCCTCTCTCCCTAGATGTCGACGAGTGCGAGCGAGAAGACAATGCAGGCTGCGTCCACGAGTGCGTGAACATCCCCGGCAACTATCGCTGTACCTGCTACGATGGCTTCCGCCTGGCACACGACGGCCACAACTGCCTGGGTGAGGGATGGGCTCCCGGCGGGATGCCAGCGTCTCACAGCCACTTGACAGCTCTGGCACCTTGGGAGCAGCCTGCTGGCTTTCTTTGCCAGGCACCTCCCGAGCTCTGACCCCGCCAGACTCTTTGCCAGGGGACCATGGTGGCACTGCAGAGCACCAAGCCAGCTGCAGACATGTCCCACGCCACAATGGCTTGCCGGGGGCAGGATTGTGACCCATTGCACAGCAGTGATGCCAAGGGAAGATGCTCCATGCTGGGAGAAAATCTTGCTCCATGGGTCCATCCATAGACTGGGGGAGGCCAGGGTGAGGCGAGGCTGGGAGGGTTGGGTTTGGGGATGCTGGGCACGAGCCACAGCCTCCCCACAGCCGCATCCTGCTGCGGCCAGCAGCCGGGCAGCAGCTCTGCTCTGCTGCCGGAGGCAGGACCAGCCGGTGGGGCTCACCCAGGCCCTGCTGCTCGCTCAGCTCGTGCTTGAGGTCAGCCCTGCACCTGCCAAAATAGATGAGTTAATAGCAAATATGGTGGGGATGGGAACCAGCGAAGGGACTGGGTAAATAATCCCTGGGCCAAGACAAATCCAGCATGTGCCTACGGAGCAGCCATGCATCCTCCCCGCCACTTCCCACTGCCCCAAGCTCCATCCGGCCGTGGCAGAGTCAATGCTCCCAGCAGACCCCCGGGGCCAGCCGGGCTGCCCGCGCCCCGGCACCCGCTTCCTCCCGCAGCACCCACGGGTGGGATCGCCAGGGCACAGGGCTGCCTGCCTTCCCTCCGCTTGCAGCTCATGGTATTTTCTAATTAGTGTCTGCAGAGGGGTCATTAATGAGCTCATCATTGGGAGGAGGAGGAGGGGGAAGGGATTATGGACACATACGCTTTGCATTAACCACCATCACCAGGATCTGTGCAGCCTCCTCGGGGAGGGGGGAGATTTACACAGCTGGGAGGAGGCGCGGGCGGGCGGCTCTGCCTTCCTCTCCCGCAGGAGGATGAGCCCAAGAAGAAGAAAGGAAAGCCGGGCTCAGTGAGCCACAGACGTCATGTGTTTACAGAGTTGGGTGGGAGGGGAGAGAGGTGGCTGGGGAGCAGCTGGGTGAGGGGGCACCTTGGCGGGGCAGCCCTGGCTCCCCCCTTGAGCCTTTCCTCAGGCTCATCCCAGAATCTCAGCCACGTTGCTTTGCCGTAGGGATGGTGCAGGTTTATCCCTTCAAGCCCATTTTACAGATGAGGATGCTGAGACCTCATGCTGAGATGGGATGGCTCAGCAGCTGATCTTGGGGGGCAGCAGGGATGAACCGTGGTGGAATTTTCCCATCCTCCCCCCGCCTCCCCTTGCTGCCTGTGCTTTGCCCAGCCTGCTGGCATCCCTGCTTAGCCAGAATAAAAAGAAGCAGAGCAAAGCGGAGGGTTATGCCCATGCCCTGCTGGCACTGCGGGCAGTGACTGAGTTGGAGGTGGGTTAGGTTGTGTGCCCACCAGAGCCCACCAGCCCCCACATTGCCCACCCTGGGCGACCTTTTGAACCAGGACAGGAATTTGAGCCCCCATCCTGACACAGGCCCTGCTGGCTTCTGCCCATCTCCCTTGCATTTAATAAAACAGGTATTAGAGCAGCGGAATCTCGTTTCAGCCATCGGGTTTGAACGGCTGCCTCCTCATTTTTGTGCAGAGCTTGAAGGAGAAGTTGCAAGACGTTAAGCCCTTGTTATAAGTAGGGGGATTTGAGGAGAGTTATTGGCATCTGCAGGACATAGCTTGGCTGGGATGAGCCTCAGAGGAAGCTGCAAGCCTCCTGCCATCGCAGAGGACATCCCTTTTGTGTCTAGCTGCAGCCTGGCTGCCAGTCCTAGCCTGCCCCGTGGGTGCCCGGGTGTGAGATAATGTTTTTGACACCTCCTTTCCAAGGTAGCAGGTTTGTGGGGTGCTCCTGGGCTCCTGTGGCAGTTTCCAGCTGGAGCCACAGCCCTGCTTTGATTTCTGAGCATCCCCTGGGGTTGCAGCATCCCCCAGGGCTTGCCTGGGGCTGGGGCATGGTGCAAGGCACCCACGCTGCTCGGGCACCCATCTGCCCATTCGTCCCTTTGCCCAGAAGCAAGGGGCTGTGTTGCGTGCTGTGCCGCTGGGCACGGAGGGCAGTTCTGGGAGCCCCCCCCCGGTGCGCCTTGTCACTGAGCCACTATTCCAGCGTTTCCAGTGGCCGATGCTGGCAGGGCTCAGCTTTCCCCTCAACTGCTGGCTCTGCAATGCTCGACTTCACAGGAGGTTTTCTTTGGCACAGGGCCCCTCACTCCCCAGCCCGACGCCGTCGCTTGGCCCCGGGGCCATGGGGCAGGGGTGGCCATGGCAGAGGTTTGCCTCGCTGCCTGAACCAGGCATCCTCCTTGCTTTGGCACCTCAGGGCACTGGCTGGTTCAGCTTGGACCACTGTCCCCAAAAACCCTCTGGAGAGAGTAACGGGCTGTTGCTCTTCATTCACAGGGATTTGCCGGGATGGAGCCGGAGCAGCCCAGGGCGGGGGCATTGCCACTGCCACAGGGACACATCTCGAGCCCTTTCCAGCCATGGTTTGTTAAACCAGAACAGGCACAAGGGCAGCAGAGCTGCTGGGGATTTGAGTCCCCTTACAAGCAATTATCTCTGCTCTGGGCTAAGGTTTCCCAGCTCCCCCTAATGAAGTGCAGGCATCCCCAGCCAGCAACAGGCTCAGAGGGGCTGGGAGTGGGGGGCAGCTGCAGCTGGCATCGCAGCCAAACTTCCTGGGTGCTTTGGGGGTCCCAGGACGAGAAAAATCCCTTCCTCTGTGGTTTGGTGTTTCTTTCTGTAAAACAAGGCCAGACCTTTTCTTTTTTTTGCCCATCAGCTGGGGAAGCTGTATAACCTCTGCAAGCCATCCCTTGATGTGCTTTGCCTTCATCCCCTGCAGCCCTAAAGCATCCCCCTTTCTTCTAGCCGGCGAATCACAGGTGCAGAGCAGAAATAAATTGCTGCTTGGCAAATCTGTGGCACCTGGTTCCCCATCCCCTGGGGATGCTGCAGAGCTGCACTCATCTCCTGTCACCTTCCCTTTGCAGACCTGGATGAGTGCTCAGAGGGCAACGGTGGCTGCCAGCAGACCTGTGTCAACATGATGGGCAGCTACGAGTGCTTCTGTCGGGAGGGCTTCTTCCTCAGTGACAACCAGCACACCTGCATCCAGCGCCCTGAAGGTTAGTGCACAACATCCCCCCCACGCCGAGGCACTCTTCATCCCCTGTGTTTACTGGGCCAGTCTGTCCCCTGTCCCCTCTGGCCACCCCTGCATCATGCCTGGGTTTGGGTGCTGGTTCTGGACCTTTCTTGGTGTTACAGATTTGAAAGCTAATTAATTTATGATGAGCACACGGGGAGAGGATGCTGCAGGGCTAATAAACATCTTCCTAACAAAACCCTCGCAGGCCCCTTAGTAAAGTACAATAATAATGAACAGAGAATGTTAATCCTATACCCAGAGTGTTTTATTAAATCAAAGGTACCCAGAAATCCTCACGCCGCCCTACAAGACTCATCTTCTCCTGCCAGGTCTTGCGCAGCACCGAGCCCTTGGTCTCGATATCAGTTCTAAATTGCTGCCGTCTGGAGCAATCTCTTAGCCAAAATAGGAGGAAATGAGAGATTTTTGCATCTCTGCTGATTTTTATCTCTGCTGCTTGGCAAAGCCAACTGAGTGTTTTTGCTTTCCTCCTTCCCAGCTGCGTTGGTCACTCCAGCTCCCTGGGGAATCTTGCCCAGCCCAGGATAGCTCAGCGGCTGTGGTGGCTTCTCCTGCGTCCCCATCCCCTGTGGGTCTGGGAGGGATGAGCTGGCTGCTCCTTCCTCTGGGTGACGCAGTGGGTGGCCCCCGCTGGGGACAGGGATGCAGGTGCTGGTTTTTGAGCTGATTTTTTTGAGCTGAATGGCTCAGAGTGTTGTTGGCCTGGGGAGGTCTGTGTTGCTTCTACACCCCGCGATTGATCTTGTAGCTGCTACGTGGTCCCCGAGCTTGGGCTCAGGGGTGCTGCTGAGATGAGAGGTGAGAGCAGCTGGTTCCTAGGCTGTGAGCCTGGAAAAAAGGGAAAGCTGAGGACAGTCTGGGTCTGGTGTTAAAGCCTGTTCTGACTTTACTCCTGATTCTTGGGCACTGCCAAGGCAGAAATGTTCAGTATTAGAGAGCTGCATTACAGCTGCTTCCTTCCTTCTGGGGGCCTTGACAGCTCCTTGTCTCTCTTCTCCTACCCTGACAGGAGGCTTTCTCCTTTCCCTCTGCTCTTTCTCCTTTTCTCATTCTCCCTCTAGCTTTCCTTCCTCCCCCCTGATGCTGAGGGGATGAAGCACTGCTGGGTCAAGAGACCCAAGGGAAGGATGCCAGGACCTCCCTCCTGCAGCACCATGACCCTCCCAGTCCCTCCCAGTAAGAAGATTCCAAGAGTTTGGGCTTGCTGGGTATTGGTGCCTTTAAACCTCATCACGCTCAGCCCAATGATGACAGCAGTGCCACGGAAAGCGAAAGGGGCGAGCAGGGTCCTTGCACCAGTGCAAGAGCAGATGCTGATGTTGCAGGGAGAGGAAGGATTAAAGGGGGTGCATCCCACCCTGGGCAGTGGCTGTAGGCACCAAGGGATTGCTGTGTCCCACCGTTGTGCAGCAGAGGAGGATGCCGTGCCAGGGTGGAATCACCTGGGGAGTCTTAGGAAAACAGCGTGCAGCCGTCCCGGCCTGGAGGGGAGCCAGGGCACACCGACGCCAGAGCCTGCATCTCTGCTGGGACATGCCAGGGCATCTCTGCAGACTGCTGGCCGTCGGGATATGGCTTCTCTGGAAGGTGGCATCTGTGGGGGAGCAGCAGCAGGGCAGGGTCAGCCTCGGAGGTTTCTGTGTCCACCGTGGTACCCAGGACACGGTGGAGATGCTGCCAGGCAGTAAAGAACAGCAGTAAGAAAGAGGGAGAGAGAAAAACAGCTGTTTGGAGGAGAAGCTGAGTGCTTGATTGTCCCCGGCATCCCTGGGGCATTCGGTGCCCTGGGGGGTCCCAGGGAAGGGCTGGGTGGGCTCACGGCAGCATCCAGGCCCCAGGGAAAGCTGGAGGGTTCTGGGTGGACAGAGCGGGGGCTCCCACAAGTTGGGGATTCCCAGCTCTGGCCTGGCAGCCAGGGAAGGGAGGGCTGGTGTGGTTGGAAGCGGGAGGCTCTAATTACAGAGGGCTCCCCTGCACTGCAGTTGCAGATGATCCCCTTGTCCTGGAGCTGAGCCAGGTGGGATCTGCTGGCAGGTGATGGGGAGCAGCCTGGGACACCCACAGACTTCAGCCTGTGGTTTTTAACCCTTCCCGTGCATGCTTGCAGTATCTCAGTACCCTCCTCCGAGGTGCCTTGATCCCATAAGGACCTTCCCTCACTGTCCTGCCCCAGGCTCTTCGCAGCCGCCTGGCTTGCAGCAGTGCCTGCTCCCTGATGCTGACACCACCACCGCTCACCGCATGGTGGGCTCAGCACCGGGTGCCTGGAAAGGAGCTGACCCCCTCCCTCTGCCAGAAAAAGGCCCTGAGCAGGCAGTTGTATCTCTGAGAGTCATCCGCAGCTTGCTGTGGGTTTTGTTAAATGTTTCATAAACACCTCACAGTGCCCCATTCGGCACCTGCTGAACCCAGCTTTCTGCAGCTGGGTGTCCCATGACCCAGGAGAAGCTGGGTGGGAGGGGGCTGTCCCCCCCCATAGCTGGCTCTGCCCCTCCAAAACCCTTCCTTGCTCAGCTGAACGATGCCATGACCACCTGCCCAGGGGTCTGTAACTGTAACCATGCTCGCCCTGTCTTCCAAAAAGGAGCTGCGTCGCCCTGTCCTGTTGGTGCCAGGTGGGGCTGGTAGACAGCCTGCAGCTCACCCCATGGCAGGGAAGTGGGGTTTTGCCCAAGGTGCTGGGAGGGAATCAAAGGTTAAAGGCTCCAGGGTGGCTTTGCCCACCTTCCCGAGCAGCTCTGTGCTGGGAGGTGCTGCACTTCGAGGCCCCTAAGGTCCTCGCTTACAAGGTTTCCCCTCATTGCCCCCATCTCCCCATCCCAGTCCCACCCCAGGCATCCTTGTGCTGCTGTGGACTGGTGCCAGCAAGCTTTTGGAGCTTTTTTTTGCCTCCTTCTCCCTTTTAGAAGGAATGAACTGCATGAACAAAAACCACGGCTGTGCCCACATCTGCCGGGAGACCCCCAAGGGGGGCATCGCCTGCGAGTGCCGCCCTGGCTTCGAGCTCACCAAGAACCAGCGCGACTGCAAACGTAAGGAGCACTCCAGGGATGGGGATACAACCTCCCAGGGACCCCTAACCTTGTTCCCATGGTACAAACACCTCCTGGCCCTGCTGCAAAGCCCTGAACCCCTGGTAACAATTGGGTTATTGAGCCTGAAGCCCTCTGGTTTCATTTTCCTCCAGCATGCCCAGCTCTGCCTCTGCTGCCCTTACAGATGATGCTCCTGTTATTCCCCCTCTGCCATGAGACATTGTGCCATCACACTGGCCGGCTGAAATGGCAGTTAAAGGGGGTCCCAGAGGTGCAGCAACCCCTGTCTCTGTCCCACTGTTCCGCTTTCCCAACGGGAGATGAACAGGGAGAGTGTGGTCGGTGCAGGAGGAGCACAGGAATCCTCTCCCCAGGGCTTGTGGTGCTCTCAGCCTGTCTGATCTCCTGCCAGCATCTTGCTGGCACTGCCAGGGTTATTAAATAGATATGTATGTGTTTATGCAATTATTTTTATTTTTTCTCACTTGCTGTCTGCGGCAAATGTGTAAAATCACTGATGAAATGGAGTTTTTATCCTATGAGCCTATTTTCCCTCTGGGCTAAATGAACAGTACCCCTTGCCCCTCGGGGAGGGCTGGCAGGGATTCCCAGGAGCACCTGAGTCATTCCAGAGCTCAGGAAAGTCCCATCCTTCCCTCGTAACACCGGGTCCAGGGGCAGGGACCACCAGCCCACCAGTCCCCTTTGCTCAGGCTCTGCTGGTGGCATTTAGAGATAGAGATATGCAAAGGGAAGACACGAGAAACCACAGGATGGTTTGCATCTGCCCAGATCCCACAGGGAAAGTCAGAGGACTTGAGAAATTATCCAGGAGGGAGGGATCTCTCTGGGAGTATGGACAAGGTTTTTCCAAGCTGGCTTTATGCTGCTGCTTGGGATGGCAGGTGGGAAAGAGGGGCTGGGGCTCTGGGTGACGGCTGGTGCTTTGCCTCCCGCAGTGACCTGCAACTACGGGAATGGGGGCTGCCAGCATACTTGCGACGACACCGACCAGGGGCCCAAGTGTGGCTGCCACGTCAAGTTTTTGCTGCACTCTGACGGGGTGACATGCATAGGTAGGTGCGAGCCATCGCCTGGCCGTGGGGCTGTGTGTTGGGATGTGGGATGGCTCATCTTCCTCCCTGGGCAATTTGCTCTCAGCCCGATGAAGGGTTGTTGGTGGTTTTTTTTCCCAAGCTTTGGGGGTGCAGCGTTTCCTTTTGTTGAGATCAGAGAAACTCGGTGCGTGTGTGAGGGATGCTGTGGGTACCCGCAGGGTGCAAGGGTGCGTCGCTGCTCAACCACAGGGAGCAAAGGTGGCCGTGGGGGTGCTTGAGGGGATGTTTGGGGACAGGTTGGTTGTGCCAGGGTGTGGGCAGGGGTCCCTGCCTGCCTCCGTGCTGCTGGAGGGGCAGGGGTGAGGGTGCCCTCACACTAGAAATTGTTACTGGTGCTGTCACTGGCAGCGTTCAGGGAGGGACATGGAGGGGACAGGTTTGGCTGCGGTGATCCGTTCTGACTTGGCACCATGGGGCCTTGGCTCAGGAACAATTGTCTTGCAAAAAAAAGCCCAAAAACCCAAACCAAAACCCCAACGACCTGATAAGTCAACCACCCCCAGAATTGCCCTTTCCCTGTGTGTGTTTTCAAATTGTAAAACATCAGACGGAGATAGAAATTTTACTGGTTTCATATGCTTGTGCTGTTTAACAGCTGATTTGATTTTTTGAAATGTTACATTAGGGGAGTGATTAAGTCCACAAATTGCTTTAGACATTGGAGTTCTTATTGCAAAATAAAAAAGACAAAGGAATTGAAAGCAAGAGAGAGATTTTGGCTCCCTGTGTACCTGCTGTGCCTGAACGGAAACCCCTCCATGCTTTCCAAATCCGGCTCTGTCCTCCAGCAGAGGAGCCCCCCGAGCCCCTGGCTGCTCCCTGCCAGCTTGAGGGATGCTCTGGGCTGAGCTGCCGTCAAAGCCCTCCTGCCTGTCAGCTCAGCTGCTGCTACCTTAACGTCACCACTGTCACCCAGCCTGCTTCCAGATTAATCCCAGTCCCTCCTGGCTGCTGGCAGGCGCTCGCAGCCCCTTGTCCCCACCATCTCCTGCGGCTGCTGCATCCCATCCCACTGGCTGAGGACCCTCCCCTGGGGTTATTGCTGTGCCTGGCGGGGGGGGAGCATTCCTGCGATGGGGACTTTGGGACACTGAGGTGCGTCAGTTGGTGTGTTCCTCCTGGATGGAGGTCACTGCGCGTGTGTAATCTCTCTTGGTGCGAGGACTCAGGGATGTTCAGTGCTGAAGTGATGCTCCTGACCTGCTGGGTGCAGGGGGTGGGAGAGCAGCTCCCTGTAGCATCTTGTGACCTGGGGGATGCTCGGGAAGGGTTCTGTTTGCTGGAAGGTCTCAGCACTCTGACCCTGGGTACCACAGGCATGAGGGTGGGACCTGGGGGGTTTCCAAAATTGTTCATGCTCATGGCCTTGGCCAAAATCTCCCCCTTTGCCCCCACACCGTGCACTGTATCTGCTGGGGAGGCATCACCCAGTGGAGCCAGTACATCCCCGTCAGCTCTCCCTTCACCCACCTTCCCAGGGGAAATCAAACACCACGCTGGGGGATTTTAGGAGCAGCACCAGCCCAAAACCCACCGCATCCCTTTTGGGTCTGCAGCCCGCTGTCCACAGCAAGGGGCCCGTCTGGCTCCCGCATCCCCCAGGGATGCCCGGCCCCGCTGTGGGAACACTGCGGGATTGTGCTCCAGCCGTTGGGAGCCGGTGGCCGCCCTGTGGGGATGCCCAGCCGGTGGATTTATGGCCAAGGTACCTGCTCGGATATTTATAACCACTCTTTCTTGTTTTACGGCCGGGACTCAGCAAACAGCCCTCCCCCATCCCCGGTGCTCCCTCTGCTGCCCCTTCCCCATTTCCTCTGAAATATTTCATCATTTCAAGGGGAATAAAGTTTCCAGCAAGGGGAAACGCAAACTCGCTCCCCAGGCCATGGGCTTTGAAATAGTACGCGGTGCGTTTGATGGGCTGCCGGGACAGGCCCCTGGTCCAGGTTCCCTTCAGATCACACCACGCGGCAGGAAGCACGATCAGCCCCTTTGAATGACAGTTTCATTAGGCCATGGCCGGTGTTTTTCATTTTTCCGCTTTTTATTGCTGCTTTTAAAAATGCAGATAATGAATAACATGCCTCTGAGCAAAGCGGGGCCAGCCCTAATGGCTCCCAACATGTCTGCAGGCTCAAGGGGGAGGGGGAGCCAGGAGGGGAGGCTGATGACCTTATATATTTATATTTATGCTCAAAAAGCGGCCTTTTTTAAAAAAAAAAAAAAAAAAAAAAAAGACAACAAACACATAAAATTGCCCTCCAGCAGCCCAGGGTGCAGTGCCCATGGGGGGAGATGCAAACTGGGCTGTCACAGTTGATGCAGATTTTGGCTTTCCAGGAAGATTTGCAAGGCAGGGCATCATTGCAGCTCCCTCCCGCCGTTATCTGGGGTGCTGTAGGGCCATTGCTGTCCCTCAACTTGTGGCAAGCACCGCTGGAGTGGGAGGTGATGGGTGGGGAGGAAATACAATTAGACAGAGACAAAAAATAAACCCAGCTCAAGTTTTATGGCTGTTTTCCTGACCCGTGCCCAGGTGGTTTGTGGTGGCACCACCGATGATCCCAGCTTTGTGAAGCTGGCAGTGCCAGGAGCGGTGCCGGGAGTGGGGGCTGCGCCAGACCCTGCTGCCAGGTCAATGCTGGGGACACCAGACCGAAGGGGCCGCGGCATGGGAGAGCTCTGGAAAGGGGAAAGCAGGACACAGGGATGTGATGTGGGTGGCCACGGGCATGCCGTGCATGCTCCTCCACACACATCGACCTCCCTGAGGGGATGCGGTCCCTGCAGAGCCTCGGCACCCCATGTCCCAGCTGCTGAATCCCTGCCCTCTGCCTGAACCCCCTGGGACAGCGCAGGCACAGCCAGAGGCTGAGTTTCCCCTCTTGTCCCCTTCCACTGTCCTTTCTGCACGGACATGGTGTTGTTTCTCACTAAGCGGGGATGCTCTCATTTCTGCTCAGCCCTGTGCTCACCTGGGGGCTCTCTGGCTTCAGTCCAGCACTGCCATGGGGCTCCATCCCCACACAGGAGCAAAAAGAAGTGCTGGAGTGCCTTGTCCCCTCCCCAAGATGACCAGGATGAAGGAGGGACATCTGCCAGCCGTGGATGGGTGGCACCAGGCAGAGTTTCCTTTGCAGGGCAAAACTTGAGCTCCCTGGGTGTTTTAGCACCGATTCTGGGGTCTGCAGCTTTGCCCAGGCTGCTCTCAGCCCATTCTTGGCCATTTGTCCCACCCCAGAGGCTCCCATATGCTCCCTCGGGTACTCAGCACCCTGGTGCTGTGTGATGCCTCACTGGGGCTCCCTGCACCCAGCTGCACGGCTGAGGCTGAGCAGCCCCTGCGCACGAAAAATCTGGACTCACCACCGGCTTGGCCGCTAAATCCAAGCGGTACAAGTGCCACTGGTGGGACATGGTCGCCTTCCCAAAGCCCATGGGCATGCGGTGTCCGTACGGCTCTTCTCAGGGATTGCAACCTGCCCTGGCACGTGCTGGCTCTGCTCCGGTGAGGACCCGGTTCCCCAGACTAACGGGCTGCACTAACGCTCCTCGTAACGCGCTTCCTCCCTTGGCATGGGGCTCTGGCCAGCCCGACGCAGGGCGTGGAACCAGAGGGGGTTGGAGAGGCTGCGGGACACGGGATGCTCCGGACGGGGTGGTGGAGGAGTCGATAGTGTCAGACCCAAACCTTGGGGTTTGGCTCTTTTGGGAGGTGGGGGGTGAAAAAACCCAAAGGGACAATTTCCAGCTGGCTGGAAAGGCAGCGGAGTGGAACCCGTTGATGTGTGACACCAACCGAGCTCCTTGCTGGACACTGTTTCTAAATCACTTTTTTATAATGTTAAACAGGGGAGAGACACTTCCAGCAACACGTTATCCTTGAGACGTTTTCTAATGGTAAATATTTTTGTTCTCTCTATCTCTACAAAGGGGTCTAACTGTAGACGGTCTCTCATCTCGAGATCATAACCGGGCTCGGGGGGCTGAGCTGTCGCGCTAACCGCATGCCTCGCTAACCCTGTCCCCCGCTGCTGCTTTTAAACCCCGCAGAGCAAGCCTGGCCTTGGGCTGCTGGCAGGCTTTGCTTTCGGGGATGGAGAAAGAAACCCTCCCCTGGCTGTGCTTGCATGAGGCGGGGGCTCTCGCATTGCCTCGGTCGGTCCAGCCCGGTGCAGGGGGTGATAATCCGCTTCCTGGTGGCTGCGGCAATGGTTATCCTCCCCCCACCCCACCCCCACCGCCACCAAGCAAACCTGAGAGGAGCTAGTGGCTGCGTGATGGGGAGGGGGATGCTCGTGCCCATCTCTGTGCTCCCAGAGTTACCCCTTCCCAGAGCCCACCCGCTGGGGGACGGTCCCCTCTGTGAGTGCAGGGACATTCAGGGTGTCCCAGGGTCTGGCCCAGCAAAGCTGCCAGCCACGCTCGGCGGCACCCAGCCCAGAGCTGCGGCCAGCTGCCGAGCTGCAATGACCTTTTATCGGGCTGGGCACCTCGACTGCTTCCCCAAGGATTTCTTTGCAAACCCGGTTGGGTCCCTTAAGCCCCTCACGAAGGTAAGGTGATGCCTCTGCTCCCCTAACGAGGAAACTGAGGCAGTCTGAGGGTGCAGCGACTTGTCTGCGGTGGGGAACCTTGTTCACAAATGTGCTGGGTGCATGCAAACTGCTGGCGCATCCAGGAGGAACTGTGGGTGCCCGGCTCACTGGTGGCAGGGAGCACTGACCGTGGCTTTAGGGGGGCTCTGCAGAGCCTTTCCAACAGGGGTGGGAGAAGGGGGAACCCCAGCTCCGTGCCGTCACCGCGCTCCAGCCAACTCGGCTGTAATCCCTCTGATTACCGTGCAATTATCTCCTTAGGCTTGTGGGATCTCAATCCCACTGTGATCGCCGCTTCCCGGCAGGTGGAGGCGAAGCCGGAGTGTGTGCGGGCAGGGCTCCGTGGGGGCGCGGGCAGGGGCTCTGCCAGCCCCCGGTGACAGCTGGCACAGGGAAGGGTGCCAAGCGGGGCGAGGATTTCCAGGACATGGTGGTCGGGAAGTGAGACTGGAGCTGGGATGGAGGAGGGTGGGAGAGTGTGTGTGTGTGTGTGTGCGCGCAAGCTGCTTTGTCTTCTCTCTCCTGGAGCGATGGGGCCCTCGCCAAAGCCCTGTGTGGCTGGGTGAGTCACACCGGCTCACGCCAGGCTGGGAGCAGCCCCTGGGCTGCCGGCATCGCCAAACAATGCCGCTCTCCCAGGGCCCTGCTCCAGCGCCTGGCCCCACGGCGCCTGGCCTCCGCTGCCTCGCAGGTACCCCAGCACCCCCCTCCAAGCTTTTTGCAAGCCTAGGACACGGTCCCGCCTTTGCACAGGGGTTTGCAGTGGTGCTCAGCCACGCTGGCTCAGCTCCCACCCCATGCACACCCTGAGCAGCGGCCGCATCCTGCATGGGGTGCTGGGTAGGGCTTGCCAAAATTCCCAAAGGTGCAAAGGGACTGGAGGGGAGATGGGTGTCGCAGCACGGGGAGAGGCTGTGAGCATGGTGATGCGTGCCCAGGGCACCACGCTCCATGGAGAGCCCCATCATCCCTGGTGCAGCCACTTCTCCGGCTCCTCAATCCCACCAAAATTAGTGCCCACACCAAGGCCATGGCCTCATCTCAGCAGCGACTCTGTTAAATCGATCCTCCCTGGGCTGCTTCTGCACCAGCTGCTGGAACAAAGGCTGGCGTTAAATAATTCATTGGGCTTCCGGAAAGTTTCCTTTCCCTTGGGCTCCGTGTCACCCACACTGTGCTCTTCGCCCCAATGCCGCAGGGGGGGACACGGACCCGGCACGGCCAGGCTGCATGCGGTGCGAGGACCTGGCTGGAGGAATATATGCAGAAATCCTTCCTTTGCCGTTAGGTTTTGTAATTGTGCTGGCTATTAATTTCATAAAATGGTCCCTTTTGTTCTCTTATTACGGGACATCATAAAAATAGCAGCGGCAAGACGAGCACAGAGTGATCCCAGCTCCCTCGCCCTGCGGCAAATGGTTGGATAATTCAGTCATTCCCACCCCATGAGGCGCTTGCAAAGAGCGGGAGAACCTGGGATTTGCTCTTTCCAAGGAATTTCTTCAAGGCATTTTCATCTTGGGTTCCTTGAAGCCCAAATGCCTCATTTATCCAAGCAACCAGCCTTCTGAAAGGAATATTTTATTATCCTTTGTGAACAACTTAATGCACTTCAAACCATTGTTCTGGTGGTTAGGACAGAAATTGAGGATTGATCTCACAGGGAAGCTGTCAAGCTGAAAATGCTTCATTTAAATTAGTGTCCCTTCTAGTTCTACCAGCGACAGCTGACTTTGATAATACTGAAATAATTAGCATTTTTTTTAAAATTGGATTTTTTTTCCACTGATGCTGCCTGCCTCTGTGTGTGTGTGTTCTAATTATATGAAGCGTCTCCCAAATTAGCCCGCGACGCTGGACCAGCCGGCATGCCCGAGCAGCGAGTGATGGTTAGGCACACCCGTGGCTTTGTGGCGTGGTGGTGGCAGTGGCAGTGAGGGGGCTGGGACCCCCCTGGGACCCCCCCCACCATCCCGCTGGGGCAGTGGGGCTGCGCACCTGCATCCTTGGGGAGCCGCAGCCTGGGCACCCTGGGTGAGCCTGGCTCTGGCTGCTTTTTGCACAGCAGGTGCTGTGATTTTGTCACTTGGAAATGCAGTTCTCCTGGTTGGAGCTGCCAAAGCCAGACCCCACCAGACCCTGGTTTTGGGGGAAGCACAGCCCTGATGCCAGTGTGAAGGCTGAGTGTGGCAGGATTAATCTCATGGAGCCGCTTTTTCCCTCTGTCAGCTGAAAAGCCAACGTGTTTCAGGAGCACAGAGCTTCCACCGAACCTCTGCTTTTCCCAGTGAGCGTTGGCCATTTTGCAACTGGCAGCAGCTCTGCCTGCACACCCCTGCCTGCATCCCGACCCCATCCTCCCCAGGACGGCCGGGTGCCACTCTGCTTCCTGCCTGCAGTTAATAAAGCATCCTCTAACGGGGGGGACAGAGCTGTCCCCAAACCTCTGTCTGCCTTGAGTGCAGATACCCAGTGTATCAGAGCAGGTTGTGGGAAGGCAGGAGGATTGCACAGCGGTTTGGATGGGGAACCAGGAAATCTGGGTGCTTTTTCCTGCCTTAGTGCTGCCTGCAACCTGAGCTGAATCACAGGTGCCCTTATTTCACCTCCAAAATCCCCGGGGAGCAGCACCCAGATGTGGCAGGATGGGAAGGCGATGAGTGCCGGATCAGCTGCAGAGGCAGAAGATGCTGTGGGATTGCCACGCGTTAATGCCTTACCCCCTGGCCCTCGTGCTCTGTATCAGGGTGCTTATTAATTTGGGGGCTCTGTGGCCTCATTACTGCTGCGTGAAAAGCCCAGGGTGATTTCAGTGGGCTCTGCAGAGAGGTTTGCACCCGCTGCCTCTCCCAGGCTGCAGCGTGAGGACATCTGGGTGGCAGGGGGACATATGGGTGGCATGGGGACGTCTGGGTGGCGTGGCACACACCCACCCAGCCTTTTAAACGCCAGTCCTTCACCCTGGCTTGCTTTCTCCCCTCTCCTTGCAGAGACATGTGCTGTGAACAACGGGGGCTGTGACAGCAAGTGTCATGACGCGGCCACAGGTGTGCACTGCAGCTGCCCCATGGGCTTCATGCTCCAGCCCGACAGGAAGACTTGCAAAGGTGGGTGAGTGTGAGCGGGGCCAGGGTGCTCGCTGCTCACCCTTGGGTGCCTCAGACTCCGCCTTGTGCCCTCGGTGCCCTTAGGAAAGGCTCAATTTTAGCTCTGCTCGATTTGCCTGAGGCATTTGCTTGTTTGGTGTTTGCATCTGTGGGGTGGGGATAGGGATCGCCCCCAGGAGCAGAGACTCAGCCACCTTGCTAAAGGCACCCTGCTCAGCCCTGCTGCCCCAGGAAGCCTCTGGGGAGGAGGAAAGGGGGGGTCAGGTCATGTAGGAGGCAATGGCATGACATTTGTGCAGCTGGAGGGTCCTGTTCCACCTCACTCCACCCCAGTGCCTCAGTTTCCCCATGGGTGCAGGAAACCCACGCTGCTCTGGGCGTCTGAGATGCATGGCTCCCTCTGCAGTCACTCAGCCGGGTCCAGGCACTGTGTCTCATTTGATGGAGGACACCACAGGATGCCATGTGCACCAACATCCCCATCCACCTGTCCCTGCAAGGGCAAGTGGTGAGGCTGGCTACCCCAGCCACCCCAAACCTGCCCCCCCTCCCCAGGCAAGGGGACACCGTGACCCCGGGGCCAGCCAGTGCCTGCGTTGTGTCTTTTGGCAGCTCTGGGAACTTGACCCCAGTTGAAAGGAAAGCCCATGCCGCTGCCGGCTGCCTGTCTACCTGCTGACTGCTTCCAGAAGCCCCCTGCCCCCTGTTATTTTATCAGAGCACACCCCAACCCCCACCCCTCTTCTCCAATTCTGCAGTTTCCAGGAACGTGCAATAACCCGGAGCCACGTCCCCTGTGTCTGGGGGTTTTATTACAGCTGCGGGCTGCTTTACAGCTCACTCCCTCGCAGTCATAAAAAGAAAACCCCAGCCCCAGCGATGCAGAGCTGCCGCCCCAGCGCTGGCGGCTGGGGGATGGAGGGACAGGGAAGGCGGCTGCCTCTTCCTGGTCTCCTTCCATTTTACAGGTCGTTTCCTAGCAGTAAATTTTGTGATTAGTCAAAAAAGGAAAAAATCTAACCAAAACCCCAAGTTCCAGCCTCTTGCCAGGTTGTTGGGGCTCTTTGCAGTTATTGTGCGTTGTCATTTTTAGCTTTGTTTATGGCAGGAAGGAGATGGCAAGCAGAGGGGCGAGGGCTGAAAAGTATTTATTTTGTCAAGCGGCTGTTTTTGAAGGAGGGGGTTTCGCCTCCTGACTTGCTCTTTCTTCCTGCTGCTCCTGGTCCTCAAAAGTAGCCCCCAGCCCAAACCTGTGACTCTGCAGACTCTGATCTGGTGCTTTCCCCCAGTTGCGAGGCTTTTTCGGAGACCCTGGCTCCCAGCTCTGCCCTGGGGGGTGCCAAGACCTGCAGAAATAAAAAATTTTGCACAGCTTCCAAAGGGAGCTGATCCCAGGAGCCCTGGCCCTCCCCAGTGTCATGCATCGGCTCCCCAAATGCACCCAGATAAAACCAGCAGCCACTTTCCCCTGGTGACCATCAGAGCCCAAAGGCTTTGCTCTGTTTGCCAGCTCTGGGTGGGGATGTGGTCCAGAGGGGAGGACCCCGCTCTCCCAGCTGAGCGTTTCAGGCGGAATGTGACCCATGTCCCCTGTCCCCAACAGACATCGACGAGTGCCGGCTCAACAACGGCGGCTGCGACCACATCTGCAGGAACACGGTGGGCAGCTTCGAGTGCAGCTGCAAGAAGGGCTACAAGCTGCTTATCAACGAGAGGAACTGCCAAGGTAAGGGCCAGCGGGACCCCAGCACCCTGCCCTGCCCAGGGATGTCACCTCTCCCTGCCTGGGGATGTCACCTCTCCCTGCCCTCCAGCATCTCTCAGCCCTCCCATGCTGCTGCTGGAGGAGTACGGCCTGTTACTCATTCCTCTTTGCTTTCCTCTGGACTGTGTACATCCCTCAGGGGATTAGCCTTGGATTTGGGTTCTGGTCTGGGGCATAGCCCTTTGATCTGCAGAGCTGGGCTGCCGCCCCAGCCCTGCTCCCGAGCTGGGGATTTCTGGGCTCTTCTCGCAGCAGAGTTAAAGGCAGCAGTGAGGCAGATGCCAGGTGAAATCCTCTGGCCTCACTCAGGGCTGGGATGATGGTCATGATGTTCCCTGAAGCCCCGTGGGCTGGGATGCAGCTCTGCCTGAGCGCGGGGAGCATCCCTGCCAGCAGCTCTGGCAGCGAGCATGCCCCAAGCACAGGACCATGGGCTCCGCTCTGGAGCACCCATGCCAGGGGACTGGGGACCCCAGCAGCACCCCATGTGTTCTGGGAGGGCACCCTGAGCTCAGCACCCACCCTGGCACCTTTGGGCTTCTCCCAAGCTGCTCTTCTTTATTGCACAAAGTTTTTGCTAGCGATCCCACAGCAGCACAACTGTACCTCCCTGCTAAAGCACACATGCTGACGCACCGGCTGCTGCCTTCCCTCTTGAGAGGCTGCCGTTCTCCTGGGATGGGTGATGGGAAGCACAGCGGGACATGTCCTGCCTTGCCTCTGTGCTTCCGCCAGCTGCCCTGCGGCACGGGCTGGATCGTGCCCTGCTCGGGGACGTGCCATTTTTGCAAGCCATCAAGGCAGAGCAAGGGTTTCAGTAGCTTTTGCACTGGGATTCCTCCTTCCCCCATCTGTTGGAGGGCAGGAGTTGGGGGGAAGATGCATCTTGCTCACTCCAGGAGGAGCTGGCTGCTCCGTGCTGCTCCTTCCATCTTTTTCTCCCCATCCTGACATCCTCCTACACATCCCACAGAAACCCAGCATGTTTAAACAACCCAGCAGGTCACTGGACTGTGTCGGGGGGAGCATGGGGCTCTGCCCCCCCACCCATGGCCAAGGCCAGCAGAGTGGTTGTGCGTGAGCCCAAGCATTGCCTCCTGAAAGCACACGGCCGGGGAAGGAGGGGGCTGGCGTGCTCCAGGGCTGTGACCGCTTTCATCTCCATCCAGGTTCTGCGCTCTTGGGAGTTTGACGTGAACGTGGCAATTAACTTAATTAAGCCAATGAAATGATGCTCAAACCCGGCGGGTTGGGTTCACCCGCTCAGCCAGGCCTCCCTGCCCTGGCGAGGTGCCCTGCGGGGCAGAGCAGACATCGCTGGCGCTGTCCCCAGGGCAGGACCTGCCCGCACAGCATCCCTCCCTGGCACCAGGCAGGGCCCTGGCTGGGCAGCAGCTGGAGGCTCTGGCAGCTGCCCCGTGCCAAGGATGCAGTGCTGGCCCCGTTTGGCTCATTTGAGGTGCAGGGGGTTTGCAGGAGCTAGGGGGAAGGGGGGGCTGATGGGGCAGGGGGCTTCTGCACCCATGTAGCAGCAGCTAGAGCGGGCGAGGAAGGAGCTTGGAGGCCAGCAGGGTGGGAGTGCAGGGTCCCTGAATGTCCCAGCGCTGGACCCACAGAGCATCCTAGTGTTGGATCCCCAAAGCAATCTGGTGCTGGATCCCTGGAGCATCCCAGTGCAGGACCCCACAGCATCTCAGTGCAGCCCCTAGCTTGCTGCAGGAAGGGAGAGAGCCCTTGTGCCTGGGACCGCCCTTCTGCCGTGCTGGCCCTCACCCCCCACTTTGCCTTCCCTCCAGACATCGACGAGTGCTCCTTCGACCGGACCTGCGACCACCTCTGCATCAACACCCCCGGCAGCTTCCAGTGCCTCTGCAACAAGGGCTACACACTGTACGGGCTCACCCACTGCGGAGGTAGGGCTGGCTGCGTGCTGGCAGGAGGAACACATCACCCCACCGGGTTCAGGTCCTGGGGAGGCACACGGGGCACCCAGGCATGGGGCAGCCCCATGGCATGGGGGACCCCCGGGGATGCCGCTCGCCCCAAGGGCCAGCGGGAAGGGTCGGTTCCCCACGTACCCTGAGCTGGGGCCAGGCAGGGAGGGGGCTCGCAGCCAGACGCTGGTGTCTGCAACTTCAAACGGAGCGACAGGAACAATTTGCGACTTGTCTGCAGCGGGAGAGAGGGAGAAATCCCCAGCGTTTTTGGCAGGGAGCTGGGACGGGGTGGGAAGGGGAACATCAAAAGGGTTTGACTTAAGTTTCACAAGGCAGATAGCTCCCAAGGGCGGGGGCGTGCGGCACCCCGGGAAGCGGGGAGGCAGATGAAACACACTTTGGGGGTGTTGCTGGAGCGTGTCGTGGCAGCGGTGCCATCAGCCCGGGGAGATGGCAGCACAAGGCTGGGTGCTCCGGCATCGCCTGGCTGGTGAGGGCAGGTCACCCTCCTTGTGCTCCTGCTGTGAGCCAGCATGTCCCCTGGGATGCTCTCAGTGTGACCCCGCAGCTGTGGGATTGCTGGCTCCCACCGATGCTCCCACCGAGGGGGACCTGTGCAGGGAGGGCGCTTTGGGGGGCAGCTCCATCCCTGGCTGCTCCCCACCTCCGCCCCTGCTTCATGGCAGACCTGGAGAATCACCCCCTGTTTCGGGCCGGGGCGGGGGTCCCTGCTGCGGGGAGAGAGGCCGGGGCTGCCAAGCAGCTGCCTTTTGAATCTGCTAAGTGCTTCCATGTCGGCTGGGCTCTGTCTGCTGCCCCCCGCAGCTCCCCAGCCCGCCGCAGGGCCAGGCTGGGCTCAGCCTGGGTGGGCTGCACCCGTCACCACCTGGCCCTTAGGGACACCAGGGTCGGGGTGTCCCTTGTCCCCATGCGGCTGGCGTGGCTGCAGGGAGGAGGCATGGCTGGAAGCGCCCTGCCGTGTGCGTCCCTATCTCCAGCTGGGCACGGCTCCTGCAATTTATCCATCCAAAATCACAGCCCTGAGACAAGGCAGCGATTCGGTGTTACAGCTGGGGGGGGGTGTCCTGTTGCCCCTTGCCCACCGCCTTCTCCTGTTTTCCCTGCAGACATTGACGAATGCAGCATCAACCGGGGGGGCTGCAAATTCGGCTGCATCAACACACCCGGCAGCTACCAGTGTACCTGTCCCGCCGGCTGCAAGCTGCACTGGAACAAAAAGGACTGTATAGGTACATCAGGGCGGGGGATGCTGCCGATGCCCTGTGGCTGTCACTTGGGGCTGTTGGGATTAAGGTCAGGGTGGGGGGAGCACGGGGGTCTGGGGTGTCCTGGTGAAGGGATGCTCCGGGCTGGGCTGCTTTTGGCTGGGGCCCCCTGTCCATCTCACATGGGTCTGGATGGGGTGTACCATGAGGTGTTGCCCTGCTCCTTCTGCCCTCGGTCATCTCATTGCTTTTTTGACCATGCTTGGAGCTGGCTGGGAGCTTTTGCACCAGCAAATGTCCCTAAAGGAGTTGTCTTCATGGCCCTGGCCATGCCCTGGTACCTGACTGGCTCCCCCTTGTCAGAGACAGGCTGCCCCTGCAGAAAAATTGAAACTCCACCAGTCACATCTCACATGTCCAAAGGAGGAGGGGGGAGTGTTGTGCTGCTGGTCTGGGGTCCCCATGCCGCACTCTGGCACCCTCTCCTCCCCGGTGAATCCCCCTGCCACCTGGGAGGGCACAGGGCTCCCTTGTGGGTCCCTGGGCTGTGCCAGCCACGGGCGTCCCTGCTTGTCGTCACCAGCCGGCGCATGTCCCTCAGAGCTGGTGAAATGCCTGCCAGGTTCGGTGCCACCACGAGCCACCCTCACCTGCAACAAGACGGGCAAGAAGGACAGCTGTGCCCTCACGTGCGCCTCCAAGGCTCACTTTCTGCCAGGTACCGGCACCGCTGCCACCGCCGGCACACGCAGGGGTCCCCCCGTTTCCCTGCGTGGCCCAAACTGGGAGGGGAGAGGAGTGGCTGCAAAGGCAGGGTGCAAAGCACCCAAGAGTGACCGGGGTGAGCGAGGGAGGTGGGTGCTTGCGGAGGGGGCTCATTGCTGGGTGTAGATCTGTGGGATGGGTCCCTGGTGCTGGGCATCATCCCTTCATGGCACAGCTGTGCCTCTCTGCATCACCCCGGCAGAGCATCGCGGGGACCGGGCGGCCGCTCCAGCATCCCCCAGCTCCCATTCCTCCTTCCCACAGAGTCCGACAGCAGCTACACGGTGAGCTGTGGGACCCCCGTCCTGCGGCAGGGTGGCCAGCAGAGACCTGCCAACAGCAGCCAGCAGTGCCTCGGTAAGGGGGCTCCCAGCGTGCCTGCGGTCACCCCCTGCCCCGCGCCGGCGTTGTTGAGCACCTGCCTTTTCTTTTAGAGACTGTCGCTGCACCAATCAAGCAAAAGGCTTCCTTCAAGATCAAGGATGCCAAGTGCCACCTGCACCCACGGGCCAAGGGCAAGCAGGACGAGGCCGGCAAGGCTGGGGCACAAGGTGAGGTGTGATGGCGGGGGGGTGGCAGGGGTGCCCGTGCCCCCCGGAGGGATGGGGTGCTGACTTGTCCCCCCGCACGCAGGCGGTTCGGCACCTTGCTCCGACTGCCAGGTGGCTTTCGTCAACCTCAAATGTGACTCATCCAAGAAGGGGAAGGGCCGCCGGGCTCGCAACTCCTCCAACAAGGAGGTGACGCGCATCACGCTGGAGTTCGAGGCGGAGATCAAGCCAGAGGAGATCACAGGTGGGCACGGCACTGGCTTGGCCTGTCTCAGGTGCAGGTAGGGGGGGAGCAGGGGGACTGTGGTGGGACCAGAGGGGTGGGGGTGGGGGACTAGGGTGACAGTGAGGGGACCAGGGGGACAGTGGTGGGACCAAGAGGATGGTGGTGGACCAGAGGGACGGAGGGGACAACTAGGGTGACAATGAGGGGACCAAGGGGATGGGGGAGAGGACACCAGGTGGACGGTGGGGGGACCAGGGGGATGGTGGGGGAACCAGGGGGACAGTGATCAGACTAGGGGGACAGTGGTGGGACCAGAGGGATGGGGGGAGGACTAGGGTGACAGTGAGGGGACCAGGGGGATGGTGGTGGGATGGAGGGATGGAGGGGACAGCTAGGGTGATAATGAGGGGACCATGGGGATGGTGGGGGGACCAAGGGGACAGTGGGGGAACCAGAGCGATGCTACAGGGATGGTGGTGGGACCAGGGGGACATTGAGGGGACCATGGGGATGGTGGGGGGACCAGGGGGACAGTGGGGGAACCAGAGCGATGCTACAGGGATGGTGGTGGGACCAGGGGGACATTGAGGGGACCATGGGGATGGTGGAGGGGACAGTGATCAGACCAGGGGGACAGTGGTGGGACCAGGGGGATTTGGGGAGGACTAGGGTGACAGTGAGGGGACTAGGGGGATGGTGGTGGGACCAGGGGGATGGTGGTGGACGAGAGGGACAGGGGGTACAGCTAGGGTGATAATGAGGGGACCGTGGGGATTGTGGGGGTAACCAGGGGGACAGTGGGGGAACCAGAGCGATGCTACGGGGACTGTGGGGGGACTAGGAGGACGCGGGGGGGACCAGGAGATGGTAGGAGGACTGTGGGGGGGACCAGGAGGACGGTGGGGGACCAGGGGGATGGTGGGGGGACCAGGAGGACAGTGCCATCCCCATGCAGCAAGAAGAACCAAACCAGTCCTCGTCCCGCACCAGACTGGGACACAATGGGCAGCCCTTGCAACTGAGCCTTTGGGAGATGGTTTTAACCCTGCTGGGTTTCCCTCTCCACCCCTCTGTCCCCCGGCACCCCCATTGCCCCCTGCACCCCCAGCCAGCTGCAACCTGCACTGCCTGCGACAGAGAGTGGAGAAGAAGCTGAAGTCGGCCATCAAAGCCCTGAAGAAGTCCATCAACCAGGAGCGGTTCCTGCTGCGCTTCGCGGGGATGGAGTACGAGGTGGCGAGGAAGCTGAGCGTGGCCCTGGAGCGGCAGGAGAGCTGCGGGCCGGGCCAGCAGCGCCTGGGCGCCAAGTGTGGTAAGGAGCATCGGGGGGTGCCTGAGCTGGGGGACCCGCCACGTCCCCCCCGGTGGTGACAGCCCCTCCGCCGCCTGGCTGATGTCCTCCCCTGGCTCTCAGTTAGCTGCTCGCAGGGAACGTATTACCACGGCCAGACGGAGCAGTGTGTCCCCTGCCCCCCCGGCACCTACCAGGAGAAGGAAGGGCAGCTCTCCTGCGACCTGTGTCCCCGCGGTGATGCTTTTGGACCGGTGGGAGCCACCAACATCACCGGCTGCACGGGTGAGGGGGGCACGGAGCGGGGCTGGGAGGCACACGGGGGGTGGCCAGGGCTGCAGCCTCAACCGTCAGCCACCTCCAGAGGAGGAGAAAGCCCTGAGCATCCCCAGGACCCCCAGAATTGCTGGTTTGGGCATTTATCATTTAGAGGGGACCCCGGGAAGGGCAGCGCTGGCTCTGGATGCTGCCAGGGCTGGGTGGGGAGAGGAGCCGGGCGTGGAGCAGGAGACCCCTGGGCACACGGGATGCCAGGACTGAGCGATGCCTGTGCCCACAGGTCAGTGCCCCCCCGGCCAGCACTCAGCCGATGGCTTCAAGCCCTGCCAGCCGTGTCCCCGTGGGTCCTACCAGCCCGAGGTGGGGCGGGCGCTCTGCTTCCCCTGCGGCGGGGGGCTGACCACCCGCCACGAGGGAGCCCTCTCCTTCCAGGACTGCGACACCAAAGGTAGGTCAGAGCCGGTCCCCGGGGAGGGGGGCACCCCACCGGGCTGTGCCCGTGGCTGATGCAGCCCCCTTTGCTCTCTGATCCCCCCCAGTCCAGTGCTCACCCGGGCACTACTACAACACGAGCGTCCACCGCTGCATCCGCTGCGCCGTCGGCACCTACCAGCCCGATTTTCGGCAGAATTACTGCATCGCCTGCCCTGGCAACACCACCACCGACTTCGATGGCTCCACCTCTGTGTCCCAGTGCAAAAGTAGGCGAGCAGAGGGGTGACGGAAGGGGGGGGCAGGCACGCTGTGGATTGGGGTCCTTCCTCAAAAGCGTTTAAAAATCAATTAAAATAGAGTTTGGGGTCATTTCTGTGCTTTATGCATGCAGGCAGGCGTGGGGGGTGCATGGAGCGGTGCTAACAGAGCACTCCCCTCCCCCCCCCCCGCCTCCCCAAGTAAAGCCCCCCCATCCCAGTGCCCACGCCACTGGTTCCCAGTTGAACTTTCTCTCCATGCCTTGCAGACCGGCAATGCGGGGGGGAGCTGGGCGAGTACACAGGCTACATCGAGTCCCCCAACTACCCGGGGAATTACCCCGCCAACGTTGAGTGCACCTGGAACATCAACCCGCCGCCCAAGCGCAAGATCCTCATCGTGGTGCCGGAAATCTTCCTCCCCTCCGAGGATGAGTGCGGCGACGTCTTGGTCATGCGGAAAAACTGTAGGTAACCAAGCGTGCTGCGGTGCTCAGGGGAGAAGCCCGGGGAGGAAAAGGCTGGGGTTTGGCAGAGCTGCCTCGTGCAAAGAGAAATCCACGTCCCCAGGCGGCAGGAGGGGATCTGGGGAATTGGGTGAGCAGGGGGGACCGGCATCACCCTGCTGCCCTGCTGTCTTGCTGGATCAGGGGGATGTGCATGGGCTAAGTGTGGGCTGCGTTGCACACCCAGGTCTCAGCACTCTTTTTGGGGGTAAAAAGCCCCATTTGGAGCTTTCCCAGAGCAAGGGAGGAATAACAATATCCTGGTATGTAACGTGAGGATTAGGAGGGGACTCAGCCTCACCAGACACAGATAATCCCCATCCCTGGTACCCCCCCTTCGCCCTGAGCATTTAAGCTGAGTAAGGCTGGAGGTAGCTCTGCTGATGGGCATCCGGCATCATGCGTCCCCTCGCCGCTCCCTGCAGCCTCCCCGTCCTCCATCACCACCTACGAGACGTGCCAGACCTACGAGAGGCCCATCGCCTTCACCGCCCGCTCTCGGAAACTGTGGATCAACTTCAAAACCAGCGAAGCCAACAGCGCCCGGGGCTTCCAGATCCCTTACGTCACCTACGACGGTGAGCACAGGGCGCAGGGGGACCCCATCCCAGCGTGCCAGTGCCCCCCTGCCTGGTTTGGTACCCGGGTCACCCCCAGTTCACACCGCCCATGTATTTGGGGGGAGCGGACTCAGGGATGGGGACCAGAGGTTTGGGGACAAGTGACAGCTCATGCCCTGACCGTGTGTTTTGGCTGGGTGTTGCAGAGGACTATGAGCAGCTGGTGGAGGACATCGTGCGGGACGGCAGGCTCTACGCCTCCGAAAACCACCAGGAGATCCTCAAGGTGAGTGTGTATCCCCCACGTCCTCGCTGCCTGGATCGCCGGGGGACGCTGGCACGCAGGAGCATCCTCCCCTCGGCTGTGCCCCTGTGCCCTCCCGGCGCTTGTGGCTCCGTTTGGGGTGGGATGGTGACCCTGCCTCCGGCTTGGCTTCCCTGCAGGACAAGAAGCTCATCAAAGCTTTCTTCGACGTGCTGGCGCACCCCCAGAACTACTTCAAGTACACGGAGAAACACAAGGAGATGCTGCCCCGCTCCTTCATCAAGCTCCTCCGCTCCAAAGTCTCCAGCTTCCTCCGGCCTTACAAATAGCCCCCCGCACCCCCCACCGCCAAGGAAACCCTCTTCTCCCTTCCTTCTCCTTTCCAATTTTCTCCTTCCTCCGCTCGGCTCCAGCAGGACCACCGCCTCTCACCCTGCAGAATGTCCCCCCACGATTTCTCCGCTGCTCCCTGCAGAGCCAAGCCCCCATCCCGGGGGGGGATGCTCCGGTCTCATCCAGCTGCCGGCGAAGCCACTCCTCTCTTCCAAAGCAGCTTCTTCATTTTAGGAAACCAAAGCACCGGTCCTTTCGCCGTCCTCTGTCCTCCCTTTGGATTCCTTTACGCCAGGTCTGTCCCCGTTCTACCGGCAGCCCGGGACGTCGGGGGGGTCACCGTCCTTCCAGCCCCCACAGCTGGCGCCAGCTGCAGCCCCACCGAGCCCTTTCGCCGAGGAGTGCAGGAAGGTAACGCCGCATTTATCGCAGCGCCTGGGTCGTGGGTATCGGCATCAGAGATCGGGGGAAAAGATTGTTCAAAAGCCTACTTGATTCAAAAGCAAATTTAAAGGAGAGATCGGCAAAGCACGCCAGCGAACAGCAACCGTGGTGGCTCCAGTGGCCGTCCCGCTGGAGAGCCGCGCTGGCGCTGGGAGGAAAGCACAGCCAAGCCACATTCCCGGAGAACAATGTCTGGCTGCACGGGAGAAAACAGGGAGCAAAGGAGAAGGACTTTCAGCCGGGTTCATTTTTATTTTTTTTCTCCCCCCCCCCCCCCCTCCAGACACTTGTGCCAAGAAACCAGACTTTCTTACAAGCTCTGCCAAAGAGTAACTCAGAAAAGCAAGCTTTGTGAAGAGCAGGAGTAAATGTTTGTGCACTAGGATATCCTCCTTTCTACCTTTTCATATGTATTAAGTGCAATCATTTGAGTCTTCTTTATATTATTTAGAGGGAAGTTTTTTTGGTTTTTTGTTTGTTTTGTTTTTTTTCTACTAGAAACGACGATATTTATACCTGCCTGAGAAATGAGAATGTGCGTCTGTAACAAAAACCCCCACCCACCCAAAGTGACCCCAGCCCTGGGCTGCCGCTGACCGGCGGGATGGCGTTTTCAGGCCTTGCAACCTTTTCTGCTGCATTTGTCCCCGACAAAACCCCCTGTTTGGGGAGGGAGACGGTGCCTCTCCAGCTCGGCATGTGATGGATGGGGTGTTTTTGCGGGGGGTCTGAGCATCCCGGTGTGCCGGCGGAGGAGCTGGAACCGCCGGAGTGGCTGCGTGCTGTCGGGATGCCCCGTTTGTGGGTGCAAACCTCGGCCCTGTCACCTGCTTGTCACAAACTGTTTTGCTTCCCTGCAGGGGCTCAGGGACAAGCTGAGACCTGAGGGAGACGGGGGGCAGGTCCTGAGGCAGGGTCCCGGGGGGCAGCCTGGGAGGAGATGGGACCTGCCCCTCCGCTCAGCCCCAAACTCTCTCCCCCAGGCGTGGAGAGCCCTGGGGGGGCAGCCATCCCCCCTCAGCTCTTCCCCATCCCTTTGGCTCCATCCCTCCACGCATGCCCATCCTGCTGGGGTGCTGCCGGAGCCCCTCCCCGGGGAGTGGGATGCGGATCCTGGGGGACCCCGTCCTGCCACTGCCCCTTCACTGCCACCTGCCCTTCCCAGCTTCCCAGGCAGGCACGGCTGGGGACAGTGGCCAGGTCGATGTCACCGACGGGTTTGTCCCCCAGCATCTTCACTTGGCTGGACAGGACCCCTGGGGACAGGCGACTGCTGCCACCGGTCATCCCTCTTCCTCCTCCCTTTCCAGCCCCGCCACCAGCTCTCGGCTGTCACCTCCCCATGCTTCATCCCCATCTTCATCCTCCCAAAGAGCCAGGGCTAAATGTGGTCGCCTTGCCTACGGCTTTCCTCTTGGCAGGTCCCCTCCCATCCCTGTCACCGCTCGACCTTCACTGTCCCTTTGACCACATCTGGGCCGAGCCTTGCTCTTAACGAACCAATAATTTATTGCTCTGCACGTCCCACCAGGTCTGTCCTTGCCGAAACCAGGAGGCAGCTGCCGGTGCCCGCGTTTTCCCTCCTCCGTCCGTGCTGCTCCAGCGCCCCGGCAGCTGGTGCTGGGCTCCGTGAGGGGCTGCGGGCTGGGTGAGCGCTGGCACAGGGGGCTGAGGTTTGTCCCCAAGATGCGTCGGTTGGAAAAGTCTGTCCTGATTCATCCCAGCTGTGGATTTACCCCTCCTGCTGCCCGGCTCCCAGCCTGTTTGGAAGCTCGACATCTGCGGGCTGAGCTGTTTGTCACTTGGTTGGTGTCTGAAAGCAGCTGCTTTGATGCACAAAAGCTGTTGTAGGGATTTGGGGGGGGGGGAGTTTATTGCTCTGGGGCAGTCGCAGCAGAGCAGTGACCGTTGAAAGGGTCTTTCATATTTAGAAGGAAAAAAAAAAAAACCCAACCAACCAACAACCAACCAACAGCGAAAATAAAAACCCAGGAATGACTAAACCCGCTGCGGCGGCCCCGGCGCGATGCAGCCACTCATGCTCTGAGTTTATTAATTCTTTGTGATTTCACGACGGGGCGGCCGTGGCCGTGACCCTGCGGGGCACTGGGGCTCCTGGAGCCTCGGGGTGTCCTGCTTGCCACCGTTGTGGCTGCACTGGCCACCTCCGCTCCCCTAAAGCGGGTTTGGAAGGATGCGCAGCACATCCCGAACAGCCAGACACCTGGTAACGCCTCCTCCTTTCACCAAATCTCCCAAATAAACCCCCAAAAAAGGTCCACGGGGCCACCAGACACCCCTTCCCCTGCAGCTCAGCTCCTCCACGCCCACCCCTGCAACTCAGAAAGGGTTTGAAGGGCTGAAAACTGCCGCCTCAGCCACTTCTCGGGGGTATTGAATGTTTTGATGCGGTGAACAGAAATAAGGGTTGTTGGGTGGTTTTTTTTTGGTTTGGGTTTGGTGGGTTTTTTTTTTTCATGTTGGAATATTTATATCTGCCTTTTGCAGCGGGCCAGGACTTACCATCTCCAGCAAAAATGATTAATGAGAAAAGATGTAGTTCATGAAGTTATTTGCACTTGATTAAAAGAAAAAAAAATGTATCTGAACTTTGTACAAAGAAATGTTTGCATTTTGTATTGTCTTTTTTTAATTATTAAATGGAATTTCTTGGTGTTGTGTTGATCTTTCAAAAACTGGCCCTGACGCTTCTTTTAAAAGTTTCTAACAGCAGGATCCGGAGCCTTTTTCATTGTTTTGTTCCCTCGGATGCTCAGACAAGCTCTTCTCAAGGGCACGGGGGTTTTTTGTTTCCTCCAGAAGCTTAAGTCCTACACACTTCCATAAGCTCACCAGTCACTACACAACCTATTTATATATGTTAATTAGACGCAACGTAGCTCAGTTTTGGCCCAGAACGTGGAGCTGGACAGGGACTCGCTCAGAGGGAAGCAGAAGGGATGGGAAACACTTTACCTTGCCCCCAAGCTGAGCTGCAGCTCAACTCCCAGCACCCTCCATTCCCTGCATCTCTGGGTAACTGGGACCAGCTGGAAGATGCCCATCAATACAACTGGGACCAGCTAGAAGATGCCCATCAATACAACTGGGACCAACTGAAAGATGCCCATCAGTATAACTGGGACCAACTGAAAGATGCCCATCAGTATAACTGGGACCAACTGAAAGATGCCCATCAAGACAACTGGGACCAGCTAGAAGATGCCCATCAATACAACTGGGACCAGCTAGAAGATGCCCATCAGTATAACTGGGACCAGCTAGAAGATGCCCATCAAGACAACTGGGACCAGCTAGAAGATGCCCATCAAGACAACTGGGACCAGCTGGAAGATGCCCATCAATACAACTGGGACCAGCTGGAAGATGCCCATCAAGCCCTCATGAGCTGCTGCTGGGCAGGACCCCCGGCCCCACTCGCTGGTGGCTGTGGGGGCAGCAGAAACCTACAAACCCCAGTGCCCCCCCGCCCACTCCCCCGAGCAGGGAGGCTGCTGGGACTGGGCAGGTCTGTGTGCACAGTGGTGACCGCAGCACCACGAGGCAAGTGTCCCCTCTGCGGGTGAGCTGGGGCTGCAGCACGGCTGCCGAGGGTCCTGCCCACGCCACGCGCCTTCTGCTGTGCTCAGCACCACAGTTCTGGGCATCCTGGGTGCGAGCGGAGCTGGTCCCCGCCCTGCTCTGAGTGCAGGATGAGGCTCCTTCCCTCAGAAGCTCTGAAACTCTGCTTGAATTCACACCCCTACCAGCTCCACACAGCACTCCAGCCCTTTCTTGCTACAAGGGAGCAGCTCCTCAGCAAACCCCAGCAAGTGTTGGAGGAACACAACCAGCCACGCAGCTGTAGGTGTCCTAAAGATTTATTGCTGCCTGACTAGTAGAGGCGCTGGGGCTTCCCCATGGTGCTCTTGATATACAGAGCACGCACGTTCTGCCAGTTCTTCTTCAGCAAGGACACCAGGAAGTTGATGGCCAGGTGGATGTTGTAGACCAGTTCGTCCTCTGTCATCTTCACGTGACCGACGGCCACAGCCAGACACAGCACCTGGGGACAAGGACACCAGCGTCACTCACACAGGCAGAGGTTTTGTGGGGAAATCAAAGGTCGCAGCCAGGTGGCTGCCTCTGAAGTCATTAAATTGTCTCGTGTTCTGTCAGCTGGACATGACTTCTCCAGCTTATCCACGGCCGTTTCCCCAGAGCGCGCTGTCTGGCACATGGCTCCCGTAAGCACATCTGGCCACAGCTGGCCACCACCTCTGAACAGCAGCTTGCTCCCTCGCAGCGCAAAGGTGAGCTGGAGCAGGCAGGGAGGGCTCTGCCTCCCAGAGATGGGGAAACCGGGAAGGGCGCGAGGGGAAGGCGGGCACGAGGGGAAGGCGGGCACGAGGGGAAGGCGGGCACGAGGGGAAGGCGGGCACGAGGGGAAGGCGGGCACGAGGGGAAGGCGGGCACGAGGGGAAGGCGGGCACGAGGGGAAGGCGGGCACTAAGCACGCCATCCTGGAGCGGGAGCAGACCTCTAGTTTAGCTCTGTGCCCACGCCCTGCTCATGAGGCGGCGCTGGCACGTGCCCTGCAAACCGCTAACCCGGTGCGGCACAGGCTGTTAGCTCCAAACTTTGCTGCTAAGCGCAGCGCCAGCTTCGCTTTTTATTTTGGGCACCAGCCACCAGCCCTTTCTTTCCACACACAAGACTCGGAGAGGCCAAGCCTCTGCCCGCCAGCCTCCCCAAGCAGCTTGTAATCCAATGTTCCCCACAGGCTGCAGACAAAAGGATTTACGAGCGAACTGACAGGCAGAGTGTCAGGACATCGTTAGCTCAGTTCCTTAAAATGCTCAAGCATTTGCAAACTATCAGATTTGCTGTGTCCTCCCAGTTGTTGTGCCTGCAGGGCCCGTATCAGCTGGAGTGCAAAGATGCACCTCAGCTAGCAGAGCAGTTAATTCTTAATACCCATGAGTCACATTTAGAGCGCTGACACGAGATTAAAATGCCTGAACGGGGTTATTTTGGTTTTAGGGAGTCAGCTCGCCTTGCCATCGCTTGACAGCCAGAGCAGCTATCTGCAGCCCCACTCCGAAGTTCACTTGCAGAGTCAAGTCCCAAACTCGCCTCCTGCCGTGTGCACAGACCCGTGGGGGCCCACCCTGCAAGTGTCACCCGCTTACTGTGCCAAGTGTTAATCATGCCTGATTGTGCTCCGCATTGAAACACTGAGATCATCTCATCATCATCTGCTCTAACATCTTTCAACAACAGATAAATTGTTCCTCCTTTCTACCCAGCAGCTGCACGGCTCCTTCCCTTCGCTACAGAGATTGTGTCCCCGGCTGCTGTTTGAGGAAGACACTCGAGGGACACCTACAGCCCAGACCGCGGATCGCAGCCACGGACAAGTGCCCCCCCCCAGGAATAACCCTCAGGTAGGTAGCTGTCCTGGAGAAGAAAAGCTCTGTTTTACCTTCTTCATCTGAAATTTGATGGTAGATTTGACCTCGTCAACCTTGGCCACCAGGTTTTCATTGTGGGTGAGGAGAGAAGGGAATTTGCCGGCTTTGTTCAGGCCTGGACCCAGGATTCGAGGAATCTGCTTGATCAAGGACTCGGAAGCCAGGAAGGCATCGTACTTCTTGGCTGTGAGGAGAGAATGTAGGTAAGGACGGACTCTCTGCTCCTACACCGAGCCCAAAACTAACCGTTCTGCCGAGGGAAGCGGAGCAGCGCAGCCCCAACACATGCATTTGAACGGTCTTGGCTGGTTCCAGTCCTGTCTACGTGAACCTAAACTGGTTTTACTAATATATACCAAGTTACTTGTCAGAACAACCGAACCCACCAGGACCCAGCTTTGCACCCCAATGGCACGCTCTTAACTGTACACAGTTCATTTCCCTGAAGAAACTGGCATTTGTGGAGCCACAGGTGACAAGATGCGCATAAGGGGAGGATGGTATCGCCCAGCTTTGAGAGGCTGAGCCAGGAGCTGTGGTGTCCTATGTCACTCCCTAACTGCCTAGGGTTCCATGGCTAATTATGGATTGAGTGGGAAGTTTCTCTTGCCTACCTACGATCTGTATCAACATGACTTTGACTTTAGAGGGAGGAAAGGACTTAATCTCTCAACAAGTGAAAATAAGCAAATTTCATTCCATTCATGGACTAAATCAAACTTTTGCCTCAAGCTTTTCTCTGCTTTTGCTGCGCTCCAGCTTGCTGACCAGGAAAGCGAGGAACACCAGCTGAGGGTGAAACTTTCAAAGTCAGGAATGTTTTCCTGTATCCCTCCCTTCTTTCTGGAGTGCAACCAACCTCATTCTTGGAGGGCTGACCTGTCAGACCTTCCATACTGTAACAATTTGTTGGTTTTTCTGGGGAGTTTCTAGGCCAATTTCTGTACTTCGGGCCGACTCTGGTCAGCTCTCTATTCCCTGCAGTTACCCACAACACGGAAATCTGAGCGCAGAGAAAACTGTCCCGCTGACCCTGCCCTCCCAGGTCAGCCAGGGTACTCAGAGCCCGATCCACACCACCACTCACCCAGCTTCTTCACCAGCTTCTTGTTTTTGTTGAGTTTCTTCAGAGCTTCTATGTCCATGTGAGGAATGTCAACGGCTTTGGCCTCATCGCAGTGCTGCTGGTCCCCAAGCAAGCAGACAGAGAACTTGGGCCGCGGAGTCGACTTCAGCCTGGGGGACAGAAGATCCAAACTGACTACAAACCGCCAGCACCACAGGCTTCCACGGGAGCCATCACAGGGATACCTTACCACAGTGCCTGGGAATCTTCCTCCACAGCTTGTAACCTGCCTTCTCCAGCAGGCCGGTGGGGACAGCACAGGGGCCTCCCACACCTCCCCTCATGTTTTAAGACCCAGGGTAGGGGTCCGTCCAGCCGAACCCCCTTAGCTGGGGTGGTCTGAACTACCCAAGCGGTTCAGCACTGCCTCCTGCTGCGGCAGCCCGGCGGTGGGGGCGGGCAGCAGGGCAGGAGCGCAGGCCGACGGCTGGGTGCGAGCAAGAGGGTGGCGAACCTGACGGTGCCGGAGAAGCGCTTGTCCTTCTGGGGGTCGTAGTTCTTCAGGCTGATCTGCAGCTCCACCGTCTCCACAAACCTGAGGGAGGGGGAAGCGGCGCGGGTGAGGGCCCAGCCGGGCTGGGGGGGGCTGACGGGGGACCCCGGCCAAGCGCCAGGGCCTGTGACAGGCTGGGGCCTGCCATGGTGCGGGGCCTGCCATGGCGCTGGACTCTTACTTGCGCTTCTTGGTCTTGCTGCCCTGCAGCACCTCCTTCACCGCCTCATACAGGGTGTCGCGGGAGACCTTGCTGCTGCGGGGAGGGAAAACAGCGCGGGCTCAGGGCTCACCCGGCCCGGGCCCCCCGCGGAGAGGAGGGACAAGGCCCCTCGGCCCAGCCCCGCCCGGCCCACCCGCGCCCCCTCCCCCCCGGCCGCCCCCACAGGCTCCCGGCGAGCCCCCCGCTACCCGGTGCCGGCCCCGCAGGCTCCCTGCGGGCGCGGATGGCGGCGGATGGCGCGGCGGGCCCGCACTCACCTCATGGCGGCGGCGGGCCGGGACCGAAGGGGCGGGGCGACTACCCCGTGCGGTATAAATATGGGCGGGAATCTCGCGAGATTTAGCCGCGCGACTCGGCCGCCATGTTGGGAGTGGCGGGACGCGGCGGCCGGGTCGGCTGCTCCCCGTTTCTCCCAGCGGGCCGTTCACCGCCATCTCCCCCGCTGTTAAACGAACAGCCGCGGTCTCTCTGCCTCCTGCCTCAGGCTGGCAGGCCGGCAGCCCCGCCGGCGCTCCGCAGCGCTTAGGGGACGCGGTCCCGGCCTCCCCTCAGAAGGAAACGGGATGGAGCTGCTGGGTAAGAAGCTCCCGGGGCGCAGCGCCTCGCTGCTGGGGCAGCTCCCCCCGGTCGGCCTTCAGTGTTTCAAAACCTCCTCGTCAGGTTGACGCGGGCAGGTACCGGCCGAAAGCCCGCGCTGCCCCCCCGCCGGGAAGGGCCTGGCCCCGGGCGCTGAGGGCACGCCGTGCCCGTGGCTTCACTGCTGGCACTGCGCATGCGCTGCCCCCGCGCACGGGCCGCCCAGCGTCTCGCCGTCCCCACGCGGCCCAGCCAGCCCAGTTCCGGGGGGCGGGACCGCGGGGCCCCGGGACCTGAATAACGGGCTGCGGGGGGCTGAGCCGCGGCGGGGAGCGCTGTCCTATGCGGGTTGCGGGGCGCGGCGAGGAGGGCCCGGGCACCGGCGCATGGCGGTTAGGCGGCGGACTCGGCCCCGTCGGGGTTCAGCAGGTCGGTGTCTGTGATGGTGGGGGAGGTGGCGGCTGAGGAGCTGCCGTTCCTGGAGAGCTGCTGCCGCCGGTTCCCTGGGTAATAACACGGGGGGAGCCCCGGCGTGTCTCCCCGGCGCCCCCAGGGCAGCTGGGCCAGGCCTGCCCCGCCGCTTCCCTCAGGGCACGCCATGGCGCCAGGCCCCGTCCTGTCCCCAGCCCTCCCTGAGGCGGGTCCCCTGGCACCTCCTGGGTGGCTTTGCACCACAGCCTCCACCTGGCTTTCCTTAGCGCCTGTCCCATCCCTTCCAGGGCACGGCGGACCCTCCAGTAATGCTGATAGACCACGGCTTGCATGGCAGCCGTGGCAGCTCAAAGGGGCCTCGACTGCCCAGCCACCCTGCTGGGACAGAGCCTCTGCTGGGAAACGAGCTGCAGTGTCTCTCAGGTGGTGCCAGCCCTAAAAGCCAGCAGAATCTGCTGGAGTTGGAGAGGAGCTATCGCATGGAGAGATCGCTTGGGTCAGAGGGCACTAAGCGTGGCACAAAGCCTGGCTGCACCCCTGGGTGCTGCAGTGACAGACAGAGCGGGCAGACTTGTTCCTGGAACTGAAAATGATAAAATATTGGGCTATCTCAGAGATTAGTCATCAAGAATCTACTGCAGCTGCTTTTAAAGATAATCTGTCAGCAGAGTGCCTCTTCAGCGAAATGTACTTGTGGGGTTGTAGATGTTTTAACGTCATCTGCTTATGGCCTGAAATTCTGTTCCTCAGAAGCCTGGGAATTGGACAGGGGAGGGAGGAGAGGGTGAAGATGCTTCCAGGGCAAAGCTTATAATCTTGCCCCTGTCTTTTGCAGTACAGGACACCCTCAGCCTGTAGGTTCAGACTTTAAAGTACTCGGAAACTTTTCCTGCAGATCGTTTGGAGGTTGGGAAGGGCTCGAACATGGTACTTACACGATCTCTAAAAAGAGTCTGTCAGCTCACTGGCTTGATAAAGCTTTACCTTATATTTGTCTGTGGAATAGCTAGTTAGCCCTGCCTTCCTATATGGGAAGGGTGCATCTTTCATCCAGTTTTATTCTTTATAATCTCCAAAATAGTTTGCCATTCAAGCCTTTCTTAATGTGCAAAAGTGAGTAGACATATGTTGGGAGAAAATAAAATCTGAATTGTTCTTTTTATTTAAGGTTTGCAACAAAGAAGACAACTCCCCGGTCCACAAACCTCTTGCTCTGGGTCCCAGTGCTCTCTGTGAGCACGCTGAGTGAAGTGATAATTCATGCCTGCAGACCAGTCATCAGGGCAGGATGGAGAGCTTGGGCTTGCAAGCAGTGACCCTTAGTGACGGGACGACAGCCTACATTCAGCAGGCTGTCAAAGGTAACGGATCCTTTGGGCTGCAAAATCAAAAAGTCTCTTGATCGATTCTGTGAAATGAAAGTCAGATTTATCAAAAGTGCTCTCGTGGCGCACAAGCTATCGTACATCTTGTGTGGTCCCTTTGTATGGGAAGCTAGCAACTATCTGTTAGATTTGCACAGAAGAGTGATGCAGCAGAAATAAAACATGCCTCTGGCTTGAAAATAAAGCTTTGGAGGTGGGAGAGCTGTTGCTGTAGAAAAAAAAAAAAAGGTTCTGCTCAGACTAGTGAGTCCTGTTCCTTCTGGGACAACTGGGGAAATGGAGGTCACGCTATGGCCTGCAGGACTGTTCAACCAAAACTTCCCCTGAAGCTAAGCAGGATGTTTTACTTCACCGAGATGCACAGAATTTGGTTCACAGTAGTGCTTTTCTCACTCAAAGGTGTGCTGAGCTTGGAGTTGGTTAACTGAAGCAGTATCGGTGCCAAATTTAATACCTGTCCTTATTCTGGTGTTTGTGAAGGGTTCCTTCCTCCGCTACCCACTGTTCCTTAGAAAAGGAATGCACCGTTTCCCAGCCTGTGGAGCAGGATGGTTGAGTTGCAAGGCTTCATGTCCTGGGGATTGCTCCCTTGCTTTCTTTTCTGTGCTAACTCACTGCAAGTTTATTACGTGAGTGGAGCTGGACTATCTTGAAACCACTAGGTTTTGTCACCCCCACCAAACATTGTGCATCAGGTGAAAGCAACATGCATTCCTCATGTTCCAGTGGGATAGAGCAATGCTCTGCATTTTGATGCTTTGCATCAAATAATTTTGTAACTAAACCATGGTCACAGGGTTACTCAGGCCATTTTAAGAATCCAGTCTTCACAACCCATCAAGGTTATGCTTTACCCAGAATGGTCAGGGTTGGACAGGACCTCTGGAGATGATCTAGTCCAACCCCCTGCTAAAGCAGGTTCTCGTAGAGCAGGTTGCACAGAGCCACATCCAGGTGGGTTTTGAATGTCTCCAGAGAAGGAGGCTCCACAGCCTCTCCGGGCAGCCTGTTCTAGTGCTCTGTCACCCTCAAAGTAAAGTTGTGTTTTGTCATATTCAGATGGAGCTTCCTGTGTTGCAGTTTGTGCCCGTTACCCCTTGTCCTGTCGCTTGAAAGAGACTGAAAAGAGCCTGGCCCAGGCTTAAAGGATTTTAGATCCCTTTAGGTGCTGTAATTTTTTTTCCAGAGGGTAGATCCTCTGCCAAAGTAGAAGAAAATAAATCTCAAGGCTTTTGCTGGTGCCATTAAAAGCTCCCAGTTGATTTTATTTATTTTTTTCTATCCAGCACAAGTATAATTGCTTTCTGCTTTAGATCCAAAACGCTTAGCACGCATCGTTCTTTCTGCTTCTTGGCTTACAGAGCTGTGAAGGGCAGCTTGTAAACAAGTGATGACTGAGGTTCTTTGTCTTGTATCCTTCTGTCTAGGAAAGGGAAGCTCCAGTATTTCTGGAAGTTAAGTGCCTCTATGACTGTTCAGGAGAAAGCTTGATAAATAACAGCCTATAAGTAACAGTTTTGCTATCTTCTGTGGGACTGGTTTCCTTGTGAAGATGCGGTAAAGGAGGCACCTCATGGGACCAGAAAGACTGGACTCTGCAGGCAGTGCTGATGGCTTTTTTTTTTTAAACTGTTTCAGGTGAAAAGCTGCTTGAAGGGCAAGTCATTGAACTGGAAGATGGGACCACAGCTTATATCCATCAGATGACAGTTCAGAAAGGTGAGGACCATATATTCACCTCTTTCTTTTCAGAAGGACTTTGTTAGGTGTAACTGCAATTGTCTGTGTTCCAATAGTCGGACTCCTAAATTAGCTCTGGCTAAGAAGTCCATATAGGTGTAGGTTTGGTTTTTTTTTTTAGTGCCCATGGTTTTGAGGCTGAATGAGCAAGGACATAGATTTCCTGCAAAGTTCTTAGCAATCTGACCAGACAAGTTTGCAGGTGGTGTAAGCAAATGTTTGAGTGTTACTTCACCTGTGGGCTCTCACAGCTGTCAGTCTGACAGCTCACCAGCCTACAAGCAAGGCCAGTAAGCTGTGTGCTACGTTTGTTCCAACTGCAGAGTGCAAACGAAGTTTGTTTCATGTGGGAGAAGTTGGACAGGAATTTCCTCTGAGCTATGAGATAACATATTACTTCTGGAATAAGGTGTCTGGGGGTGAGGTTGGGGATGGTTGGAAGCAATGCCACCTTGGTCATTGATCCATCAGCCAATGTCACCTCCAAAATGAGGTAACATTAATTAATCTGAGAGGTGATGGGAATCCATTTCATGTGGCAGGCACCAGAGTGGTACAGAGGAGTCCTCCCTGACCACAGTAAGATGTAAAAGGGCAGGTAGAAAGAGCTCTGTTGCTTTGGGCAGTCCTTCCTTCACCCTCCCAAGTTCCTGGTATGCCACCTCCCGTTTCTGTCCTTAAAACGTTGCTGGAAATCCACTTTGTATGCCTGGCTTTGCCCATTTCCTCCTTTCATCGTCTTTCTCTGCCTCCAAACACACATGCACAGTGAGAGGAGTTTTCCTTCTCACCCCTGCTTCCCCTGCCATGGGATGTTGGTGTTCCTCTGTACACACCCCTGTGCCAAAGCTGTCCTTTTCTGGGACAGAATGTGGCATTTTGGAATTGGTGAGAGACTCCATTACCCCAGTGAGCTAAAACGTGTGGTGAAGCTATGCAGGATGTCTTTAAAACCTGATAATTCCTGTTGGAAGGGCCCAAATGGTGTCTGAAAACCTGTAACTGTTGTTGACTTTCAGTGCAAGCAAGCAGCCCTGCTGTGTCCTCTTCCGTGGGCAGGAATACTGCTGGGTTCAGGAACTGGTGCAGCATCCCCTCTGTTCCATCTGAGTCTTCCAGTAAAGTGTGTGGATTTTTTTTTTCTTTTCTTTTAGAGTCTGTGGCTTTTGAAGATGGTCAGCCAGTGATGCTGGAAGATGGCAGTATGGCCTACATACACAGCACAATTAAAGGTAAAGTGTTCCCTGTTCTTCCCTTGGCAGCTGGAGTAGAAGCTGCTGAAGGGCCACAGATTTCCTGTAGGTAGCCCAGGGAGATGAAGGGTGCCTCATACTCAGCAGCTCTTTTACATTTGATTTTTGTTTGTTTCCTCTTGCAGAAAGTTATGACCCCAGCACCTTCGAGACCATCCAGCTGGAGGATGGCTCCACTGCTTACATACATCATCCTGTCATCATCCCACCTGGCAGCACCATCCTGGAAGTGCAGGTGGAAACTGGGCTGGAGGAGTTGGCTGGAGAGGAGAAAGGTGATGCCTTTGATGTCAAGACTGTGGGTGCATTAGAGACGTACACCAGTAAGGTGAGGACGCGGTGCTTCTTTCATGGTTTGCCAGCAGCAGTGAGGGGCTGGTGTAGTAGCTCACACTTGGCCTGTGGTTTAAGTGTCCTCCATTAGTACTTCTGTATATTTGGGTTTCAGCTATGCCACCTTTGAGAAGAGAAACTGGAGAGGGCTCCAGTGAGAGTGCCACCACTGGCAGGTGGCTGACAGTTAAGGACCTAGAAGGGGGCAGCTCCTGCTAGCTAGTTCCTGGAGAGTGCTGGGCCTGCCACCCTTAACCTGCTGGAGGCACAGATTTGGGAAATGCAGAGAGCTGCTTGTGATACAGCTTGGATTGGGTGTTTTTATCCTCCTTTGTAGGTGTTTTCTTTGTTTGCCTGACTTTTTTGTAATGCAACCTGGGTATGATGTTCTCCTCCAGAGGTGGTTCAGGCAGCAGATTGAAACTAGCCTTTCGCAGGTCAGGAGTGGCTAAGCTATGGCTGCTGTTCCCCATGTCGACAGAGGCCTCAAAACCCCAAAATAGCTTCATATCCCAATGTGTTGTCATTGCCCTGCTCCATCTGAATGTCTTGGGTGCTGCCATTTTCTCCCACCTTCATGGTGGTGTGTGAGAAGGGGCTACCAGGGGTGTGCTGATACAGTGCTGGGCTGGGCGGCCTTAAGTTTTGCCAGTGGAGACCTTGCTGCTGTGGTAGGATCGGCCTCCTCTAGCTTTCTGGAGGAGGTGTGAATGCCTTCCTGCTTAGTTTGCTCACCTGTTCCACACTGTGCAGGGAGGCACAAGCAGTGCCCACGATTCTTTACTCACAGGTGTCTGACGAAGAAGAGGAGGAAGTGACAGACACCTGCCATACGAAGAGTGACAACTCCAGCAATGTCCCTTCCCAGGTCTGTGTTTTTCAGTGATGCATTTCTCAAACTAGGATGAACTCCTCTGGGGGCAGAGCACTTTGCCAGCTAGTAATTAAAAAAGTTTTGTGGCTTCTCTGCAAAGTTAGCAAATATATTAAGCTACAAGTTTTACAAATGAGCTAAGTGAAGCGCAGAAGCAAGTTACATGTCTGAGAACACCCAGTGAGTTGGGAGGTGACAGTGGGAAATGCTGGTTCCTGGACCCCTGTCCCATCACCTGGGTTGCACCGTGTGTGTACAAGCTGAGTTTGTAGGAGCATGGTTTTGTGAGGATCGCCGAAGGAGTGTAGATGTATATAGCAAGGAGGGTGATTATTTGTGAGGGCTTTGCACAGCCTGCGGTAGTGGCTCGCTGAGTTAATATCTGTATGTCTCTGGGCAGGATCTGCAGGAAGAGGAAGTGCACAGCAGTGAAAACGGGCAGCAGGTCAGCAGTAAAGCTTTCCGTTGTGGATACAAAGGCTGTGGCCGGCTCTATACCACCGCCAACCATCTAAAGGTACAGCAGGTACCACGCAGTCACACGGCGTGAAGTCCAGACGTTTCCCCATGTTCTAGTGCCAGATCAGAATGGTGCTATACAAAAGGCTTGGCTCCCCAGCAGATCCCGATGTGTTAAATGGCCAAGGCAAAATTCAACAGAGAAATTCAGATTCTCTCCACTGGCTAAATTCCTCCACACTGTCTTCCTTCCCCCTTGTCTTGGACCTCATTTTAGGGACCTGTTCTTTCTTTTCTCCAGGTACATGAACGTGCTCACACAGGTGACCGGCCATATACCTGCGTCTTCCCAAGCTGTGGGAAAGGATTTACTACAGGTAACAATTTCTCTTTTGAGCAAATTTTGTTTTCTGTCCAGTCCCAACCACTCTTTGAGTATCAGCCCCGGCTTTTTTCCAGCAGACAAGAAGAGGCATAGCTTGTAGAACCTTCTGAAAAGAAAATGCAGCATGGGAGACTCGATTAGCATAGAATGGTTCGGGTTGGAAGGGACCTTAAAGATCATCTAATTCCCACCTCCTGCCATGGGCAGGGACATGTGGCACAAGCCCAGGTGGCTCCAAGCCCCGTCCAGCCTGGCCTTGAGCACTGCCAGGGACGGGGCACCCACAGCTTCTCCTGGCACCCTGTGGCAGCACCTCGCTGCCCTCACAGCAAAGAATTTCTTCCTGATGTCTGATCTAAATCTACCTTCTTAAACTACGAACAGATTAAAGGGGTTACAGGAAGAAGCTGAGGTGGTGGTGCTGGTGTGAGGCTGTTTGGGTGTTTCTTCCCCTTCCGCTTTGCAGGCACAGGATGGACATTCAGAAATGCGTGGAGAGGCAGTACACAGCTTGCCATATTTCCTTCTCGTTATAAAATGAGTTGTGGTTTCTTTCCTGAACAGGGTATAGCCTGAAGAGCCACATGAGAACGCATACCGGTGAGAAACCGTACAAGTGCCCGGAAGACATGTGTAGCAAAGCCTTCAAAACCTCTGGTGATCTACAGAAACACATTCGGACCCACACAGGTGAGCAGTGCCGGAGGAGAGCTGAGCTGCCCATTGAAAGGGTCTCCAAGATAAAGTACTGCTTCAGCCTTTGTCCAGGACAGGCCTTTTTGTGTCTTGGGTGGAGCAAGGCAGAATTTAAGTTGTCTTCAGACGGAAGTAAATGGCTAGTAGAAGTAGTACTAGGGAGTCTCGATTCAAAGAGCAGAGCAAAAGGAGTAGGGATGCCAGCGTTGCTAGAGAAAAATGTGCCAGCAGTTGGGTCTGGTCCGAGGTCTCATCGTTGTAATACTACAGAGTGAAGGGACACAGGTGTCCAGGGCGCTCCAGGTAGCTGCGTTGCAGCAGGACTCTCATGCACGTTACTCCGTCGTTGCAGGTGAGCGTCCCTTTAAGTGCTCCTTTGTGGGCTGTGGCCGCTCTTTTACCACATCCAACATCCGCAAGGTTCACATGCGAACGCACACAGGCGAGCGGCCGTACATGTGTCCTGAGCCCAGCTGCGGGAGGGGCTTCACCAGTGCCACCAATTACAAGAACCACATGAGAATCCACACAGGTAAGAAGGGGAGGCTGCACGGACGGCATGTGGCAGCGGGGGAAAAAAAATCTGTGGGACTGAAATGGGCATTTCCAGGCCAGGCATTGCAGGGGCAGCATCCTGGGGGCAGCCAGGGAGTTAAAGGAAATAGGAATTGCTTGATTTGGCTGATGATTGTTCCACTGGTCACCTCCAGCTATGTGTTCTTGATGGGGAATCCCTTCCCAGAGCATGAGGAGGGTGAGTGGGTTAAGTTCTGCTCTGTGGCCGCTGCCCTAGGAGAGAAGCCGTACATGTGCACTGTGCCAGACTGTGGAAAGCGCTTCACTGAGTACTCCAGCCTCTACAAGCACCACGTGGTCCACACGCATTGCAAGCCCTACACCTGCAATAGCTGTGGGAAGACCTACCGCCAGACCTCCACGCTGGCCATGCACAAGCGCAGCAGCCACGGCGAGCTGGAGGTCATCGAGGAGAGCGAAGAGGCCTTCTACGAACAGCATCAGCTGGAGGGTGAGCGACCCCTCCTCCATCACCTGCAGCAGGCTTGGGACAGGCCATGTGGCAAAGGGGAGAGAGACGACAGCGAGAGCTTGTAGCTGCTCATCTCTCTCAGGCCCAGCTTTGTGCTGTGGCCTCCTGCCTCCCCCAGATCTGTGTCCCAGATGAGAGAAAAGGGCTCCCCATGGTCCTCGGGGTATGTCATGGGTTGGGAACAGACTTCTGCCCGTTCTGTAGTACAGGGAGAGGTAAAGACCGTTTTTCCCAGGCCAGCACCGGGCTCTTGTCATCATGATCTTGGTCTCCTGTGCTGGCCCCTTCAGGTCCCATGGTCAGGTGTGTGCTTTCAAGTTCCAGCTAGCACTTCTCTTACCCCTTTTGCTCTTCCCTTTCCCTGACTCAGCTGCTGCTACTGACAGAGACTTCCCCGACAACAGCAAGTGTATTGCTTTCCTGTCGGAGTTGGGGGCTGAGGAAGAGGAAGATGGCATGCTTACACACGTCTCGCTTATCACTCAGGGTGGGACAGAGCCGGTATGATGCTGACAGCCTCCAGCATGGGGGAGAGAGCAGTTACCTGAGTGAGATTCTGCCTCTACTCAGCCTTGGTGTTCTCTTTAAGGCTTTTTTTCCAGTGTAAAACAGACCCTGGGTCTTCATGGGCTCTTGTCTGTCATGAGGGTTCCCTCCTTACAGCCTTACCCTACTGCTGCAGTCTTGATGTGGGGGGTAAAGAACCTTCTTGCTGCACGGGGTCTTGCAGGGCTTTGCCGAGGCTTGCATGCAGCGCCTGGCAGCCCCCACCTCCCAGACAGCTGTTGAGAGGCAGCTCCCAATCTCTGCTGACACAGGCTGGATTTGGAGATTGTTTTTTTCATTGTTTGACTATGGCAGTGCTTTTCTTGTACTTCCCTCCACCAGCTGCGTGTGTGCTGACTGGGAAAAACTCCCTTCTGTGGCACGGGGCAAAGGAAACAGCTGCCACGAGGAATGCTTGTTTCCTCTTAGTCTGAGATGTTCCCTGCTGCAGGGATGCACAATCTGTCCCTTCAGGGCCTGGAGAGAAGACACTAAATCAGAAGGAGAGGTGTGGTAGAAGGGGGAGGGCTGGAGACCTGAGGTCTGCGAGTTCTCAGTCGATTCTGTCCCTGACCCTTGACAAAGTCCTTGGAGTTCTTTGTGCCCCGGGCCTTGCATGCAGAGAGAGTATTTCATCCTTTCCGAGACCTTTGTGTTGCTAAAGTCGGGAGTTGCATAAAGCTTCCTGAGCAGCCCTCCTGGCTGAGAGCATCCCCTGTTGTCTCACCCAGGTCAGCGTGTTGCAGAAAGACCTGCAGGCCCTGGGCAGTGCCATCAGCATGGTGACGCAGAGCGGTGCCCTCGCTGTGCCCAGGGAGGAGCTGGCAGGTGATGACACACACACCGTGACTGTGACCCACACCGACGGTGCTGAGATGCAGCCGGTACGCCCAGAACTGGGACCTTCCCTTTACCCTGCAGAGAAACAGCCTGCTAGAAGGGAACTGCCCTGGCTTTTAAAACGTGATTGATTTTGCTCTTGACTTTTTCTAGGTTACCATAGTCACGTCGGGGGCAGTCATGGCTGAAGAATCGGCCGCCACATCCCTCTGTCATCAGCAGGTGGCATTGGTGGCTACCACCAACGGCACCCACATCACAGTGCAGGTACCACACAGCTCCTGCCACCTTCCCCGTCATTCCCCATCCACCCACTGGCTTCAGCGCTTACCCCCTTGCTCTGCTGCGTCGCCTTTTGCCCAGGGTGCTCGCTCCTTAATCCCCAGGTGCCCTGTGTACAGAGGAGAGCAGGGACATGCTCCGTGGATGGCAGAACGCTCCTTTGTAAACAGCCTTTCCGCGTCACAGCCGTCTCTCTCTCTGCTTTGCCCCTCTGCTTCCTACCTGTGTCACCCACTGCCGATCCCTCACGCCTCCGTCCTGCTGGGTGGGGGCTGCCCTGAGCAAGCCTGCACCTCCTGAGCCCACTTTTTAGGAGGACAGTGTTATCTCCCTCTCTTTCCTCTAGCTGGAAGACCAGCCGAGCCTGGAGGAAGCCATGAGTATGACCACAGTAGCAATCCAGTACGAACCTGTAACGCTCGACGAAGCCTTGGCCGAGAATGGATGCTGAGACCCTGCAGAGTCTCCTGAGCAGGGAGAGCAGGCAGCACGAGCCTGTTTTCTGCGGGAATGTTGGGAGCTGCAGGAGCCTGACCCACTGGTGTGTGGAAGAGATGCAGTACACGAGCGAGGGAAAGTATCCGAGACCAGTGGGCAGCGTGCGCAGCGCGCAGGCAGTGAGCGCTGGTACCGGCAGCGTTGAACTCCCAGAGCGACCCCGTGCATCCATGGAGGGATGCTGAAGATACTTGGCTGCTGCCTTCTCCTTGAGCCTCTGCTGTTTCCCTGGGCTCTGAGCAGCAACTTTCCTGCTCCTTGCCTTGGGCACCAGCTCCCTCTTGTCTGGAGGAGATGGCAGGTTTTGTCTTCTGGTATTTTATTTCTCGATGCCTAAGATTGCCAAGATCTGCCAATCTTCTGCTGGAGAGATGGAGTCACGGAGATTTCGGCAGTCTCTGAGAGCATAGAATATTTTTGGAGAGGTAATTCCTGCATTCTCCCTCTAGGAATGGTCCCATAGCTCCCCTTTCCTGCCCACCCCTCCAGATAAGGGGCAAGGGGGTGGCATATGCACAGAAGCAATAAAGCCCCATCCAGGCAAGCCCAGGCTGTCCTGGGCTCCGTGGCTGGAGAGGTGACCGGTTCCTGACGCTGAAGCAAGCGCGCGGGCTGGCTCCGACAGCCATTCTCCCATCCCTTTATCACACTCTGCTCTCGAGCAAACTTCCCTGGCAGAGCAAAGTGCTCCCTCCACCAAAGCCAACCAGCGCTTGTCAGGGGCTGAGCTAGACTTGGATGTAAAATACTGAGTTGAAATAAAAACAAATTAAAAATTTCTTTTTTAAAAAGCAGCACCCTTCTCTTTTTCAGTCCCCAGGGCCCGTGGCTGGCGCAGGGTGGGGTGGACGTTACTAGTTTGCAGATGTAAGGATTAGGGAAGTTCAGATGTGTTGAATTGAACAAAAATGTCCTGCCAAAGCAGTGATTGTCCAAAAATTAGTGCTGAGGACGGCTGTGAGCAAGACAAGGTGTAGCTTGAAAGCCCCCAGTGTGTGTCTTAAGAGGGGTGAAGAGCTGTGTCTTGAATCTCAGATCAGGGCTTGGCTCTTCCAAGATCTCCTGTAAGCCTAGATTCAGGGAATTGTGTCAATACAAGAAAATGTGTCTGTGAACGCATCCTGCAACCCTCTGAGCTGGGGGGGGGAGACCTGGGCTGGCTTCCTCAGCCCCTCTGCTGCGTGCCTCTGCCCCAGGCAGTTTGTGGACAAAGCCAGTGTGGAGACGACCATAGAAGGTTGGAAAAGACCTTTAAAGTTATCACATCCCACCGTAAATCCAGCAGCAGCACAGGTTCCCGGCGATCAGCTGGTTTATTTTTTGGATCTACCCAAGCAGCTTGCAGTGAGCCCCGGGAGGGCAGCAGCCGGCTCGATCGCTGCTCACCTTCCTCGGTGTGGCTGATCCCAAAACAAGCAGGGCTGGAACCTTTGCAAAAGGCACAAAAGCAAAACCCTGTTGTGAGAAGAAAATGATCCCAGCTGAAGCCAGGACTGGGGAACCTCTGCATTTAAATCCCAGGAAAGGAAGCTGCCACCGGAGCCGGGGAGGGGATTTCTCTCCGCAGAAGACGAATGCCGAGCAAGCTTTTGATCTCTAAGGAAGGGTTACAGCCCTCGTTCTGTTTGCGCGCCGGCAGTGTTGTGCTTCCCTCGGCGTGGGGGATCCCTTGGTGACAGGGAAAAGCCCTGCAGCCCAGGGACCTGTGGGCCATGCTGTGACCCGTGGGGCCATGCTGTGACCCGTGGGCTTCTCTGGGGTGTGCCCAAGCAGATGGCGCTCCAGCTTCGCGCGTCCCCCCGCCGCCCAAGGCTGCCGAGGCAGGCGGTTTCCTGGAACCGGATCCTCGGCCTCGACAGAGCCGCCTCTGCCATCGCCGCCTGTAGCCATGGACCTGCGAGCGGAGCTGCTCAAGTCCATCTGGTACGCCTTCACCGCCCTGGATGTGGAGAAGAGCGGCAAGGTCTCCAAATCCCAGCTCAAAGTGAGTTCCCCAGGGGCCTCGGCTGGCCCCAGCGCCGGGCTGGTGGGTGGGCTGCGAAGGGAGACCGGGTCCAGGGATGCTTTGCATCTCTCCTGGGTTTTCACGGAGGAGTTGTGAAATACTGCAGTTAGTAAGACCTTGCTGTTGCCTCTACGCTGTTTTTGGTGACGCTCTCTGGCTCTGCCTCATCTCCCTTTAGAAAAAAAAAAAAAAGAGTGGGGGAGTTAATGCTCAAATGTATTTTGTAGGTGAAAATGAGGTGCAATCGAATTTTTTGTTGTTTTCGGTTTCTTACGCTTTTTATGGCTAACTAGCAGCCCAAACTGGGTTTATATTTTCTTGCTTGCTGGAGCACCCACATTTCTCTTCCTGTTCAACCAGCGGCTCGGTACGTAGAGGCAGGCTGGTTTTAAATGAAAACTCACTGATCTTGCCAGAAATAAAACAGCACTTTAAAAACCATCTCTGCTTTCCCCTCTCCCCCCACTCCCCTCCTTAGCAGCTTTACAGAGGGCTCCTGCCTTCAGCCCTTCATTTAAACCCATCACGGCTTTAAAAACCTTTTTGTCTGCCTCCGAGATGGGGTACAGGCGAATCTGCCAGGTTGCACCTCAGCTTCGACAGTAATTACTGATTTTTATCTTTTTTTTTTTCCCTTTGCAAACGACGGGACTCCTTTTGTGTTGCGGTGTAAGCATCCTGTTCTTAGGCTGGTGCCAGGGTTGGGAATTCTGGTTGGAGCAGGGGGCTGCAGTGCGGAGGGAAGACCTGAGCTAGAAACATTCCAAACACGGGGAGGTGTCGCGTCAGGGCTCGGCAGCTGCCGCCAGCCTGCCAGAAATGTTGCAAAGAAACCTCTTTTCCTCCGTTCCCTCTACTTCTGGGGGCTTCCCGCAGGACAGCCTGCAGGGAAGGTGCTGGGCTTGGCAGTGGGGGCATGTTTTGCCCCAAAATTCAGTTTTGTTTGCAGGGGTGAGGAGGAGAAGCAGCGGGAGCCAGGCTCCTCCTGTTCAGCCGCTGAGAAGCTTTGGCTGCTCCCCAGAACCTCATTGCATGTGCGCCCTGTGAGCCACGCTCACCTACTTAAAACTGTGGAAATAGCTGAAGGAATTAAGGAAAATCCCAAAGCAAGCCAGAGCCTAATTCCCCTTGCTAGTCCCCAAGAAGGGCTGCTCTGCACCCCTTAGCATCCCCTGCACCAGGCCCCTGGGTCCTGAGCCCAGCCCACGTGTGCTGCTGGCCCCAAAACCAGCGGCCGTGCACACGTGCAGCACTAATCTTGTGAGATCTTTATCACCGGCGACAATGCTGAGGCCACCAAGACCCTAATTTTAACGGTGATTTCCTAGAGAGTTTGTGCTGGGGAGGCCGGGGAGCTTCGAACCCTGGTGCGGGGGCGGTGGGGGTGCTGGGGACGGTGTCTCTATGGTGGCTTTGCCCAGGGTGACATTTCAGAGGGGGAGAGTCACCTCTCGCCGCTTTTCCACCCGCCGGGAGGGCGGCAGGGCAGCCTGATGACGATAACTTTCTGCCCACCATGAGGCTGGGGCAGCGTTTCCATCCCCCATTGAAGCCGAGCACTGGCCGGGGTTTGCCCCAGCCCACACGAGCCAGCAGCGGCATTCCTGTTATTTCCATGCAGAAAAACCCCAGGATCTTGCAGGTTGGAGCTATAACATGTTAAAGCCACAATCGCCGTGCCCTCTCCGAAATCTCCCCAGGCTGCGCTCTGCGCGCTCTGCTCGCTCGCCCAGGCGTGTTGCTGCAAGAAGGATGATGAGCGAGGGTGGGAGAAAGGCTGGTGTGCGCAGCGTTTGCAGCGACAGCAACAAAACCAGCCCCAAGAGCTTGTGCTGGGGTTTTGCCGGCACACAGCAGCACCCCGACGGGAGCTGGGTGCTTAACTCCTCCGCCCGCTCTCGGGCCAGCTGCACAAGTGAATTTATCGGCGTTTCGAAGCGTGATGGCAAAGCCGTGGGGAGCCGCTGGGTCCAGCGGTTGAGTTCCTTGTATGGCCGCTCCCAGGCGAGCAAGCGCAGCGTCTGCCTGCGTGTAGGTGTGTAGCTGCACAGGAAGGAAGGACAGCCTGGTGGTGGGGTGCTACGTGTCGAGAGATGTCGGCTAGTTCTGTCACCAGTGTGGGCACGCGCCAGCGCTGCTCTTGGATGAGTGGGTGTCCTCTCGGTGCTGTTGCATCCTCCCCAGCCAAGCTGGGGGAGCTACTCCCCACGGCCGCGGATGCTGGCTGGGATGCGGGATGCGGCCCCGGTGGGCAGAGCTGAGCCCTTCAGGGGGCTGTGGCCAGCTAGGGCAGCGGGTGGGAGCCACAAAGCACCGTCCCAGGGCCTTCTGGCACCTCTGTTCCGCTCCTGCCCCTGTTTCAGGGGGAGAGGAGCAGTTTGCTGAGCGGTCCAAGGGCTCTGTCTCCTGAGGCTGCCCTGACAGCAAAGCTCTTGGGGAGTGGAGAGGAGGAGGTGGGGGGGGGAGGGGGGCGGTTTAAATGACGGGCTTCATGTCGGGGGGCACAGGGATTCCCCTGTCACTGCGTGGGGTTGCAGGCTCGGGGTGCAGATGGCAGGCGAGTGGCTCTTGCTGGCTTTTTGAGAAAGAGTGCGTAGCCCTTGTGGGTCCCTGGGTATAACTGGTGCCTGGGGGGCTGGGGTGGCACAGCACAGCTGGGTTATGGACCCTCCCCCACAGCAGGATGGAGGTGCCTGCCTTGGTCTGAAAGCTCCTCTGCTTGTTACATGCACAAAATACACTCGGCACAGGCCAGTGGGTCCCAGTTTGGCCAGTAACGGGTCTGCGAGCAGCTCAGCCGTTCAAGCAGGGGGGAAAGCCTTCCTCGAGTTCGGGAACTGGTGGTCCTGGGGCTGGGCTTGAGTCGAGGGGGCTTGGCTGATGGGGTGGCGAGGCAGCCGTCCCCGCTCGCATCCCCCTCGCTACAGAAAACAGGCAGCTGAAGGAGCCCTCACAGCTGGGAAAGGTTCCCGCTGCTGGGGGTCCCCTGGGACAGGGCTCCCTGCACCCCCAGTGCCGGTGGAGCTTTGATTTTTCTCAGCAGGGCCAGTCTGCTTGCACATGGGGAAACTGAGGCAGCAGCCATGCTCCCTGCATGGTGCAGGAGCCCTGAGCCCCCCCGCTCCCACCCACTGGGCTGTTTAACACGGGGAGCCAAGCTCCAGCCTGAAAGGTCACCCCCAGCCCTGGCATCAGCCCTGACGTCTTCCCTGGGGGAGAAGAGGGCCTGCCATTCTCCAGCCACATTAAATATTCCACCCCCGACTCCAGCTGCTGTCAGCAGTGGCTGCAGGCGTGGGAGTGAGGGGTGATGGGGAGCGGGGGGAGAGGGGGGAGAAACAGCATCAGGGCTGGTGCTCGGAGGGATTTGGGATGCTTGGGGGGTGTTGGGCAGACCTCTAGCCCCCTCCAGCCACCCCCTGCACACCACAGGGGAAAGGTTGTGCCACCAAACTGCGCTCAGAGCATCCCTTCCCTTCTCCCCCCCTGTTATTTTCCACTCCTGTCCTTCATTCCAGAGCCCAGAGGGGGCTTCTCACCTCTTCTCTCTGTGGGGTTGGGGCAGCCCTGGCCCCACGCGCCCCATCACCAGCCTGGCCAGGGCTCTCCTCCCCACCCTGCCCCACTTCCATTCTGTAGGTGGCTGCTCCGGTGAGTGGAGGGGCTTTTGCAGCGTGCTGGGGCGGATGGAGGGGCTCGGGGTGCTGGCCATGGCGGGGGGCACATGCAAGACTCCCCCCAGGGCTTTTGGGGTGCTGTGAGAGGAGATGTAAGAGATGGGAACGAGGCCCTATGTTGGAAACGGGGAACAGGATGTGATTCCCAAACTTTCAATCCGTCCTGATGGATTTGTTAGCTATCCCAGAGGATGCCCAGGGTGCTTCCATCCCTCTCCACCCCTGTGCAGACCCCAGGACCACACTGAACCCCAAAAAGCGCAGCCGTGGCAGCAACGCTCAGGGCTACCGCTGTGTGGGAGCGCAGGGTGGAGGCCCGCTGATAACATCGGTCCGGAGGCTGGAAAAGAGAAAGAAAATCTGGTTGAGCAAGAACCGTCTCCAGCTGCAGCAGCCGGCATGGCCTCCGGCAGCTCCTCTCCCGCTGGGAGGAAATTTCCAGTCCTGCACAGAGAGGAGCAGGGATACTGCGCACCAGCTCCTCCAGCCCCTCTCCTGAAACCTTGGCAAGCAGCATCTGCAGATCCTACAAGCCATCTCTGCAAACCCTGGTGCCATGGGGATCCGTTTGGGATGCTCCTTGAACCACCTCCTGCTTGCTGGGAGGGAAAGACAAGCAGACAACCTGCCCGGCACCGTGAGCCGGAGAGGCTGTTGGTGCTCGTGGGCAGCCTGGCTCCGGGCTCCGGCTGCTGGCGCGGCAGCGGTGTGGGCTGTCCAGCACGTGGGAAATTTGGGAGCTTCAAAACACGCTTTGTTCTGGAGGATTTGGACAAAAACAGGCTGGTTGGTGACGCTGGCGGAGTGCTTCTGGAGATAGGATGTCTCCAGGTCTCCATCATCTGCTTCCCTTGCAGACAAAAACCTTTTCTTAGTTTCTTATAAATCTTTTCTTATTTTCACCTTTGTGTCTTTCTCTGCCCCGTTGGCAGAAAGCAACCGCTGCCACGCTGGGCGCCGTCATCAGTTATGTTTTCAAGAAATTGCTAAGGGCAGCTGCCAAACAGCATGGCTTGGGGTGGCTTATCATCTTGTCTAGATCAAAGCATGTCCTGTCCTGTTTGCTCTGTAATGTTAGAAACAGCTCTTAAAAAAAAAAAAAAAAAAAAAAGGGTTCCCTGTGTGCCAAGAAAAAAAACCTCATGTGGAAAAATCCTCAATTTTTGCCTGTTTGGAAATGATTCTCTAAGGTTTACGTTTGGGAATATTCCGCTGTCCCTTTGCCAAACCCAAACCGTGCCTCGGTGCTGTGGCTGCAGGGAGGTGATGCTGGGCAGGGCAGGGTCCCCGGGCGGGTGGGTGGCCTCGTGGGGATGCGCTGGGGCAGGGCTGGGGGTTGTTCACCATCTCCTCGTGCTCGGCCAGGTGCTGTCTCACAACCTGTACACGGTGCTGTGCATCCCCCACGACCCCGTGGCGCTGGAAGAGCATTTCCGCGATGACGACGACGGGCCGGTGTCCAGCCAGGGTTACATGCCGTACCTCAACAAGTACATCCTGGACAAGGTGAGCCCCTCCGCCAGCCCCCCCGACCGGCTGCATCTCGAGTGGGGACACCACGGTGCCCAGTCTGCTCCCACATCGTGCGGGACCCCCACGGCTCTGCTTCCCTCCGCTCTCGGAGATCCTGTGCCTCGGTGGTTGGAAAAAGGATATAGAGAGGTGGGGAGCCCGCAGGTGAACGCCGCAGCGAGTGGGAAATGTTTAATCCTCAGTGTTTTCTTGGCAAGGATGAAGTCAGCCCTTTCCGTCAAGGCTCTGGACGGAGGTGTATCTCTGCCCACATTTCCTAAAGAGCTCGGAGAGAGAAATCAGCCCCTTTTTCCTCTCCACCCCTGTTCAAATTTGAGGTGTGACCTCAGCTGGTGAAGAGGAGGAGAGGGAGGAGGACAAGGTGCCAGGGCAGGAGCAGAGCCTGGGGCGGGCAGGGGCTTTTCTCCCTTTTTTCCACTCGACTCAAAGGCACCTTTGTTTGGCTCAGCAGCGAGACTTTGCGGCTGGGTGCGTGTTTCCTCCAGGCATGCGAGGAGAGGAAAAATGACTGACAACTTTCTTCCACTGTGCGCTGGAAAGAAGGGGGGGCCCAGAGCTGGGTGCAGTAACCCTTCCCTGCCCTGCCCTGCCGCTTCCCCAGGGCTGAGCCGTGCCTTTTCCCAGCATACCGGTGTCCGTGCTGGTGTCCGTCCGTGCCGGTCTTTGCCTTGCCCTGAGCGGTTCAGGAGCTGCCCAGCTTGATCCAGGGATGCTGATCTCAGCTGCAGGGATCTGGTCTGTGGTGAGCGAGGGCAGTCTTCCCTGGCTCCCTCTGCCCGGGGCAGCTGCCCAAGGTCAGCCCAGCCTGCTTGCTCCAGCACGGAGCAGCCAAAATCCTTCCAGTTTCCCAGACAGTTCTTTGGGAAAAGACCTTTAAACCCTCTTCTTCTGGTTTTACCATGGCTAATAAAATCCCAGAGGCAGCCTGAGAAGGGGAAGTGGGTTTTCCTAGTAAGAGGGGCTTTCAGCTTTCCACCACCCGAAGTTTTTTCTCCAGCTTGGCCACCACAGGCTGCAGTTTGCCCTCGTGCCAGCAGCACACAGCTCGCACAGCTGGGATGGAGCAGCCAGAAGTGGCCAGGCTCCCTTGGTCCCCATCACAGTTCACCAATAACAGGCCAAAAGCCACATGAAGCCAGTAGCAATGCTGGGCGAGTGGCCACAGAAGCTCACAGACAGGCAGCGGGGCTGCGGTTGATGCTGCCTGCCCGTGGGCTAACACTTCCCTTCGCTGAGCCCCAGTTCCTCTTCATGGTCAAAGGGGGTACTGGGAATGACCCGGAGCCATGGAGGCACTGGGGAGGTGGGCTTGGGAGAGCACCATGCCATGCTGCATGTGCTTCACCACGGGGTCCTGCTGGTGCTTCACCACGGGGTTCCCACATGTGCTCCAAAGCCCGGCAGGTCATGGCTGAGCCACCATGGCCATGCCACAGTGCTGCAGCAGTCCCGTAGCATCTTCTATACCCGAGATATATATAAATCTATATATATATATATATAAAAGGATGCCTTGCTGGCCTGACCTGTGCTGGCACCAATGGGCAGCGCCCACTTACACTCCGGTTGTGTGTCCCATGTACCGGTCGCCCCGTGCTTCTCACCGGCAGGGACAGGAGGTTTGGTTTCAGGTGTGAGGGTTTCTTCCCTCCAGCGCTCCCCGCCCTGAGAAGCCCCCTCTGTAGCCCTGCAGCACCATGCTCACCCCCTCAACTCCTGCCTGCAGGTGGAGGAAGGTGCTTTTGTCAAAGAAAACTTTGATGAGCTCTGCTGGACCCTGACGGCGAAGAAGAATTACAAGCCTGACCGCAATGGGAATAGCGTTATATCCCACCAAGATGCCTTCAGGCTCTGGTGTCTCTTCAACTTTCTGTCTGAAGACAAATACCCTCTCGTCATGGTGCCAGATGAGGTAGGACCTGCCCCTCGTGCCCCCCCACCCCCATCCTCCCAGGGCTGCGTGTGCTGGCAGAGCCCCATTTGGGGATGACGCATCCCACTATCGCTTCCTGGCATGTCCCATCACATCCTGCAAGATGTGGAGCTCCAGGGTGTGAGAGCGAGCAGACAGGGGTGGGATGAGGGGGTTGTCATCCCTGGACACCCCCTGTTAGGCCCATGGCCAGCCCTGCTGCCCAGGGGGAAGGGGATGACTTGGGAGCAGCTCGAAGGACCCCTCCAAAATGCTGATGTCTTGGACAATGAGGTGTGGGCTGGTCCGTATTGCACTTCCGTGGTCTAAGCCTACACCAACGAGCTCTTTTCCCGGCTTTGAAATGAATGTGCCAGTTCTCAGAGCCGCAGCCAAGGAGCATCCGCAGCTCAGCTCCTGGGGCGGGTCCCTTGCCCGAAGCCCCTGCATCTCACCCAAGGGTTGAGTCGAGCACGGTGTTGGAGGAGAACTCCTGATTTTTATGGGTGGGAAAGAGGAGATGATGAGAAACCCTTAAAATCTGGTGCAATGGGAGGTCGCTCCCCATGAAATCGGTGTCAGGCTGGATGGGGCTGTGTCCCTTGGGCTGTCCTACACAAACAAAGGCAGCGGTGGAGCAGACCCGGTTGTCCCTCTCCATGCCCGCTGCCACCAGGCATTCACCCCGTGCCCAGCATCCTGAGAGTTAAAAGCAAGGTACCCAGGGCACAGCAAAGCTTCTGGTAGTAATCTCCAAATCCCCAAATTCCACCCAGCATTTGGAGGGGGAGGTTTTCCCTTCTCCAAGGGTCAGATCAAACCCCCATGAGAAGTTGGGCAGATCTGAGGGAGAAGGGATAAGCTCAGAGCGGCCTCGCCAGGAGGAGCTCGACTGGGCTAGCAGCTGCCATCTGCTTCTACACCATCAACCTCCTGAGATCAGCAGAAAAAGTGAAAAGAAAAAAAAAAGGACAAAAAAAGACAAGCAGCGTGGCACTGCGCAGACGTAGGAGGGTGACCGCACTTCCTGCTCCCTGGGAGAGGTCTTTCCTGTTCCCCAGACCGTGACAAACTGAATCATCTTTCAGATCACAGGGCTCAGTTTAGGGGGTAAGAAAAAAAAAAAGGAAAAAATAAATTACGTTTAAATTCTTACCCTTCTCCTAGTTAGGTGATGTAAAAAAAAAATTAAAAAATAATATCCAGATGGGTGCAAGGGCTTTGGTGTGTTTTGCCTTTCTGCGTGGCTCACTGCGGCCACCCACCCTCCTTGGTCCCCCAGGTTGTGGGTAGAGGAGAGCTGGCAGCAAAACTTGAGCTGAAATGAGTCTTCCCATCATCACGTCAACCACTTCAGCTCTTTTTTTGAAGCTATCTATTTACAGTTTCAAAACAAAGCTCATCTCCTCCATAGGGACCTCTTCCTCTCCTCCCCCCCAGTGTTTTTACGCTTGCAGCTGGAAACCAGAGGGGTGCTGAGGTCAGGGCTGTGGTCTGAGGCACCTGCCCTGCAGGCTGGGGGTGGGGGGCAACGGCCTCAGTCTGTTCTTCCCCATGAACTCGACTCGGCAGAGCTTTCTCACTCTGCAGATAAACCAGCCCCAAACATCTCAGCCTTGTGGTTAAAAGGAAAAAACTCCTCACAGCGGTCAAATTCTAACCCACCGCCAACCTCCTGAGCCTGCCTCCTGCCTGGAGCACCTTGGCCTTGACCATCAACCATCACAAGGGTGATGCCTCTGGGATAAGGGTCCTGCGTCTCCAGGCTGGAAAGAGATGTGGGCTTGGGCTCTCCGAAATGGGTCGGTGGGGTGGGGACAGCCCTCGCTTCTCCCCGTCACTGAGTTCCCCGTCCCCACAGGTGGAGTACCTGCTGAAGAAGATCTGCACGGCCATGAACGTGGAGCTGAACTCCGGCGAGCTGGATGACTACCTCTCCCAGGAGCCGCAGGGGCAGGGGGGGCTGACGGTCTGGCAGTTCCTGGACATGGTGAACTCGGGGCGGTTCCTGCGCGGCATTGAGCAGGAGGCCGTCAGCATGGCCGTGGAGGAGGTGTACCAGGAGGTCATTGAGGACGTGCTCAAACAGGCAAGGAGCCCACAGGTCCTGGGGCACAAGCTCTGCCCTGCCCCCACCCTGGTTTTGACCCCTGTGTGTCTCGGGCGCAGGGCTACCTCTGGAAGAAGGGCCAGCTGAGGAGGAACTGGTCGGAGCGGTGGTTCACGCTCAAGCCCAGTGTCCTGTCCTACTACATGAGCGAGGAGCGGAAGGAGAAGAAGGGGAGCATCGCGCTGGACAAGCACTGCTGCGTGGAGGTACGGCCCAGGTGGTGCTCAGCGTGAGGACGGGAGACCCAGGAGATCCCCCTCAGCCCCCAGGAATACACAATTCCACATTCAAGAGCATGGGAGAGCCGGTCCTCTGGCTGAAGAAGATGGGGATGAGGTGGGGGACAGGGGAGTAATGCCGTCCTGGGTCCTCTCCCTGCAGGTGCTCCCCGACCGAGATGGGAAGAGGTGCATGTTCTGCGTGAAGACCTCCTCCCGCACCTACGAGATGAGCGCCTCCGACACCCGGCAGCGCCAGGAGTGGACCCTAGGTCCGTGCCCACCCTGCACCCCCTCCCCAGCTTCCCTGTGCCCCCCTCTGTGTCCTCGCTGACCACCCCCTTCCCTCCCCAGCCATCCAGACGGCCATCCGGCTGCAGGCTGAGGGCAAGAAGTCCCTGCACAAAGACCTGAAGCAGAAGCGCCGGGAGCAGCGGGAGCAACGGGAGCAGCGCAAGGCGGCCAAGGAGGAGGAGACGCAGCGGCTCAAGCAACTCCAGGAGGAGAAGGAGAGGAAGCTGCAGGAGCTGGAGCTGCTGAAGGAGGCCCAGCGGCAGGCAGAGATACTCCTGCAGGAGGAGGAGCAGCGGCGGAGGCAGCAGCATGAGGAGATGCAGAGGACCCTGGAGATCCAGCTGCAGGAGGCTGAGCAGGTGGGTGCCTCCTCGCAACGTGTCCTGCCACAGGGCTGGGTTGCTCGTGGCACGGACGCTTCCTTCCCCTGCCCTTGCCCCTGGCAGCCTGGGGGTTTGGGGGAGCTTTTAGGAGCGTGTCCTGCTCTTGCAAGGATGCTGCAGCCACCCATCACCTCTGGGCTCCTGGGGGCTGCGTGTGACCTGGGGACGAGGGGTGGAGGGGTCAGTACCGCTGTGCAGGAGACACCCAAGGAGCAGGAGATGAGGACAACCTGCCCCGGGCTGTGTGCAGCTGGGGGGCAGGTGACAGGCCCGTGCTAGTGCCAGGATGGCCACGGAGCCCATTTCTGACCTTGCAGCCAGCGCTGGCTCCAAACGACGCAATGTGTCTCTCCTGAGCAAGGAATCGGCTTTGCTTTGGAACTGTCTCCGTGGGCTTTCCCTGGTGTGGGAGATGTCTGGCCCCATCTGCTCAGGGGTACGGGGGTCCCAGGAACGGCAGCAGCAGCTCTGCCACCTGCCCACGCTGATGGCTCCTCTCTCTGCCGCAGGCTCGCGCCTCCATGCAGGCAGAGATGGTCCTGAAGGAAGCAGAGGCAGAGCGGCAGCGCAAGCGCATCCTGGAGCTGGAAGACATGCAGGAGCGTCTCCAGGAAGCCCTGCAGCAGGAGGTGAAAGCACGGCAGGACGAGGAGTCCGTGAGATACGCACAGGCCAGGTAGGACCAGGGCATCCCTGCTCCTCCCCGACCAGCCCCACTCCCAGGGCAGCTTCCGGGCACGGGCACGCGCTCCCCAGGGCAATGCAGTGCTCCCCAGGTACTGGGGTGTGCTGGTGACTTCCCAGTATGTCAGCAGGGATGGGGGAAGCTGGTGGATGACGTGGTAGAGGGACATCCTCAGCTCTTGCTCTTTGTTGACAGGCTACTGGCTGAGGAAGAGGAGAAGCTGAAGCAGCTGATGAAGCTGAAGGAGGAGCAAGAGGAGTATATCATCAAAACTCAGCGGGAGAAGCAAGTCCTCAAGCAGGAGATGGAGAACAAGAACAAGTGTCTAGAAGAGGCACAGAAGCAGCTGGAAGAAGTGAGAGTGAACAGGCAGCGGGTGGACCAAGACGTCATGGTGAGCGCCACGTCGGTGCCACATTGCTCCACACTGCCAGCCCCAGGGGACTTCCCAGCCCTCCCTGAGTCTCCCCCAGCTTGGGGGGCGGGCAGGACGGCCACCCACAGCTTTGGGGACCGAGCTGGCATCGCCTCGGGGGCTTTCTGAGCTGTGCCAGGCGCAGGCACGGGGGGATTTGGTGGCTGAGATGGGACAGGTGCGTCCTGCCCTGGGGACACAGCACTGCTGTCCAGAGCAATGTCCACACTGGGAGTGTGTGGAGGGGGGAGGACTGGAGGAGGAGTAGAAGACCTGGAGGAGGGCGAGCTGCGTCTCCATCCGGAGGGAGACCCCGATCCAGGCTTACCCAGGGAAGGGAAACCTCCGCCCACGGTGCCGGGCGGGGGGCTGCGGGGCGGCTGGCTCACCCCTCCCCTCCGCCCCCTCGCAGGCAGCCCAGCGGAAGCTGCGACAGGCCAGCACCAACGTCAAGCACTGGAACGTCCAGATGAACCGGCTGATGCACCCCATCGGGCCTGGAGGTAGGAGACCGGCCATCACACCCTCCCTGCCCCTCCCGAGCACCGCTGGCTGGGGCATGAGCCCTGCCTCCCACCCATCTTCCCCTCTTTGGGGGCATCTGGGGGGACCCCCATCTTTTAGAGAAGATACCCCAACACTTCTGGCAAGGAGAGACCCTGCAGCCCTTTCCCTTAGCCGAAAGGTCTGTTCGGACCCCAGGTAAACAATCCTTCTTCTGCCTGTCCCCAGACAAGCGTACAAACGTGAGCACAGGAGGCTTTGCTGGCTACCAACCCTTCCTCTCCCAGAGGGATTCTTCTCTCAAGCTCAAGCAGAAAGTGGAGGATAAAGGCAGCGACCCCACAACGGACAACGGCAAGGAAAACGTGAGCAACGGTGGGAACAGTGGCGTGCCACCACCTCCGGATGCGGACCCCATGGCCACAGAGCCCACCAACTAGCCCCACGGGATGGCAGAGCCCAGCGGGGAACTGCGGGGGCCCAGCACGTCCCTCTGAGCGGACACGGTCAATATGGCCATCTCTGGACGGAGACAAGTGGGGACCGGCCCAGAGCCTGTAGATGACTACATAGAAGGCAGAGATGCCCCCATTTTCTTCAGGGAAGGGCCGCAGCTGCACACCAGGGGGTTCAGCCAGCCCACCGCTGGGGAGAAGGCGGCGGGGCCATCTCCTCTGGTCTCCCCACATGTGGGTCTGGACCGCGTGGCCGAGGGCTGCGGTTCCCTTTTGGTTTCTACCAGCAGGCCCTTCTGCATCGCCGGCTGCGCCCTTGGGTGCATGGCAAGCCTTGGCAGACAGAGCGGTGCCTCCTCGCCACCCCCACAGAAAGGCTGGGGTGTCCTTAGCTAACACGTGCATTCCTTGAAGGTGGCTGTTAATCACTGGGGTCACGTAGATGTTAGCAGAAACCAACAAGCAATAAAGCTTTTGGAGCTGCTGGCCCCCAGAGACCTCCTTCCCCACGCATCTGTGGCCCTGCAGGCCCTGCCCTCCCTCCCTGGCAGTGTGGGGGTTTGATTCCCACTGTGGGAAACAGCCCGTTAAAAGAAATCAGACACCAGCCATGGAAAGAGGCTCCACCAGTGGGTTTTGGGTTGGTCTGCGGAGGCCCAAGGGGGACACAGATGCTGGTGAGCTGGCCATAGACGATGAGCTCCTCTCCGGGGGGCAGCGGTAACGTCTGGGAGGGCCAACAGCTCTGTATGATTAAGTGCTTGTACAGGAAGGTAAAGGTGCTCAGGGCTTCATTTAGGTCTTTGCCCTTGGACTGCAGGACCCCCGGTTTCAGGAGTCCTGGCTCAGGGTCTGGTCCAAGCCCGCAGAAGGCAACGGCAAAGACTCCCAGGGGCCATCCGAACCGGGAGCCAGTGGATGCGGCAGCTCTCTCCCGTAACGCTGGCCTTGGCCTGGCTCCTCCAGCTAATTTGCTCCCAAAAAACCTGAGAACAAAAGCCAAGTCTGTTGGCAAACCTCCCCAAACAAAACAAAGCAAAGCAACACGTGCTGACACCGGGGTTAGTTTGTCCAAGTACCTCTGTTTCAATACAGTCCCGTTCACCGGTGACTTTGGGGTCTTTATTGTACGCAGAGCCCCCCGTCGCGTAAGGGTTCCATCTGGAAACAGGCACCAGTAGCAAGCCCTGCATCAAACCCCAGTTCACAGTTGCTCACGCTGATTAACTGCAGTTCGTTAGGGAGATTACAATCTTATTTCCTACTCCTGCGGCTTTCAGCTTTTGCTCACACAGCTCTTCCCCGCCCCCCCCAGTTGTTACAGCGTTTCTTTTTCACAATTATTTTTCATTGTGCCCGACCGCAAGAGGCCGTTCCTGCGGGTGCCAGCGGAGCGGCACGGCTGCCCCAGGACAAAGTGGCTCTTTGTGCCCATGAGGGTGACTGGATGGCCCCGTGCCCCAGTCCCACGCAACCTTGCTGACACACAGAGAGGGTAACGGGCGGCTGCAGCCCTCGTGGTGACAGCTGTGGTAGCCCTGGCCCTGCAGGGGCTGCAGGTCAAATTCACCGCCTCTCCTCCTCCTTCCCGCTGCACTGGGACGCAGGAGGGTGGTCCTGAGCAGCAGCATGTCCCCTACAGCCCTTTGGGGTCCCTGCCTGGCCCTGTTCCATCCTGGCCGGTCCACAGGGACATGAGATCGCTCAGCTCTGCGCAGGTTTTCTGGTAGAGTGAGGCCTTCCCAACACGCTGCACTGGAGGTTGGGGCTCTGCTGACGCTGCACCAGAGGCCGGGGCTCTGTCTTTCACCAAGGGGTGTGGGGGCCATGGTATGAACCGCTGCACCTCCTGGGGTGACCCTGGCAAAGCTGCTCGTTGCTGTGTGCAATCCGCAGGCAGAACAAGAACAGTGAGGGTGCCAAATACCAGTCTCTACTGGGAAGGAAATGGGCTGGGTGGAAATGCACTGATGGGAGACGGCATCCTCCCTCATTAGCTTCATTAGCTCAGTCTTGTCCCTGATCAGGCGCCAGAACAGGTACGTGCCACGCGTGCCACGCCCACACCTAAGGCAGGGAGGAAGAGGGGCCATCCCCCACCCGTCTCTGTGGGCTCCGTGCCGCAGCCTTGTCACAAGGGGCTCTCATCCTGTGCACGACCCCCCGGGAGACGCGGGGCCGCATCCCTGCCCGTGGCAGCGCCATCGCTTTCCACCAGCTCCAGGGCTGCCTCGTCCCTCCTTAAAGCAGCTCGCCAGAGCGCTGCTTCTGCTCCAGAGAGCTGAGTTCCCATGCGGCAAAAAGCTATACATTAATTGCCGCAGGCAAGGACAGGAGTGGAGGGAACAGCCGGAACCGGGTGTCAGCACCTGCCTTTGATCTGCTGCCAAGTCCTGGATGCGCCCCGGATCTGCCTTATCCTCCTGGAGTGGCCAACCGAGGGCTGGAGCTTACTTAAGTCCAGCAGTTGATGCGCACTGTCAGCCTGCGCCCCGGCACCTCTAAGAATAAACTGCAGCAGGATCACGAGGAGAGCTCACGGAGGCGGCGCTGGGAAAGAGCGGCGCCATCCCACCCCCGCACCAGCGTGGGGGTCTCCTGTGGGAAACCTCCTGGAGCTGTCTGCAGGGTAACATCACGCGCATGAGCATTTGCAGGCAGGTATGACCTTGCTGCTCTCTACATGAATCTTTCACAGCCCCAAACTCTGCTGTTGTGGCGCACTGGCCCCAGGGATCCGTGGTTTTGGGAGGCCAATTGCTAATTGTGGCTAATCTGCATTACCGAGGAGCATCACCTAAGCTCTGTGCTGCTCCCTTGAGTAACTGTACTGGGAACAGGGCCTGTGCCTTTTAAACATAACATCACTTATCAGATTAGCCACGCTGTGGTTTACCTAGGGTGTGAAGGTATAAAATTAGCTCCATTGTAAACCTCGAGTAACAGCACTGACAGCAGAAGGCTTGCAGCGACTCCACTGGGCAGCTGATCTAGCCCTGGGGGGGTGGCAAGCAGCGAGGGGCTCAGACTGAGAAGGGGAGGAAAGCCCCAGGGCTCCCGCAGCACCCTTGAGCGGCGTGATGGTCCCGAAGCGTCCAACAAAACACCTGGCCAGGCAGAGCTGGTGGTGGGTGTCCTGCAGGCGGGCTTGCTACCTGGTCTGCAATGCCAATTCCCAGACCAAGTTGAGGTATTTCTATTCCTTTTTTCTAGTTTGTACCAAGTAGGGAGCCAGGTGGTCACCCACAAATGCCTAGCTTGATTGCCGGAACTTCGCATTATTTATACAGTTCAGGAAGCAAAGACATCATCCTTCATTGGTTTAAAAATTACATCATTCCTTCATTACTTAATACTCAAGTTTCCTCTTTGTCAAGTAATTCTCTTGCTTCTCACGTTAATTAGTTCACATGCTGGTGTCTTAACTCCCTCTTTGGGTTCTGGGGGAGGGGTTCTCGAGTCGGCAGTCAGTGAGTCAGTAGTCATGATCTCCCCTGCCAGAATTCGCTTTCCCCTAGTTAGTGCTTCTTGTGGTAAACTTCCAGTCAGCTCATCCATCTTGTGGTGGTAGTTCCCTCGTTTAAACAAAGAGCTTGCTGGTGCTTAACAAAGCCCTTAGCAGGCCATAGGAAAAAATGCTTGTGTCTTGAATTAACCACTCACAACTCATCTGTTCTGTCTTCAAGTCAAACCTCGTAACAATACATTTGATTTTATGAACCTCTTAATCATTTGATGTCAGTCTCAGCACTCTTTAGACCTCAGGTCTCGGTTTCATTGTGTGAGACACATCTCTGCGCCCTCCCCACACTGGTCGGACCATTCTGGGCACTGCTGGGGGTTCCTGTGCAGGGCTGCCCGGCCAGGGCACAGCAGCACATGCCCGGCCTGGTTTCTGCGGGCCCCCAGATGAGCCACCCTGCCCGTGACACGGCGCTCAGCACTCCCCTGGACTCTTCTCGGGCCTGTCGCAGGAAGGCCGGGATCCCAACCTCCTCGGGCCTACCCCGGGAGTGTCAGGATCCTGACCTCCCCACTGACCGGTGGGGAGGCCCCCGGGAGGCTGCTGTCCCCTCTGCCCCCACAAGCTGGTCCCGGCAGGACCAAGCCCCCCCACCTGGCCGCGCCGCACAGCCATGGCCCCCTCTCCCTGCACGGCAGCAAAGGCCCCGGGGGAGGCTGGGGCTCAGCGGCCCGGTCCCTGGAGCCGCGGCAGGGCAGGCCGCAGGCACTGGGGCAGGGTGGGCCGTACCGCCTAGGGGCAGCAGGCCCTACTGACGCGCCCCCTGTGCGGAGGGGGGCCGGTCCCTGAAAGTCCTAGCGCCTCCTGCAGCCGCCACCCGCCGCCATTTTGCGCCTGCCCCGCGCCGCGCTCCCTACCCAGCATGCCCCGCGAGCAGCGCCTACATTTCCCATGAGGCCCCGCGCCCGCTGGGCAGTGGTGGTGGTGGGTAGTCCGCGCCCGCCAGGGGGCGCCGCGGGTGGGGGGCGGGCTTGGGCCGTTGCCGTGGTGACGCGGGTAACGACTTCCCGGCGGCCGGTGATTGGCTGCGGGCGCTGGGGCGCTGCGGTGGCGTCAGGGCGGGGCGCGGGTGACGTAAGGGGGGTGGGGGGCAGCAGGGCGCCGCCGCCGGCGGCGGCGGCGGGGGGGGAGCGGCGGGGCCCGGAGCGGGGCCACGGCGGGAGGTGAGCGGGGGCCGGGGCGGCGCGGGGGGGACGTGGGCACGGGGCGGGACAGTGGGGACGGTGGGGGGTCGTGAGGGAACAGGGGACGTGTGGGGTGTGTGTGTGAGGGGGGACGGGGGGCATGTGAGGGGGACAGGGGGTGTGTGTGAGGGGCGACAGGAGGCGTGTGAGGGGACAGGAGGGGACAAGGGGGTGTGTGAGGGGGGACAGGGTGTGGTGTGTGAGGGGAGGGGGCAGTGTGAGGGGACAGGGGGTGTGTGAGGGGACGGGGTGTGTGTGAGGGGAGGGGGCAGTGTGAGGGGACAGGAGGGGACGAGGGTGTGTGTGAGGGGGACAGGAGGGGGCAGGGGTTGTGTGAGGGGGGGACAGGGGGGTGTGTGAGGGGACAGGAGGGGACAGGGTGTGTGTGAGGGGGGGACAGGGGGTATGAGGGGACAGGAGGGGACAGGGGTTGTGTGAGGGGGGACAGGGGGTATGAGGGGGACAGGAGGGGACAGGGGTTGTGTGAGGGGGGACAGGGGGTATGAGGGGACAGGAGGGGACAGGGGTTGTGTGAGGGGGGACAGGGGGTGTGAGGGGGACAGGAGGGGACAGGGTGTGTGTGTGAGGGGGGACGGGGGTTGTGTGCGGAGAGGGGGGGGGAGACGGAGAGGCGGTGTGTGGGGGACTGTGTGTGTGTGAGGGGGGACAGGACATGTGAGGGCACAGGGAGCGTGTGTGTGAGGGGGGACAGGGGGGGTGTGCGGGGCCGGGGGGGGGGGCAGTGTGTGCATGTGAGAGGGGGACAGGGGATGGGGGGGGACAGGGGGTGTGGGGACATTGACCGTGCAGAGGACGGAAGGTGGGCGGCAGGCGTGGGGTGGAGGGGCAGGCTGTGCTGTGGGGGTGGGGGGACGAGGCTGGGGAACGGGGGCTCTCTGTGGGGTGCAGGACCGAGGAGATGGGGTGCATGGGGGGCTTTCTGAGGGGTGGAAGGGGACAGGGAGCTCTGGTGGCGTGGCTCTGAGCATGAGGACGGTAGGAAGGGACTTTGGGGGACAGTGTGATTTGGAGGGGGCCGGGAGGGCAGGGACACATCGCTGACTTTGGGGTGCGGGGCTGTCATTCCTGCTTGGGAAATCAGGGAAGACAGAGGATAGGATGTGGCCCATACGGAGGAGGCTGGGGGGGACAGTCTGCCTTTCTCCCTCTCCCAGGGGGTGAGAGGCAGAGGGGGAATTGCCTGTGGTTTTAACGGTACCAGTGAGGGGCACTGCTGGGGTCTGGGGCTGGAAGGAGGAGAAGTAAGAGGGTCAGGATGGTCCATCAGTGGGTGCGTCAGGTGGGGGGGTTGCTCGGGGAGAAAGGATCTGAGAGTCCTTTTCTCATCCCTTGTATCTCCACATTCTGCTCCTGCTTCCCCTGAGATCCCCAGATGAAAGATGTTTACTTTTTGTGCCGTGGTTTTCCCACGTATGAAGTAGGGGAACTGCCACCTTTATTAAACAGCAGCTCTAAAGCTCTTGAGTGTTCTGCACGAAGTGGCTTGTCCCTGCGCTGCCAGCGCTCGTAGCCGAATGCAGGAAGGTGGTACCTGCATGCTGGCTTGGCTGAGTGTAACTTTTAATTAGCTTTAAAAGCGCTTGTAAAAAATCCTAGTGGAAAGGTTGAGCATGCAGAAGTAGGTGACGGGGACCTTGAAGCAAGAGACCTAATTTCCTTTCACCTCCCCGCTTCCTAGCCTCATTTGTTCTACCAACCTGTTGCGTTTTTTCCTTCCTTGTTGGCTAGCTCCAAGCTCTATTTTTATAACCCCGCTAGGATCCTGTTGTTCCCTCCCCAGATGAATTTTGACCTCCCCCTTTTTCGTGTGGTCAAAAGGCCTCCTGGCCTTGCTATGCTTCCAAAAGTTTGTGTGCTACTGACACACCTCAAGGGATGTTGAGCAGCCCTATTTGTTTATGATCAGAGAGCCTCCAACCTATTTACGGAAGCCAGTGAATGAAGGTTCAAAACCCATTTACGAGGTAGGCGTGTTTGTGTGCCTGGGAAAATCAAGGCACAGAGAGGAAAAGCAGCTGAAGATGCAGCTTGTCAGTGGAGCAGGAGAGAATACACACCCTCTGTGACCATCCCATTTATGCTTTTTCCAAAGCATCTGTCTGTCGTCGACTGTATTGTGTCTGCGTGGCTTCAAACAGTGTCCGGGTGTAGTTTATCTCAGCCTTGGCCACCTTCCCCTTCAACAGCTGTGCTGGGAGGCCTCCTGCACGCGAGCGACGATTGTGCTTGTGGGAAGGAATCGATCTGTTGAGCCTCTACGTGTTGGGAAAGCCCCTGTGAATGGGCTGTGGGTGGGCAGAGAGGCAAACAGGCTTTGGACATGCTGTAGGATCTGGGCAACATCCGTTGCGGTGATGCAGAGGGATCTGAGCGTGGAAAGAGGATGCAGCAGCGGCCGCCCCATAAATCGGAGTGCCAAGGCTGGTAGCAGTGTTGGTCTCTCGAAACGGTGACTTGCTCGTTGAAGCAGCCTGTGCCCCGTTTCTCATTTCTGCTCCCTCCTCCTGCCGTCTCTCTTTGCGCAAACTCCCTCGCTGCCTTCAGCGGAGAATCCTTTTCCCCTTCTGGTACAGACGTGCTCCAGGCTGTGCTGAGGTGGGAGCTTTCTCCGTCACTTTACCGTGTGTCAGCCAGGGATACAAGAGGAAGCTTTCGGGAGGGATGTGCTGGCAGGCTCCCTCCGTACCCTGCTGAGCTGGTGCAAGTATTGCCTTGTGTGTGATGGTGATGGGGCATGCCCTGGCATTTAGCTGTGAGCAGGATGAGGTGAGCCAGTAATTTAGTTTTAATTCTCAGGTCTCTGGCAGCAGCTAAGTGCTCTGATCCGCCATGGGAAAGAGCTCAGAGTGATTCATGCCCTCCTTGACACTGTCAACGTTACACTTTGTTACTGAATCAGGGATGGGCTTTATTGCTGGTGGAGATGAAGAAAGCCCTCTCCTGATGTGCCAGTGGGATTGTAGTGACTTCATTATTGTTTCTCATCAGGAAAGCTAAAGAAAAACTATCCAGGGTGTTCAGAAAATCTGCCTTCCATTTTGGGAGGGAGGGGATGAGAAACTCGTGATAGTTTTGATGTCCTATTGTGAAAGTGAAGTTACTGTGTGCGGTTTTATGGCCCCTGCTAAAGCGGAGGGCTGGGTGCTGGATCTGTGCTCCTTCCCTCACCAGCTGACCTTCGGGCAGGCTTGTCTCAGCCCCCCTGGCTGTAACCTGAGGGCAGTTGCTTTTTTCAAGGGGGGGGCTGTGATTTTTGTGTCACCAACTATGAGAAAGAGTGATCCTGATGCAAATGATGCTCCCGTGCAAGGGACTGGGGTTATTTTTTTAGATCTTACACTCATGCCCTCCCCTGGCTGTACCTGGGCTGCTTGGCAGCATGGGGAGCACTCTCCATGCTTGTGGTAGTGTGGCGGGAGCCTCGGCTTCTGGGGCAGAGGATTTGCTTTGTTTTTTTCACCCTCTTCTGAGCAGCTGCAGCTCTCAGTGCCGTGTCAGACCTGGGAGGTGCAGGAGGGCGTGCGGCACTGGGTGGGATTCACTCTCTGCCCTGAACTTGCTGGCTTGCCCCTCTCGTCAGGGGGCTGGTGATGCTGGGTTCGTTGCCAGCGCTTGGCTGCCTTGCAAATCATCCCATGTTGCAGGTAGCGATACGAAACGGGGCTTTTCCATGGGGCTGGGAGGAGCAGCTAAGCCTGGGTAATGTCAGGGAGGGTACATGGGTTCAAGTAGCATCATGTTCGCAACATCTTTGTTTAATATGTTAGTCCAGTTAGTCTGCATAACTGTGTCTAAAAATAGAACATATTTTCTCCCAAGTCCTCTAGTTCAAAGCCTCGTAAGCCGTTTTCTTTTTTAGTGTTGGTTTCTTACTGCTCTCCTGAGCCTGAAATTCATACAAGGCTATTTGCAAAGTTATCAGGAAAACCAAGAAGAGTGAATGAACTCTGTCGAATCCTTAAGTTTCAACCACCTGAGAGGCAAGTTCATTAAAGTTGCACTAACTTTAATGAGGCTGCAGTGGCAGCCTCTTAAGGGTGGATTAAGCAAGCTGAGTAAACAAGCCACCTTATGGCCACCACAGCCCTTTTTCTAGCATCAGATTCATGCATTGTCATAAAAGCTTGGGGTCGTCGGCCTCTGGCTGCAGGTGACCTAAGGTAAAGGTGACATTGTGATGCTCAAAGCCTGGTGAGGCACTGGGGCCATCTTTGACGGGTCACCCAGGGGTTTGCTTTACCTCCCAGTTTGCAGAAGCTGCCAGAGCCTGGGGGAGACTGCTGCAATCGCACGTGGTGGCTGTCCCTGCCACCTCCCCGCGGCACCGGGGGTGTCACCCCAGCCTATGGTTTCAGCATGCGGTAGAGGGAGTGTGTGTTTAAATTTCAGAGCTGTTGCTGGATCCAGCCCAGTTCTCCCAGAGGCATAAATATCTGGCCTTCAGCACAGCCGTGGAAATTCGTGTTGTGTTCTCTTGCAGATTACTTCAGTTTTCAGCTCTCTGTGCTGACATGGTAACTGAACGGTGGCTTTCAGCGACAGGCAGACAGGAACAGCTGCTCCGGAGAGGTAACCCTTCCCTTTCGCACGCGGGCAGTCTACCAAAGCACTTATCCTACGTATGTTTTTAAAAACTTGGGGTAGGGAAGAGCCTAGGTAGTGTGGCTTGCTTTCAGCAAGTTTCACTTGTGTCCACGAGCTTAAATTTAAGTTTCTTTTCAATTTTGGACTCTATGCCTTAGTTTTGTTCAGTTTCTGAATATGATCTTTATGGATTTATGCTTAGGAGTACGCTGTGAGTATCGTGGTCAAATCCTGTTCTTCTAAGCCAACTGTTTCCGTCAGAGTATAGTGACTTAATGTTTGGTTATTTCACTGATTTTTTTTTTTTTTTTTTGACTGAAATTGACTCTTGTAGGCTGGGGAGGGCACATGAGAGCAGGCCCCATACTTGGGTAACCAGTCACCTAACGGATCTGGCTGTGCAGGTCTGGCAGCAGTACCAATACCGTCTAGCGCTGTGTAACTGCATTACCGGGACAAAGCTGAGCAGGTTGCAGCAGAGCGAGGACAGGGGTTTGGAGGAGGTGGTCAGCATGGGCTGGGGTGGATGTTGTCTTGCCTGCAGACCTCTGAAGCGATGCCTGAAAGTCTTCGCTGCGGTCATGCTGCACTCAGATGCTGCACGTATCTTCTATCGGTGCTGGTGCTGGCTGCGCGTAGAGGGTGGGTTTATTTTTGCCGCGACACACGTCTAAGGTGTTTAGCTGGATGGAGATGTTTTCTGTGTCAAGTTTGTGCAACTGTTGTGTTGTCTCTGTTCTGGCATTCGAGACATGGACTTCCAAGGATCGTCGCCGGGCGTGGAGAGGATTTTGTAATGAGCCGCATGAGGCTTTGCTGATCAGAAGAGCATTGTTGTACAGAATTGCTTACTGATGTTAATGGTCTCCATCTCTCTAGTGTGTTGCCCGTTGACAAATATGTATTTTTGTACAGTACATCTTACTGCCTTTCGGGGAATATTTCATCTGTGGCTATTGAATTATGAACTGGAAATGTGCAAATGTTTTTAGAGACAGAGGAATTAGCACAACATTAGACTCTTGGGCTTCTTTGTGCAGCAGGGACCTGACATGCAAATGATTTTTTAATTGGATGAGATAATGTTACAGTGCTTATGCCTGAAAGGTTATTTGCTGCCAGAACCCAGGCTGGCTTGCCCTGACTATGAAATTTTAAAGATGTTGGTTTATTTTGTGATTTGTATTGGCTCTCTTTCTTCCTAGCAGGAATGACTGCCCTTGCTGATAGCCACAGATTTGTCAGGCTGTGTAGCTGCTTTCTCATCAGGCGCTGCAGAGCAATCTCTGCTTTTCTAGAAGTGTCATTATTCAGGGATATACTGCTTATCACTGCTGCAATAATTTTGGAGACTCTGGGAAAGTCTAGACAAGCAGAAGTGATTTCAATAGTGAGTACAAATAAGATTTTTCTGTAGAACTAATTTTATTTTATAGTCTGAAATCCACTTGCATTGGCAGAATGCCTAGGAAATTACTTTCCCAAAGCAGAGTTTGGCGTGGAATGATTGATGCCAATATGAAGCCTTTTGGTCAAGGAGATTGTGAAATGCATCTTCCCCAAAATAAATGTTTTGGGATGACGTTCACTGGGCCATGCTTGATTGCAGGAAGGGTTTAGAGCAGAAGTGGTTCAAGATGTATCTTAGTTTCAGGAAGCCTTCTTGAAATGCTCTAATATTCGCTGTTATGATCATAGCGTCTGGAAAATGTCTGTGTCCTCCAAGGTTTGGCCAAGAGCTTGTGAACATCAGACATCATTTGAGTCAGATCTTTCGAACTGGCTTTGCAAAGGGCCCTGCAGTGCATGTGTGTGTCGGAATGCTTCCCTGGGGATCCCCGTGGACAGGTTCTGCTCAAAGGTTTGGGTTTTGCAGCAGTCGTGGTTTGCAGGGGAATCCTCACTGGGGGTGAGGTGGCAGGGTAAAAGCACAAGCCAGAAACACAAACATTTCTTGTGGTGCTGGGTCAAGCCAGAACGTATCTCTGAGGCTTGTGGAGAGCAACAGCCAGATAATGTCCATGCTAACCAGAATCGTTGCCCTCATGCTGCATTTTCTGGTTTACCCTGGCCTGGAAACTGGAAGTTGGAATAGCAAAAACCAGAACATGTACATTCAACCCTGTAATGTAGATGTGGGATGGAGACAGGAAACGGTTCTGGTAGTTTAAATGGGCAGATGAGCTTTCCTACCTGAGCTGGTAGGGAAGCATTGCCCTGATGGTCTGTCAAGACAAACTTTGCTATGAACCATACTACTGCCTAATGAATGTCTCATTAGGAAAAGGCTTTGTCAGGCTGAAGAGAGGACGGGTGAAATGGCGTGAAAATAAGCAGTGTTTTGTGCAGTCACCTCGGTGATGGGAACCTAAGCTCAAACCCCTATCCTGCCTGACCTTTTACAAACGTTTTTTTTGGTGCAGCTCTTGATTTCACCTTAATGCAAGCCTGGAATATTTCTGAAAATGCCCAAATCTGCTTTTCACCTTTAAGTTGATTTTATGGATTCTGCTAGAGCTGTTGGACCTTCAAGGGCTGTTAACCCCGTGAGGGCTGATGGTCAGAGACCCGCATCTCTGAAAAAAAATACATGGGTTCTGATGTGCATGGGGTAGGTGTTGCGTTGTGGAACTTTGGGACACAGGGATCTCTGGAAAAGGGTAGCTGGTGAGCGTGAGCTTGGGGCTGAAGCTGGTGGAGCCTGCTGAGCTCCCAGCAGCTGGCTGTTGGGTAGTGGTGGTCACTGGTTTGCTGTGTGCCTCTGCTGCTCTCTCTGTACCCCCAAGATAGTGCCAAAGACATGAGGATGTTATGAAAGGTGCTGATGCTTTGCTCGAGCATTTTGTTTTCTAGGGGCAGAGGTGGAAATCCAAATGGTCAGAGGACACTGCCATCCCTCATTGACAGAGGAGTCTTGGCAGGATCACGCTGATATGATTGCTGCTTGTATCGCTGCTGAAAATGCAGGGAAACTTCTGTTCCTCCAGTCAGCTCTTGGTGTGTGAATGTGGCCAAAAATAGTAAGGAAACATCATTCCCCTCTAGTTCCCTGAGAGGCTATTGAACTAGTTTGTGTAGCAAAGTTATTCTAATGTTCTCTGGAGTTTTCCATATGGAGATGTATCCAGCCAAACTCGGCCTCCCTCTTTTTTTCCTGCCTTGTGGTTGAACTGGAGGTGCAGCGAACATGGTGATTTTTTTTTTTTCTAACCGCTTCGGTGCGTATGTCCCCAGGCCCTGCTGAATCATCTGAACTTGTGCCTGGGCATAATCGCTCACTGTCAGCTGCATCCTGGGATCAGAGCGGCGTGGCTGGTGCCCAGGATATTTTGCTAAGGTCTACAAAACCAGTAGCGCTTTTCTGGGAGTCCGAGTGTAAGCATAACAAAACTTACAGGCTGGTGCATTTATTTTATTTATATTTTTTTCTTGGTCAGCCCATGGGATCTAAAATCTCTGTCGCTGCAAAGAAGAGAAGGCTTGCTACTGTTTTTGTGGGCGTTTTCCTGGATCTGAGAGCACTGGCAGCCTAGCAATAAAATTTGCTGGCCTGCCGGGTAGTTGGCTCCCGATGGCAGGCTGCACGCACATGTGTGTGATCCAGAGCGACGCATTGGCCTGCTGCTGCTTTTCTACCCCTTGTTGCTTTTCTGGGGAGCTGATTGCCCCATCCAAAGCAGAGGTGACACTTGCTGGTGTCCCAGCAACACTGAGACTTCAGGGAAAAGTAAGATGAGTCCTGGTGTGCGCAGCACTGCCAAATGACAGCCTAAATCACTGCCAGCAGTGCTCCTGATTGCAGTGACAGCTTGTTCCACTTGACGCTTCCCTGGTTTTCCATTTAAACGCTGCTCTGAGTCTGTAACACCCTGTGCCCACTGTTTGCCTTTGGGAGTGTTGTTGCTGTTCCCGTGAGCTCCCCTCCCTCGTCAGCCCGGTGCTATAATTACTGATGTTCCTGAAACCAGATCTTTCCATGTGTCCTCCTCAGGTCCGGGAGGACAAGGGGGCCGTAAGCTAACCCAGTGCCCTGGAGTAAAGCACAAGACTTCAGGGATTTTGGAAAGCATCAGCTTACAGTGGTTTGGTGGGTTCTTTGAGCCGTCAACCTCTTCACCTTCGGCTTGGTAAAGGAAAAGGGAATATGTGCCAGAGAAGCCACCTGGGATTTTCAGAGAAGAAGCAGGGATGTGAAAGCTGGCACCAGTGGAGCAGCAAGTGGAGGCTGCTGGAGGAGCACAAATCGGAGTTGCTGGGCTGGGTGGTGGGTCCCTAGTCCTACCAGGAGACGGGAGCAAGCCCGTGGGTTCAGCGTTCCCTGCGGACACTCAGCCATCTCTGCAGCCCTGTGCAAGCTGCTCTGTGCCTCTCTCTTAGCAGCGTGCGTGCTCGGTTTGCAGCCGTGTTCCCAAAGCAGTGCCATGGCTTTACAGCCACCTCTGCTGTACCCGGGGGTGCGGTGGGGATGATCCTCTCTCCTTAGCAAACTTAAAGACCTTCTCAAATAGCAACACTTCTGTGCTGTTTCAAGCTCTGAGAAGCCCCGGTGGTGTCACCTGTCTGGTACCTGCTTGTTTCGTGGCTGTGGTCCTCATTCCAGTGGGGCAGATCCTGGGTGCTCTGGCCTGTCCTGGGTTGACAGCAAAACACAAATATCAGTCAGCAACTGCCAGGATGAGATGTGCCAGTTTATTTGCTGAAAGTAATCCTAGAGATGCTTCGTTTAGGAATGTACAACAGGAGAAGACGGTCACAAGCAGTGGGGTGTGCTGACCTGCGGCTGAGGCAGCCAGAGTTGCGAGCGTGACTGCGAACCGGTGTCCAAATCTGTAATACAGGAATAAACAGTAACGCTTGGCATCGATATGTTCCTCTGTGCTTCCAAAACATGCCAGCTCTGTGAGCTAATGCAGCAAGGAAAGGATCAGGAAGGAAGCACTGTAAAAGTCCTGGGCTGTTTTTTTTTGGGGGGGTAGGTCGGGGTTAGGGTGGGGTTTTTTTTTTTTATGATGAAGCAAATGGAGGTGTGGGGGTTGACAGGATTTGCTGAAGGTCATGAAGCAGGACTTCAAGTAAAAGCTAACAACTGCTCGGCTTTTTACTTCCCGCCCTGCTGTTACCTCTTCTGCAAAAGGCAGTGGTGGAGCCCGGCTCATCAGAGGCTGAGGAGGGCAGGGAGTCTCTCCACTGGAAAGGTGTGCAGGGATGATTGTTGTAGGAGCATTAACCTTCTCCCAGTACCTGCCATCTCAAGATTTCAGAGCACATCTGCTATGTGCTTGGAGCTGCTGGAGCCAGGGATGTTTGCAGCTCCTGATGGATGGATTGAAAGAGAAGAGCAGCCAGGCAGGACCCCCCTTTTGCATGTGCTTTGAATTCATTGCCCAAAGTCTGACTTGCTTCTGTTTCTGTGATACCTCTTGTTCTCTGGAAAAAAACAGCACACGTGAGCAAGCAGGAAGTTCCTTTTGGAGCAAAATATCATAACCTGGTTTGGGGGACAGCATCAGCTGTGGTACAAAAAGAGAAGAGTCTGGCGAGTTTTGTAAGCTTTTTAACCTTCCCCCTCCTCAGTGTCCAGGAAGTGGGTGAGTTAAAACACACTGTAGATATGTGATTCATTTTGGCAAGCCTGGCTGCTCAAGGCAAGTGAGGGAACCTCCTGCACCCTCTGTCACATGTTCCTGAGTAATTAGTAGCAACGCGGTAATAGCCGCTCTGGCAGCACCCTGCTGTTTAGTCGGCTGGGATCACACTTGGTGAAACACAGGTAGCCCGCACAGGGCAGCGTCGGGGGGTTCACAGGACTGGACTGGGGCATGGGGCCGTGGCTGGCCAGAGATGGTTCAAGGGGAAGATCTGGCCCTCACGTGTCAGCACTGGCCAGGGCTGCGTGGAAGGGCTCTTCCTTGCTAGCTCTAGTAGTCCATTTCAGCGTGTAGCTTGCCTTGCAGCCAAGACTTTGAGTAAGGGAGCAAGCACTTGGGTATTAAGTGTTGCTGACATCTCATTAGCTAATGAGGGGATATGTTCATCTTTCAGGAACAAAACCAAACATGTTTTCAATGTTTGGCTCTCCTGTTTTGTGCACTTAGTTACCTTTCCTGTACTGCAGCATCTGCTTAGCTCTTCTTTGGCTTTTAGTAGTAGTAGCGGACGTGTAGGAGGAGGAAAAGAAACTGGTACTTGATCAGCAGATACTGAAGCAGTGCCAGAACCCAAGGGATGCTTGCAAATGATGGCCAACAAGCAACAATCACATTTTTTAATGGATTCATTTCAGTTTTTGTTTGTGGATTCGATATGCGCTACATGTCACAGAAGGTGCTGCTGTAGAGAGGGCTGAGTTCTCGTCTTGCCCCTTCCAAAAGGATTCACTTTGTTGCCTGTGAATTTGGCTAATATTTTTGTCCAGAGGAATAAAAACGCAAGCCTGAAGTGCTCCTGTGGTAAATTGCTTTACTTTGTGATTCCTGGTGACCTCTTTTACAGTAACTTGAACAACTGCTTTGAGCCCATAGACTCTCTGGCTTGGCCCTTGGTAGGTTTGGACTTTTTTTTTGGCACTTTGCTTTACCTGGAAACTCCTGACTTGCAGAGAGGGATCTTGTGAGGTGACACTCCGGACTGAAGCGGGGGACATCTGTATAACTATATTAGAAATAAATCTCTGCTCTCCTGGAGAGGAATGGAGACAGTTGTCCTCTCTCCACCTCCATGAACACACCAAAATTGTCTTTTGTTTGAGCTCACCATCACTGAAACTAGGCCTGGTTGAAAACATGAGGTCCTTCTCATTACAAGCACTTCCTTCTCTGGTTTGGTGGCTGTCTGGCTGCCAGCACCTGGGTGTCTGTGTTGAAACACACATCTCCTCCTTGTGGCACTTTGCGTGTGGGACTCTTCTCTGCTTCTCTGAACTTGGCTCCAAGGTCTACATGCCAGTCAGCGGTGAGGAGCTGCCGGGCCAAAAGGGCACAAGCTGTGGGCTGATGAATGGAGGCTCGGATCTTGTTTGGCTGTGGAGAAGTACTGCCTTCTTGCAGGGGGTCCACGCTGAAGATTTGTCTCATTTTAATTTTTATTCCTGTGGTTTTTCCTCCTCTCGTTGTGCCATGTCTCACCCCGTTCCCACTGTACGGTTTAGCTTGGCATAGATGCCAGCTTCTGCTTCTAGTAAAGATAAACCTGCTGCCCGTGCTGTTTGCAGTGTGGGAGCGGGGCAGCCAGCAGGCATCTGCCCAAGCCTGGAGCCAGCAAACAAACCCACCCTCCGCCGGCTGCAGGCTCCCAGGAGGGAGGTGGCTATCTCAGCCAGGGTCACCAAAGCTCCTTGGAGCGGGGGTTGAGGCAAGGGCAGAACAAGTCACGAGATGCCTGTCCTCTTGCTAGTTCCCATCCTGTAGGAAGAGGAAGGGAAACAGCTTTGCCGGTTTCTCCGGAGAAGCTTAGGAAGGAATTCAAGGTCCCCGTCCTTGTTTCCATCCTCTCTTTCCATCGCTGCCCTGTGACAGCTGCCAAATGGAAAAAGGGGGTGGCTACTCCAGTCAGGAATCTGGCTTCTCCCTGCAGCTCAAAGCTTGTGTGCTGTGCTCCCATGGGTGGCTTTTTAGCCAAGGGGAGGAGACCAGGTTGTCCCTCCTCTGGCTCTGCCTGCTTGGCAGCTGGATGTGGAGGCACCGAACCGCTGGATAGGTCCTGGGGTTGAGATGGGCCCTTTGGCCATCGACTGCCTTCCAGGCAGCCATCCCCCGTACCGTCCCGCCGAGATGCAGGGCTGTGACAACCCTGCCCGTGGCTGTGCTGGCAGGGCAGGTCCCTCCTCGTGCTCAGAGGGACAGAGTTTGGACCAACCTCTGGGAGCTCCAGCTTCCCAGGACACCCAGCTCTGAACCGCAGGGCTGGCAGGGGCATGGAGGAGTGTGTGTGAAACCTTGGAAAATCCCAGTCTCTGCGTGCTGCCGGCTCGGAGGGGAGGGCGGGGGGTCTGCATCTTTCTGGGGGCCCTGCCAAGCCGGCTCGCTCCGTGCCGGGGTGTGCAGGCACAGCCTGTGCCCTGCCTTTCATCCAGGTGGTGGTGGCTGCCTTGGCCTTTCATTTTCTGAAGGCAGGGGGTGCAGCCTCCTGTTGAAATCAATCCCTTTTCCCCCCTCCTCTCCCTCTATCTCTGTGGTTTAGAAACCAGGGAAATGGGAAAGGGAAAGGCAGGTGTGCAAACAGCTCGCTCAGCTTCCCTCGGCCCAGGCCCCTGTACTCTTGGCCTGCAAGGAGATATTAAAACAATACATTCGGAGCCTTCTGGTGAAAACTTTTCTCTCTCTGGCTGTCCAGCCACTCTTGAAGGGTGGGACCTGAATCCTTATCCTTCCCGTAATGCCTGTGGGCACATGGGGAGCCTTAGCTGGTGCCTGGTGTTGCTGTCTGTGTACATATTGCCCTCTGCTTTCCCTCTGCTTTCCCTCTTCTCAGGGCTGTATGCCTATCTCCAGGCACACCAAGTCCCAGCACAGTTTTGAGTTGCTTTGGTGGGTTTTGAGGAGCAAAGCTGTGTGTCACAAACTCACTGCCACCTCAGGAGTACGCAGCCCTGAGTAGACCCGATGCATAGAGGACAGCATGCCAGGGATGCCGCTGAAGGGGTATGTCCACGTTGTTCCAGCGGCACTGTGCCATGAGGGATCTGGGGCAAAGCAGAGGGCTCGATCTGCACTGGGCTTAAAGCAGGTGGCTGTGCTGGATGCTGGGACAAAGGAGAGCTAATAAGAAGCTCGTTAAGCTGCTGCTGGATGTATTTTCCACTGTAGACTAGTTTCTCCTGCCGCGAGCTTCCCGCACTAACTGCTGTTCCAGGCAAAAGCGTTTTCCTGATGTTTGTACATTCATTTATATATAGCCTTCAAAACGATCAAGCTCGTTACCCTCCTCCCTCCGATGAATAGGTGTTCCTGCCTGTGTGCCATGTCCCACCGCGCGGGATGTGTGAGTGGAGGCCAAGGATAACACAGCCCTTCAATGGTCCCTTAGTGCTCTTGTGGAGGCGCGGGAAGGGAGCGCTCTGCCCTTGTCTAAGCACCCCTCTGCCTGCTGCTGCTGTACAGGAGAGCAGGGCAGTCGCGTTTGCCTTTGACATACCTCTCCTGGACACAAAGCCATCTGCCCTGCAGTCTGAATTGCCAGCATGGAGAGGAAAAGCAAAAGCCCCCTCACCCGTGGGAGACCCAGGCTCCGAGGCAGCGCTGGCTCCAGGCCGTGACTTGTGTCCTGGCTTTGCAACGTGTTTGCGTTCAACCTCCCCGCTCACGTGTTTTGTTCTCTCCCTCGGCTGCTTGCTTCATCTCGCAGGGAGCTCTGACCTTGCTCAGCGCTGATGGCTTTCCAGCGAATCCAAGGAGCTGGCTGCGGCTCAAGTTCAAAGTGCCAGGTGTGAGGGTCTGCTGCAGGAGGGAAAACGAGCCCAGGGAGTCCTGGGTCACTGCTGCCCTCCCTGAGCAAGCCCTGTGCTGTGGCGTGGGCTTGGGCAGGGGGTGCAGACCATCCTAGCGTGTGGGGGCTGCCCTGGTGCGAGTCCCCTGCGAGTAGCTTACTCGCTTCACATTCAGGCAGGTGGCTTGAAGATGCTGCATGAGTTTAACTTGTGCCTGCACGTTGAGGCTTTCCTGGTGAAAGCTGGATTTCAGTGGCTTTTTTGATGGATTTTTCTCCACTTAAAAATAGCTCTTTTAAGGTAGTGGATGCAACTCTACATGAACTGGGCTTGAGATATTAATTACTCAGAAGTCAGTTTAGGAATGAAGATCTGGAAGTAAATGAGTGCCGGGATGTTGCAGCATGAGCTGGACACTCAGGCAAGATCTGACACGGTTAGGAGGGAGGTGGGAACAGCTCTGCCATGATCATGGTACCGGTGATGCATCGCTTGCACGGCTTGAGGTTTTCCTGGGCTGTTTGGGATGGACTAAGGCAAACAAGGAGCGGAAGTGCGCAGGGGGAGGATGGGGCCGTTCCTCCCACAGGAAACCCGGGATTAGGACACTAGCTGGATTGTGTGGTCCTCACGATCACGCTGCTGGACCCCGTGGCTGAGCACAGCCCGGCAGCTGCACGGAGCAACAGCAACACGTTCAACCCAGCAGTTCTTGGCAGAGGAGCCGAGGCCAGTTACAACACGAGTGAAAATAAACACAAATGCTGTAACTGGCAGCGCTGTAACGGGAAGGAGGGTGAGCATGGGGGCCAGCAGGAAGCCATTGGTCTTGCAGATGGCTTGCACAGGCCGGGGGCTTTCAGCCACCGCCTGCTGCTGCACAGAGCCCTGCTTCCCCGGCATCCCCCATCTACAGGCATGGAGCTGCTGTGTGGGGATGGAGGGTGAAGCCAACCCAACCTTAATCTTTCTGGTGCTGTTGGCTCTGTCAAACCCCAGTCTTGGCTACCATCGTGACATCCCAGGGCACCGGCAGCTCTGGGGGACGTTGCCGGGGGCACTCTTTCTGCTGTGGGACTTGCAAGCTGGGGAGCCCAGATCCCTGGGTGGTGTCTGGGCTGGTTTGTGATCAGGGCTCTGTCTGCTGGGCTTTAAATATGATTCTGGTGAGCTTTTGCTTCCTGGAGTCCTACAGAGTGTTTATACCGGAACACAAAGTGACCTTTAAAAGGTCCCAGGTTCTGCTTGTCTCCCTGGATAAGGAGAGCAAGCAGAGCAGGACCGGCGTGGTTACACACTGCCCTGCTGCTAAGGTGCTCTGCGTGGGCGTTCAGAGCTGAGGCCGCGCGTTTCTCCCTCTGTCCCGCAGGCTAGCAGGAACAGCCTGGTAGGGTCCATCTCGGATAGACGCGGATGATGCCAGAGCTATGACAGCGATTGCAGTCTTGGCACTGAGGGGTGATCAATTATGGAACAACTACAGGAGGAAGTACCTGAGGTCAGGAAAAAGGAGGAGGAAGAGGAAGAGGCAGTGATGGTGGCAAGTGGAGCCTCAGACCCAAGTGGAGGACCAGACAGCTCGCTGCCTTCGAGCAGCTACACAGGTGAGTGAAGCCACGGGAGCTCATCTGTCCCCAGAGCATACAGGCATCCACGTCCTCCGGGCAGCGTGCTCGGCTGCAAGGGCAGCGGACCTGCCCACGAATGGAGTTTGGCTTGTTTTAATCTCTTCCCTTTGTGAAATAACGCATCGAGAGCCAAGTTATGGAGAGGCTTATTTCTTCCTCTGCAGTCACTGCACAGCCATTGGCAGCAGGTTGGGAGATGGGAGTTAAAAGAACAGGCCAGTAACATTGTGCCCCAGAGTGAGGGGACTCCCAGGGTGCCTGAGAATGCCTCTCTGGCCACTTCTCGAAGTCCTCAGTGCAAACTGATTGTAGGAACTGGGGGAGAAGATTTGTTGCTGCTGAAGAGGCTCCCCCAGAGCCCTGGGCGTTCCAGCTGGGCAGCCCCGTGCCAGCCACCTGCCGACTGGGGATTATAAAATTTGCTGGTTGGGTTTCATTGCCTAGACATGAATGCCAGAAGGAAGAAATCAGTATTGATGTGCAGTCTCTCAGCTGCTGGGTGCACTCGGGGCACTCTTGGCTCTGGATACGGCATCTGCCTGCAGCCAGTTAACTGCCCAGATGCGATGCCAACGGCAGGCTGGGACAGTGCTGGAAATCCCTCGTCAGCCCCATGGCTGGAGGAGTTAGATGCTGGATTTGTGGCTACTACATGAAAGGACACATCCCTTTGTGTGTTTGCAGACCTTTCGCAGAGCTCCTCTCCCTCCCTATCGGACCAACTGCAGATGGGCTGTGAGGAAGCGGCCTTGGGAGCACTGAACGTGGAGTGCAGGGTCTGCGGAGACAAAGCCTCGGGGTTTCACTATGGTGTGCACGCCTGTGAGGGCTGCAAGGTACGCACACCCTGGGGGGGGCTGGGTTCAGCAACACCGGGCAGAGATTAGATCCCAGGGACCATGCCATCCCTAGATTTGCAGCAAAACAGGGAGGCGGGATTGACTGATTGTAAAAAAACTCATTTGCAGTTTTTTACTGCAGGTTGTCCAGAGGGTGTTGCAAGCACTCAGATACTGTCCTGGGAGAGGCAGCCGAGATGTGTATGGCCCAAATAGTGCCCGGTCGTGCTTTACTTTGTAAGGCAAATCCATCTGTCCCCACAGGGACCCTGGCTTTGCTTTTGAAGATGCTTTCTTTGCTGCAGATCAGCAGTGAGCCATGTGTTTATCCCCCTGGGATCACTGGCCGCAGCTGGGTTGTGCCTCCGAAATTCTTTCCCCCGCAGCAGATGCCAGTGGGGCTGCATTAGCTGCCCAGGTCCTGCCAGACATTCCTGCAGGCTGGGGCAGGCTTGTTCCTCCATCCCTCCCTGCTGGCTGCCGGCAGCATCACACACGCGGCTCTGGCACCAGACCCTGGCCTTCCCTCCGTGGTTTCCTCTCTGCAGCCCCCTTCTCCCACTGCACGACCTGTCCTTGGAACAGAGACCCTGTTTGTGTCGGTGACCCAGGGCTCCTCCTCACCCAGCTGAACCTCCGTGAGGCTCCTGGGGATAATAAACCAGCCTGGTCCCCAAACCACAGGTGCTAACACTGCTGTTCCCTCGTCCCTCTGCGCCATGTCCCACTCTGTGCCGCAGGGATTCTTCCGCCGGACGATCCGCATGAAGCTGGAGTACGAGAAGTGCGAGAGGAGCTGCAAGATTCAGAAGAAGAACCGGAACAAGTGCCAGTACTGCCGCTTCCAGAAATGTCTCTCGCTGGGCATGTCACATAACGGTGAGTGTCACCACTGCCCACAGGCCTGGCCGTGGGTGCCGTGGGGCCATCTGCCCTTCTACGAAGGGTTCACACAGGGAGGCTGTATGTAGCTCGCGTTATCCCGTGGCTCCCTTCTTGCCAGGGAATCATCTTTCAAACCCAACGCTTTGAGCCTTTGGCTCTTCCTCCCCTTCTTCTGTACAAGAAGGGGCTGTTCATTCCCACCGTGCAGGCTGGCTGTCAGCACAGGCCATACAAGTTGACCCAGAGGGGCCTGGACACGCAGGTGGCTCTTTTGTGCTGGGATTTTTAAACTTCAAGTGTGACCGTCTTGTTCCTGGCCAAGCAGAGGTGTTTATGTGGGCAGCAGGGTTTGTGCGAGAGCCCAGAGGGTGGGGATGGGAGCTGTGTCGGCCAGGCTAGCGGAGTGGCTGGTTCATGAAGGTGTCAGTGCCAGAGGAGCTGCAGCCCTGGAGAAGCAGAGCTGCTTCCCTGGACGCAATTCCTGCGGTTGTCCTCAGTGTCCTGACCCACCGGTGTTGGTGCCCCACAGCAATCCGCTTCGGCCGCATGCCGGAGGCAGAGAAGAGGAAGCTGGTGGCGGGGCTGACGGCGAGCGAGATCAGCTGCCAGAACCCACAGGTGGCCGACCTGAAAGCTTTCTCCAAGCACATCTACAACGCCTACCTGAAAAATTTCAACATGACCAAAAAGAAGGCGAGAGGTATCTTGACCGGGAAGGCCAGCAGCACACCAGTAAGTTGCCTCCCCAGGGCAGGCAGGGTTGGCCGTGACCAGCGCGGCGGGGGCTGTTTTCTGGCAGGTGCTGCACATCTGCCTCCTGCTGTAGCTGTTCCCCATGCACCAATTCCCAGCTGCAGCCAGGTGGGCTCTGCACATCCTGCCCTTTGCTGGGAAAATTCCCATCGTGCTGTTCCGGGTGGGTGCGGATTGCGCGGGCACTCTCAGCCCCGGTGGGGAGAGAGCAGCAAAGGGACGGGCAGACAAACACGAGTGTCCTTGGCGAGGCTGGTATCTCCAGTCGCCGCGGCAGGTTCCTAACTGCTTGCTTCTTTTTCAAGCAGCCTTTTGTGATCCATGACATGGACACCTTGTGGCAGGCAGAAAAGGGGCTGGTGTGGAAACAGCTAGTGAATGGCATTCCCCCCTACAAGGAGATCGGGGTGCACGTCTTCTACCGCTGCCAGTGCACCACGGTGGAGACTGTGCGGGAGCTCACCGAGTTCGCCAAGAGCATCCCCAGCTTCCTAGGCCTCTACTTGAACGACCAAGTGACTCTGCTGAAGTACGGGGTGCATGAGGCCATCTTCGCCATGCTGGCCTCTATCATGAACAAGGATGGGCTGCTGGTGGCCAACGGGAACGGCTTTGTGACCCGCGAGTTCCTGCGTAGCCTGCGCAAGCCCTTCAGCGAGATCATGGAGCCCAAATTTGAGTTTGCTGTGAAGTTCAACGCGCTGGAGCTGGATGACAGTGACCTGTCTCTGTTTGTGGCTGCCATTATCCTGTGCGGAGGTGAGCGGGCGCTTTCGGCCACGTGAGTGTCAGGGAGAGTTCTCCCGTATTTAGAGGTGGTTTGGGGGGGGGCTGAGCTGCAGCTGCCCTGAGGTCAGCCAGGGGTGGCTTAGGGGGACGAGAGGGAAACCGAGCAGTTCGAAAACCAGAGCTTCCCCGTGGCAGTGATGCTTAGCAAGCTTGGAGCAAGAACCGGGAGTGGCATCTCCTCCTCGTGTGCTGCTGTGGGATGTGTTGTCCCAGGGCACACTTCTCCCCTTGTCTGATTGACAAGGCTGGAGTCACGGTGGGTGGGTTACTGTCCCCGTCTCCCTGTCCCCAGGAGGAGCGTGTGCTTTGGAGGGCTGCACCAAAACGCTACAGCTGCTGTGCTTCCTCCCCACAGACCGTCCTGGCCTGATGAACGTGAAGCAGGTGGAGAAGATCCAAGACAACATCCTGCAAGCGCTGGAGTTTCACCTGCAGTCTAACCACCCCGATGCCCAGTACCTCTTCCCCAAGCTGCTGCAGAAGATGGCCGACCTGCGGCAGCTGGTGACAGAGCACGCCCAGCTGGTGCAGAAGATCAAGAAGACAGAGACGGAGACATCTCTTCACCCGCTTCTGCAGGAGATCTACAAGGACATGTACTAAGGACCTGTTATTTATGAGAATGAAGCCATGGATTCCCATCAAGACTCTTTGTACAGAAGCAAAGAAATCCTTTCCCCGTGTCTTCCATTTCTTCTACTGGAAATTCTTTTCTACGTGCCCCTGACATACGGTACATAGGGCAAGATGCCATAAGATTTTGCAGCCACCACCTGCTAGGCCAGGGCTTCCGTTAACACACACTAACGAATTTACAAAGGCAAATCATAAGCTACTGTTTCCGTTACTACGGCCCAGCTCTTCAGCTGCTCCCCGGGGCCCCTGGAGCGGCCGGGCGGTTTACACGGCCCAGGTTGTGGGGTTCCTGCAGCAGCCTGGGGGGGTGGGGGGTGCTCTGGTCATTCGGAGACCCGAGTGCGGTGCGGGTATTCGGTGGGGCCAGCAACTGCGCTTACGGCGTGTTTTTATTTTCTTTTTCATATTGCACTCTGAAGACATAGTCCTGAGCTGTGAAGTCTAGGACAGTGTAATGAAAAGTTGTTTCTCTCTTTCCCAAAGAAAAGCCAGAGTATTTGAAGACGGGTAGGGCTGTCCTAGCAGAGCCCCTCAGCTGCCGCCCCTCCTCGCTGTGCGGCGTATTCCTGTCTCCAGGGTGATTGTGTGATCTCTGCCTTCCCCTGAGTGCTGGGTGTGAGCCCTCGCTCCTGGTACCCCGCTTCCAGAGGGAGCCTGCCCCTCGGCACCTCAATACGCGAGAGGGAGGGGAAGGGGAGGTGGGAGGGAAACGGTTTGATTTACAAAAATTCGCCTTCAGAGCAGAGGCTGGAGTCTGTGTGCTCGCCCAGGCTGTTCTGCACAGACGGGAGTTACCAGAAACTCTGTGCAGGGCCAGGGACTGGCCTGGGACTGGTCAGGGTTTAGGTGACAGGGCTGGCGGCTTGTCCTGCGGATCCCTTCCCCGGCCGGGGGGGCTCTGGGGGTTTTGCAGGGCAGCGCAGGCAGCAGAGGCTCCCCAGTACGGCTCCTGTGAGCACTGGTGCAAGCAAAGGCTTCGGCAGCACCAGCAAAGGGAAAGCCACAGCCGGCGCTGCCGGTACTGAAGGGGCGGTGACCTGTCTGTCAACTGCCCTGCCTCAGTTTCCCCTCTGTGAAAGAGCTGGATTGTCTCTGCTCAGAGGGGGAGCAGGAGGATTAATTAGCGCATCGGTTGCAAAGTGCTTTGCAGCTGTAAAACACAGCGTCAATGCCAAGTATTCAGAAAAGGAGAGGGAGAGGGTGGGATGCTCGAGGTGAGCAGGAGCTTCCCGGCGAGTGCAGCCGTGTCAGGGCAGCTGCCCTGTCCCCTGCCGCTGTCCCGAGTGCAGGGACAGCTCCAGGCTCCAGGCCTGCCCGAACCCAGGGCTGTTTGGGGACTTTACCTCACAACTTCTCGCAGCTGTAGTGATGCCGTGGTGCTGCCGGTGCCCGGGACAGACCCCCGCATGGGGGGCTGCGTCCCCCGGGCTCTGGGAGAGAGGATGGACCCGAGAAGGGCTCTGTCCCCTCTCAGGGTGGTGGTGTCTGACTTAAGAAGTGGCGCTTCCCTGTCTGCAGCTCGTGGTCCCATGTGTCCCGAGCAGCCTTTTTAAAATACTGATATTCCAAGGAGGGGTTGTGGGAGCAAATTAGTCGGTTTTATTTTATTTTCCTCCTCTTCAGGGTAGCAGATTTCCCTGGTGCAATAATTCCTTTAAAATCCGAAGGGGAAGAGTGCTGGGCTTCCCCTCCGTGTCGCAGGGCTGGTCGGTCCCAAACCTGCCCCTGCTGCCGCTCTCCGGCTCCTTGCCGTGCCTCAGTTTCCCTGCCCTCTGCCCGCCCAGCCCCTTCCCCTCCCTACCTCGCAGGGGTGTTATGAATTACCGTTTCTAAAGCACTTTGAAGCCCTCTTGGGGAAGGCACCAGAGAAGCGTGTGTGCTGGACCGAGGCCCGGGGGATTTGTCCTTCCAAAGCCCCCAGGGGCAGCCCCTGCTGTGGCCGGCATGCAGGACTCATCACCTGGGGAACTTTTTGCTCTTCCCTCCTCAGCAGTGTAACAACCCTCAAACTGAAATGTATATTTTTGCTAGAAGTACAAACCTCCAAGTGTTTTTAATAATATAAATAGTGTCCACAAACTGACTTGACTTTAAATAAATCTGAAGTAAATATTTAAGAACCTTTTCGCATCCGGCCTTTCTCTGGGGGATTTCTCTCGGCCCCTGGGGGGCTGCCCTTTGGGAGGGTTTCCATCAGAAGCGATGATTTTCCATCAGAGGCTGGATTTGCTGTGATTTCCAGGGATTTGCCACGACTCCCGGGTCTCTGTGCTTCCCAGGTCTTGTAGCTGCTGTGTTTTTTCCTGCCTGCTCTTGCCATCAAACCTAAAGGCAGCAAGAGCCGGTCGTGAGCAGGGTCCCAGCCTCAGAGCCCCCTGTCCCAAATTTTTGCCGTAGCCCTTGCTGCGGGGTGAAGCTGGGCAATGAGCTGAGCGGGGCCGTAGCCACCCCAAGGTGGGCAAGGATGGGCTCAGGGACAGCCCAGCCGTGTGCTGGCACCGGCCTCTGCTCTTGGCCGCGTCTGAGCACCCCAGGGTTTGCAGGGACCGGCTGCAGCCCGCCAGGCTGCCCTCTCTGCCCCCCGTCAGGGTGTCCAAGCACTTGGCACTTCCCCAAGCTGTGCCACTGCCCCAGCCTTCCCCATGCAGCTGGGGCCACAGAAAGCCCTGAAGGTCCCAGGTGGGGTGGGGGCAGCAGCAGGGTGAGGGTTGAGGTGCTGGGCCTGCCGGGCAGGTGACAATCACCCAGGTGGGCACCAGCTGCACCCACCAGCCCCTATCTGTTGGGGTTTAACCCGGCAGGCAGCGAAATGCCACGCAGCTGCCCTCTCGCTCCCCCCGCAGCGGGACGGGGGAGAGAACCCGAAAAAAGTAAAATTCATGGGCTCAGATAAAGACAATTTAATAGGACAGAAAAGGAAGGGACGGTAATAGTAATAATAGGAAGAAGACGAAGAGGAAGAAGAATTAGAACATGCAAAGCGAGGGATGCACAATGCAGTTGCTCACCACCCACCGACTGATGCCCAGCCAGTCCCTGAGCAGCGGCCCCCAGCCAGCTAATTTATATACTCAGCATATATATCATCATATGGTACAGAATATCTCTTTGGCCAGTTCGGACCAGCTGTCCCAACTGTGTCCCCTCCCAGTTTCTTGTGCCCCCCTGGCCTCCCTGCTGGCAGGGTAGTGTGAAGAGCTGCAAAGTCCTTGACTAGTGTAAACACCACATAGCAACAAGTAAAACATAGTGTGTTATCAATGTTATTGTCATCCTAAATCCCAAACACAGCACAGTACCGGCTACTAGGAGGAAAATTAACGCTATCGCAGCCGAAAACAGGACGCCACCCAAGGCCATAAATAGCCCTGGAGATCGCCCTGCCCTCTTGTCTGCTGGGGACGAGATGGAGCCAGGCTCGCTGGTGGCATCTGGGGTGTTAAGGGCCCGGGGGGACTGTCTGAGACCCCCGTGCAGGTAGGGCTTGGTGGGGGGGTGGCTGGGAGCAGCTTGGGGGGGGTGTGTAGGCTGGAGATGGGGCTGCAAGCCTTTCGCTGTGGGAGCAGAGTGGTTTGTGATGCCTTTGAACCCCACCCCCCCACCCCCTGCCATTTCCCATTTCTCCTGGAGGCTGTGGGGCTGGGGGGAGCGCAGCCCGTGCGTCCGGCTGGCCCTCCTGCTGGAGCTGGGGGTCCCTGGCAGCGTGCTGGCTGGGCACCCCTCCCTGCCAGCCCCAAGCCAAGGGCTCCTGCCCCTTCCGTGCCCCCATGGGGAGCCAGAGCCTGCCCCGTACCCCTGGCTCGTCTCCATGCTCCGGGGGGAGCCCCCAGGCTCGTGGCCCTCGGCTGGCGCAGCCCTGGGCTTTGTTTGCTTTGCAATTAGCTGGGAAATAAGGCTGGATGGGGTGAGGAGAGCCCCGGCGCTCTGCTGGGCTCTGCCCTCGGTGGGAGCTCCGGTGCCCAGACACCAGCCTGGGGGCTCCGAAAATATGGCCCCATCCAGGCACCGCTGGTACCCGGGGGGTGGGGTGGCCGGCGGAGCGGGGCTGGAGGGGGGCTCTGAGCCCGGCCACGTGGCTTCTCCGACTGGCAGGAATTTTGCCCGCGGATCCTGCCGATGGGGCCAGAACTGCCGCTTCTCTCACGATAGAAAATCAGTCCAGATCTGCAGGTACTTCCAGAGCGGGTTTTGCAGCTATGGAGAGTGCTGCAGGTAAGGGGCGGCGAGGAGGGGGCCTGACGCCACGAGGATGGGCTTGGGAGCCAGGAGGTGTCATGCTGGGCTGACCCTCTGTCTGTCCCTGGGCTCCTCCAGCTACCAGCACATCCAGGATGACCCAGTGCCAGTGGGAACCCGCCATGGCCCCGTGCCCCCCGGCCGCTGGGGCTCGCAGCCTGGCAGTGTGCCCACAGCAGGGGGCGGGGGCTGGGGGGTAGCACGGCGCAGCTCGGCCCACCCTGTCCCCAGCGTGAGGCATGTGCCCTTCAAGTTGCCAAGCGCGGAGGTTAAGGAGAAAGAGAAAGACAAGAACATCTCAGCACCTGATAGTGCCCCCCGTGGGGCCATCAGCAGAGAATTTGTCCCTGCAGGAGCTCAGGGTGCTTCAGGTAGGTGCCCAGGGGACCGGCGGGGGCTGAGGATACCGGGGTGGTCGCAGCGGAGCATCCTGTGCATGTTTCTGCCCTTGACCCCAATCCCCCTCCCTCCGTCTCGGGGCAGGGCCCACCTGGGGCTGTGGAAAGCTCTTAACAGCTTTTTTTAGGGTGGGGACCTTAACTGCTAAGCCGCGATGATGGGGTGGGATGTGCTTTTCGCCTCTAAGAGCTCCCCTGCCTGCAGGCTCCCAGCCCCAAGGGCTGGGACTGGATCCAAACTCCTCCGACCCCAGAGAGGCAGTGGTGGAGACGGTGACACGGACTGACCCTGCCAAGGTAAGCTTGGGGGTCTCCTGTGGCTGGGGGGGTCCCATCGCCCCACATCAGTCCCCTAGGCCGGGGCAGTGATGGAGCTGGAGGGCTGCAATGCTGTGCCGCTCTGCTTGCAGGTCACGATGGAGCCGGGCGCTGCGGCAGCCCTGGTCCCCACTGCGGTGCTGAGGGCTCGGAGCGAGGCCGTGGTGTGCGGCATCTGCATGGACCGTGTGTATGAGAAGCCACTGCCAGAGGAGCGGCTCTTTGGGATCCTCCCGAACTGCAGCCACGCGTACTGCGTGGGCTGCATCCGCAAGTGGCGTCGCAGCCGGGACTTCCAGAGCATGGTCATCAAGTGAGTGGGGACGGGGATGTGCCACCCCTTCTGCACCCTGAAATTCTTCCTTGGGTCTGGTGATGTAGCTTTGGGATTGGAGTGACTTTCCTGTGGGAACAGGCTCTTGGGACTTGTGATGGAGACGGGGATGCTGGATGAGGCTGTGGTGGTGGGACCACCCATGTTCCTTGTTCCCTTTTTGGGACACCCGCCTGCACCCATTGCCTTCACCCAGGGCCTGCCCAGAGTGCCGGATCACCTCCAGTTACTACATCCCCAACAAATACTGGGTCTCGGATGCGGAGGAGAAGGAGAAGCTCATCAAAACCTTCAAGGCGCGGACAGGGTGAGTGTGTGGCACTGCAGGCTGCAGGCTCTGTGTTGCTCCAGGAGCCACGCACACAACTGTGCCTTGAATCCCACAGGAAAATCAGGTGCAAGTTCTTTGTCCAGAACTCTGGCCACTGCCCGTTCAAGTCAGACTGCATCTACCTGCATGAGGTGCCTGCCAGGCAGCCACTGCAGCGCAGGCAGCGGTGGCCGAGGATGCCCGCTGTAAGTGGGACAGCATGTGCTGGGGGGCTGGGGCACGGCACGGCCGTGTAACACCGCCGGAGGCCGGGGCTCATCCCCCCTCCTGTGCTGCAGGTGTTCAGCCCTTCTCCCTCAGAGAGCTCTGATGAGGATGAGGAGCTCTGCGTGCTGGAGTGGGCACTCACCCTGGCCCTGACGGAGACAGACGTGCTGCTTGAGTTAAGGCCATGAGATGCTCTTCACACACTTCAGCGACTCCAACTAAGCCACAGGGTGTCCCCTGGGCCCGGGGGCTTCCCGTGGCGAGGAAATGTTTTCTGGGAGGGGGAAGCATCTGCTTTTGATGTGTTTAGCTGCTGCTGGTGTTGGTTTAGGGGGGGGTCCAGGCATGGAGTGGGGTGGGATGGGGAAATAATGTGGCTGTACCAATGGCTGAACGCTCAGCAGGTCCCACATCCCTGCTCCCCCCAGGGAGCTGGGGGTGACAGAGCTGCAGGGGTCTCAGGGCAGTGGGGCACAGCCCCCCCTTATCTGGCCTTCACCTCCTTAGCCGTGCTCTGCACCCCTGGGAGACCTCACAGGAGCTGGGGTGGTGGGCTGGGGGACAGTGGGGGTTTTTAATGCACACGGGCCCGCGGCTGGGGGAGCTGGACAGCTGGGGGTGAATATTTTAAACTGCTTTTAGCCAAATCTGGGAATAATGAAATAAAATGGACTGTGTAACATCAGGCTGCCTGGGGGCTCTCCTTCCGCGGGGGGAGGGGGGCTGAGGGGATACCCCCGCGGGGGTTGGAGCAGGGGGGATGTTAGGGTTTGACTTTAAGGATTTATTTGCATAATATATAAATATTGCATGCCGGGTTGATTTGCATACTCGGCGCGCTTTTCCAGCGGGGCGTGGCCGGAAGCGCGCGGCGCCTGTTCCGGGGGTGGTGCGCGAGGGTCCCGGGGCACCGGTACCGGGCAGCCCCCGGGGCGGGGGGGGGAACAGCGGGCGCCCTCCGCTCCCCGCCGCCTTGTCCCCGCCGCCTTGTCCCCGCCGCCTTGTCCCCGCCGCCTTGTCCCCGCCGCCTTGTCCCCGCCGCCTTGTCCCCGCCGCCTTGTCCCCGCGGTGAGTGCCTGCCCGCTGCGGGCCCCCCCGCGGGCGGCCGGCTGGCTGTGCCCCGCCTGGTTTGCCGGCGGACGGGAGCGGGTCACCGGGGCACGGTGATAATAACGGGGTCAGCGTGGCTGTGGGTGCCGGGGCGGGGGGGTTAGGGCTGGTCTGTTCCTGGAGGAGGGGGACGGAGGGGGTGGGGGGTTCCTTCTCGCCCCACCCCCCACCCCGGGAGCTGGTGGTGGGGAGCTGGGAGCGAAGTGGTTTTGGAGGACTTGGAGGAGCTCCCGGTGCTCTGGCCTGGCTGCGGCCCCCGGGAATGCTCCTGCATCGCCCCCGGTGAGGAGGGTAAGCACGGACCCCGCTGCGAGCAGGGAAGGGCAGCCCCAAAACTGCAGCTGGTGAGGGAGGACCGTGGGGTTTGCTCCGGAGCACGGCTGGCCAGGTCCTGGATGCGCAGAATCTCCCTGCGCCCCTCTCGGTGTGACCCGTGTCAGGCGCTCCCCAATTTTCTTGCAGGCGGCTGCGAAGCCCCCGGAGCAGCGATGGAGCCCCCCTGGCTGCGGAGCTTCGACAAGCCGTGCCGCCTCCTGCTCCACACGCTCGCCTCCGGCTCCTCCGGGACGCTGGCTGCCCTCCGAATGCTGCAGCGGGGCCAGGCCCACGAGGGAGCGGGGCAGGCGTTTCCCTGGCAGCCCTTCATCGCAGCCCTGTGTGCTGAGGAGCCCACGCTGGAGGGGCCGGAGGCGGCCCTGGCTCTGTGAGTCAGCCGCGTTTCCAAAACGTGGTGTTTTGGGGGGGGGTGGGGGGGGGTGGCACGGCGAGTGCCCGATTCAGCACTGTGCATCCTCTCCCCCCCAATGCAGCAGTCCGTAGGGGAAGTCAGGATCGGAGCAGGGACCTGCCGGTCTTCCAGCTTGTGTCTGCAAAAGCTGGTGAAGCCATTTGCTGCCTCCTCTGGCTTCCCAGTCCCATTATACCCTGCGCCGTGGGGCAGGTTGGCAATAAGGAGTTGGGGATTTGCTCTGACGCCCTGCCTCTCCCTTTTCTCCCTTTATCCAGTAAGCCACGGCTGCTGCTGCTTCCCGTCATGTGCCAGAGAAACCTCTTCTCCCTGCTCCTCGTGGTGCGAGCCATGGTGCCAGGGGGCTGCCTGGGCCAGCTGCTCCAGGCTGTGGAGCAGGATTCCCATGTGGATCCCTGGGTGCGGGCACTGGGGGATCTGCTCCAGCAGGGACCAAGGGGAGAGGAGCGCTCCCCACCTCCCACTCCCTTGTCTTCTGTGTGCCAGCAGCAGCTTAGCTGCCTGTGCCAGAAAATCACCCAGAACAAACCAGAGGGGCAAAGAAAACTGAACTGGTGCTTCAGCAAGCAGCCCGGTGCCGCTGGGGATGTGGCTGAAACTATGCTTCAAGATGGGAAGCACAAGAAAGTGTTGGAGGAGAGCCTGGATTTGGACAGGGAGAGAGAGGGAAAGGGGTTGCTTCTGGAGGAGGTGGTGTTTGACCCCCCGGGAGCCCAGGAGGCTGGGGATGTGGCAGGGATGGAAGAGGAGGTACCTGCGGAGCCTTCAGGGGACGGAGCTGCTCAGAACCTGGATGGAGCTGCTCTGGAAAGCTCGGAGCAGGATGCAGCCGGGGAGCCCAGGAAGATTCCCCAGGCAGAGCTGGCAGCAGAGGTCCAGTCCTTTCTCCAGGTACTGGGCAGGGTTTCCTTCCCCCTTCCAGCCAGGGAGCCTTTACAGTCTGGTTTCTATTCCGTTGTCTCATTTTCCTCAGATGCATGGACAGAGGCTGAAAATGCTGCTGCAGAAGGAGTCTGACGTAAGTGGTTACTCCTGTCTCTCTGCTGGAGCTGATGGTATAAAGGGGTTCACGCCACGGCCTCCAGAAGGGGTGGGAGACAGGTGGCTTTCACAGGGAAGACTGGAGGGGGATACAAAGCCCCACTGCCACCTCCTCTGGGCTCAGGTACTGCCTGCCTCCGCCTCCCAGGGATGTGCGATGTGATGGGCGGCCTGTGGGGTCAGCGCTGGCCAAAGCAGGGGGTGGTAGGAAAGAGAAAAGCCCTGGAGCTGTATTTTGTGAGTTGCTTTATTTGTTGTATTGCCCAATACTGTGTTTTTCTCCAGCGCTCAGATCTGAGCATCCCGCTGGAGGTGTACGTCCTGAACAGCTGCTCTCCCAGCCAGGTGAGCTTCATCATCCTTGCTGCAACTGCCATGGAGGGCCTGCTGCTGTCCCTAATGTCCCTGTGCCTTCTGCTGTCCCCAGCTTGAGGGGCTGTGCTCCTTCCTCCAGCTCTCCATGTGCCCGGAGCACCTCCTGGTGCGTTTCTGCAGCTGGCTGTTAGCTCTCACCCCCAACCTCAGCTACACCAGCGCGGCCGTCTTGGCAGAGCAGCTCTTCCTCAGGCGAGTAAGTGTGAGGGCAGCAGAGGCTTCCTGCACCCCATTTTCCTCACCACCATCCCCATCTCCTGCCTTTTCTGTCCCTAGGTCCTGTCCCTCACCCAGGCACCCTCCCGTCACCTCATGGCTGCCCTCGCTTCGTTTTGCTCCAAGTATTCCCAGCCCTTCTGTGAAGTCCTGGTGGCTGCGGTCCTACGGGAGCCTGGGGAAGGTGCGATGGGCTCGCAGGAGGCACGGCTGCTTCTGGAAGCAGCTGGGGGAGCTGAACAGGGGCCATGGGCTGCATCCAGCAAGAAGGGAAGCCCCAACTGTAGAGTGCTGTCTCCTGGGAGGCATTTATCACCCAAAACGTGTTAGGAATCATGGAGGAATGGTGCTGGTTTTATCTGGGCAGGGAAACACTTGGGAGTTTGCGTGGGAGACGGGTTTACAAATGCCTGAGATGGAGAGGGAGGAGAGGCTAGGCTGGTTTCTCAGCACCAGTTCCCCCAGAGGACAGCGGCCATCCCTTCATGGAATAGAGGGTTCCTGACAGCTTCTAATGCTGGGGCCAGAACTGCCCCAGGGTGGCTCTGCTGGCATGAGAAGAGGGTCCTGTGTGAATCCCTGCCATAGCAGCATCCCCTTTTCCTAGGGACTGGTGCTAATTAAACCCTTGCTGCAGACAGGCAAAGGAAGCTGGATTATCCTGAGTAGTTTTTGGGTGTCCTGACTGGGATGTACCTCTGTGTGAAGGGGTGCCAGGAAGAGTTGGACACATCCCTATGGATTTGGCAGCTTCTGGAGACTCTCCTCCCTCGTCTTCGCTCTTGCAGGTGCTGAGCAGACCAAGCTGGTGTGCGAGCTTGTGGAGGAGTGCCTGGAGCCAGACTGTGTACGACTGGTGCTAAGGTAAGAGATTACAGGGACAACAGCTCTGCTTCAGCTTTTGTGCCTGTCTTGATGGGTCTGGCTGGCTCCAGCCACTCAGGAGCACCAGCGAGGCCGTGTGAGCATCACATCTCCTCTTCACCGTCCTTTGCAGCCAAGTCCTAGAGATGCCTTTGACAGAGAAGCTCCTGCCAGTGCTGCAGGCTGTGCTGGAGCGGCAGGTGAGGGGATCTCGAGGATCCCCCTTGTCCCCCTGTGTTTCTTTGCTGGCTCCAGCAGCGCTAGAGCAAGGACCAGCTCTCCTCTCCATTCGTGGCTCTTCCAGGAGGTGCTGCCCCCCGAGCCCTTTGAACTCCTGGTCCTGACTCTGTGCCGGCAGGCCCCAGTCTTTGCCACGTCACTGAATTATGCCAAGCTGGTGACAGCCATGCTCACCATGTACCAAAGCCAGGTAAGACCAGGCTTGGGTCCTGCAGATCAGCTGGTAAAGCTGACCCAGGGCCCGGCCCAGGGGTCTCGGGTGGGCTCCTGGCAGCACAGCTCTCTGAGCTCCTTGCTTCTGTCTGTCCCAGGTCACCCCAGCCCACCGGAGCAGTCTGGCTGCTGCTCTGGATCAGAGCAATGCGGCCCTGAAGAAATCACTGCAGGCCATTCTGGAAGGAGCCAGGTGAGGTAGATGCGGGGCTGGGGGGGTCTCTCATGGGGGGTGGCAGCCTCTGCATTCCTTGTCTACCCCAGGCAGTGGGAAACTGAGTGCCAGCAGCAGCTGTGCCAGTGTGTGTTTGGCGGTGGGTTCCCCTTTTCTTGATTTCTCTCCTCTTTCTGTCTCCTCCTCCCAGGTGAGCGCCAGAGGGAACTGCGAGATAATAGCTTCCTTGGGCAGAGGATGCTTGCAGGGTGGTGGTGGCTGCAGCCCAGTCCCTCACTGGGGCTCACCACCAGCGTGATGGAGACGCAGCAATGTGGGCTGCTGCACACACAGCCCCCATGCCTCAGCCCAGGGCCTTGCAGGTACCTCAGGCTCAGCCAGCCTGGTTTGAGGTGGGCTATCGCTGAGCAACGCCATCCCAGCCCCACACACGCCCCCAGGCTTGAAGATGAGGGTTTTCTTGGTTAAACAATGAATATCTTTCCAGTCATCTCCGCCTTTGGACTGGCTGTGGGCTGTGAGAGTCTGCCACCACAGGCACCTTGCCACACTCAAGATGGCGCCTCCCGCCTTCCCGCCCTGCCACGCTCAAGATGGCGCCTCCCCGCGTGTCCCAAGATGGCGGCAGAGGGGGGACGGCAGTTCAGCTCCCCCTCGCCCAGCTCCGGCCCCCGTGGGCACCCCGCAGCCCAGCTCACCCCCACATCACGCAGGGCCCATGAGTGGGAGGGGTGGCTAGGCACATAAAGATGGTTTGTGCCCCAAACGTGGCTTTATTTTAAGTGGGAAAACAAACAGTCGTTAGTTTTGCATTGTCAATGGGGTAGCGTTGCCTGAAGTGGGGCTGCAGCGAGCCGGGGCCCCTCAGAGAGTCGAGGGTGCCTGTTCTCCCTGCGTGTTCTGTTATAAGAAGGGGTTTGTGTCTCCGTGCCCCCTCAGCGGGCGGCCGGGGGCTGTGGAGATGCTGAAACCCTTCGCTGCCAGGTGCCCTTGGCCATGGCGAGCGGGCTGGGCGAGGCCATGGCTCCTGCCTGGTAGCTTGTAAATCTGAAGAGCTTGACTCCTGTGCCTTATTGCTGTGGTTTGCAGGTGACCTGGCTTGTTTTAACCAACACAAATCTGCATCCTGGCTAAAAGCGGAGCAGCAGGGCTGCAGTGTTTCCCGTGTACCCACGCCCTTGTCTTGTTCCTCACGCTGAGGAGCGCCATGCCTACCCGGCCTCAGCTCTCCCTGAAGCGGCTGCTCCAGCTCTGCACGAGCTGGCATGCCGCCCCTTCTCCTCGCTCACAGCCTGATGGCCCAGGTGAAGAATCATCTTGTCCAAAACCTTTATATTTGAAAGTGTTTTTCCAATATTGTGGCCTGGAGCACCTGGCAGGCACCATTGCACAGTGCAGCTCACAGGCCCTTAGTTCTTACTGCCCTGAACACGTTGCTGAATGGAGACAGAAATTAATTTGAGGCTCTTGGAAGGTGATAATTGTGGACCAGGCATAATTGACCGTTGTGATTTTATCCTGGCTCAAAGGAGCCAAGGCACAAGTGGTATGTTTTGCACGCGTCAGCGTTTCTCTGGTGGCTAAGCTGATTTCTGGGTGGTGCAGCTGTGATCTGCTGGGTCGTTTATCTGATCTGCTGGGATTTACAGCTCTTGGGCTGCAAGAAAACAGGATTTAGATGAAGAGCTGGTTAACTTGAATTTTCTGCTTTAAATTTGCCTTTTTTTCCCTGTTCTGCCAGGGCCTGCGAGGGGCCCTGCAGTGTGTGTCATGTTTCTGGTTCTCAATGCGGTGATGATGATGGTTCCCACTGCGAGGTGCTTAGGGATATGCTAATAAAAAGTAGTTCTGTAGCATTACTGTTTCCAAATTTCTATCCTCTATCCTTGAAAACACCCACTGGAAACCTCACCTGGACACCTTCTGGTCAGAGGACTGGAAAGATGAGGATGGGAGAGGGTGGATGGCTCTGAGGGAGGTAGTGCTAGAGTTTTAACGGGGGTTTTGAAGCATTGCATACTTCAGGAACTATTTAAAAATGCATATACATTTACATCTACAAAGGGAGAAGATGGATTAAAACATGTAGGTGTGACATGTGCCTGCTTCAAGTTTGCTCATTAATGTTTATATCCAGCCAGAGGAATGACACTGAAGCATTAAGCGATGCTCTTAACACCGAGAGCACTCATTTCTCTACGGTAAGAATCTCGAGCTATTTTAGGTGACAGTGGACTGATGAGGCTTCAAAGTCTACGTTAGCTGGAGGAAAGAAACCTCCAGGGAGCCAAATTGTTGATGTATTTGCATACCAGTGAGTTAGTGGTTGACTCTATTGAAGCTATTGTAGGGCTGCCCAAAATATGACATAAATAGAAATTGTGCCCTGATCATCAGGGTCTGAGCCTGCTGTTCTGGCTTTATTAGGTAGCAGACTGTGGTCTTTGCACTTTCCCTGCAAAGCTTGTACCAAGTGACCTCGGTGTCATTGTCCCTGGTGCTTTGACTGCAGCTGTCGGTCATGTGAAGGTGACCAAGGACAAACTCGTCTCCAAAATTCACCTGCTCATCAGCTTCCTGGTGTCTTTGCTAAAGAAGAGCTGGGAGAACACGTGCTGTGTATATCCAGAGCACCCTTGGGGAAGCCCTGGCATCCTTGTGGACTGGGCAGCAATAAAGGGTTTGAAATCTGGCCATGGTGTACATCTGCTCCCTGATGGATGTTTGGTTTTGTAACTGCTTACTGGTTTCTTTAGGCAACAGTTTCATTTTGACAGGCTGTTCTTGGCTGCTACGTGCTGTATGCAGCTTACACTTCCAACTCATCTGGATGTACTGGGAGCTGTGTTTTGGGCCAGCCTACGTGGTTTTTGCAAAGAAACAGTAGTCAGGCAGGAATCGGCTTTGCAGATTTCAAGGGGGGTTCCTGTTCTGCTGGAAAGCATTATGCTGGCTCATGGCAAGAGCCGCCTTAGCCCTGTTTTTGCTCTTGGCTGCAGCTTATCATGTACCGTAGATTCCTCTGGAGTATACGTGTAAGATAACAGTCACGTTAGGAGAATTGGAAGCAAACCCTGCAGACGCTAGACGTGCTGGTGGAAGACTACTTGATAACATGGTGATTGGTAGCAGCGGCACAGAAGACTTTACTTTTGACTCTTCTTGGCCCTCTCAAGAACTTTAAAATGCAGCCTGAACAGTGCAAAGAGGTGGATGTGGCATAAAACATCAGTCAGGTTTTATAGTTCAGCAGAACCTTTTATCCAGGCGTGGAGGGAGAGCCAGGGCTGGGTTTGTCCTTGTCCTGATTGATTAGCAGTGCTGGTGAAGGGAAAGGTCTGAAGCTTTGTCTTAGGTGTTTCCTGAGCTCTATGTAGAAGACAGTGTATATAATTTTCAGCCAGTTTACTTGGGATATTTGTCAGTGGTTCCTTATCTGCTTCCTCTTCTGTTTGCAGAGATTTACCTCTTTCATGGTACAGAGGGGAATTCCCTTTTTGGTTTTTGTTTTGTTTTTTTTTAAAGGAAATTAAGATTATGCAATTGCATGGTTCATCTGTCAGCTCTGCTGCTGCTTCATCTTCCCACGCTGATTTTTGCACCGGTTTCATGACAAGATGATCTCTCCCCTGCCCAGGTGGCATCTTGGTGCCATGACTGGACAGCAGAGAACCTCCTTCGGGTGGGCAGAGGCATGCGAGTGCTGCAGCCGCTGGTGTTAAAACACCAGACGTCAGAGCCGCGTAGGAGCCAGACCACCCTGGTCCCTGCAGCACCTTGTTGGAGAGGGCTGCAACTCAGCGGCTTTCCTGAAAATGGCCCGTATCCATCCTCCTTTCCAAGCAGGAGCTGCAGGTACATCCAGGCAGTTGCTGTGTCCCCTCCTGCAGCAGTGCTGGAAGCTGATAGTCACCCTGCTTCTCCCTGGAGGTAACTGTGTTTCAGTGACAACCTGTTCATCACGTGTGTAATCCCTGATACGCTGCTGCAGTTTTGTGTTGAAATCTGGTGGCTGTGACACCCAGACGTGAGGCTGAGCTGCTCTGGGGAAGGGTCAGCAGTCTTTTTTTTTCCCCCCCCCAGCCTGGAATTTAAAACTGAACCAAAAGAAACAAAAACATTCTTTCTTGGCTGTTTTTTGCCAACGATCTTTTAATCATAATAAGAGAATAGTGTTCTCCCTTGGATAGTCTGGTGGCTGCCAGGTCCCTGTCAGCTGGGGAGACCAGGGCTACATGAAGATGAATTTGCTGGAGGGCTGAGGTGTTGCTTTATGGTTGGACCCCCTTCACAGACCTAATAAATCACATTTGCCACATCAGCAGTAGCAGCCAGTGTCAGTCTGAGCAGCTTTCCTCTGAGAAGCGGATAATCCAGATGACCATGCTCTCCGCCATCTGAGCTGCAAGTTCAGCTCAGCTTCAGGAGGAGCCCTGGGAAGGGGTCGTCGCAGTAGGCTGCTGCAGCGCCGGTGGGCCCTTGCTGGAAGGAGACAGGAGGGGCAAAGCCAGAGCCCGCAGCCCCTTGCTGCCGCTCACCTCTCTGGGCTGGAGATCTCTCGGCAGGGCCTCCTTCATCCCTGCTGAACAGGTCTGTGCATGGGGAGCTGGGCTGCTTTTGCTTGTTTGAGGCCCTACCTCGATTGCCGTTGTGATTTGGATGCTCCTAGGTTAAAAATACGAATACGTTGAGATCCCTGTGTGCGTTTAGTAAGTGCTTTTAGAGGTTCTTTGAACAGGATAGTTTGCAAAGAGGGGCATTGCCTCTTATCGAACCCCTCAGCACATGTGTGTGTGAGGGGACAGGGGAGCTTTTGAGCAGAAAAGTTCTATTCCGGTTTGGGGAACCAATGCGATGGTGTCCTTAGGTCTGTGTCCCCCACAGAGCAAGTCACAGCAGCCATGGACCTGCCAGGACACTAGAGCAGAGGCTACAGAGCCTGATCTGCTGCCTCCCTGGTGCCAGGCTGCTGCTCTCTGAGGTGGAAGCAGGGTCTCTGTGGGGATGGGGCCAGCAGGACCAGGTTGTGTTGATGGCACAGGTGTATGCAGAGGTGTCCTTCCTTCACCCCCCTGGTTTTGTACACTGCTCAGCATCATGCTTTGAAGGTGCTTTTACTTCCCTGCCCCACGACAGGAGCCTTGCCTGCAGGCTGCGTTGAAGAGACACCTTGTACTTGGCTGGAAAAAACACTCCAACAATAAAATATACAGCTTAGACCTGTATGCCCAAGCAGACCCTGCAGGCATGGGGACATCCTCGAGGAGGGGAGTGGTATTGGGGCGGTGGGGCACTGGCCTCCAGCTGCAGAGTCTGAGCCCAAAGGAAGGGTCTTCTCACCTGCTCGGATCTCCCCTTTCTGAAACAAAGAGGCGCCTGGAGGTGAGTTAGCCCAGTGATGGGAATGGCGGTGCCAATGCAAACCTGACTTCATGCTGGGAGAATTCATCTGTTTCCAGGTATCAGCCAGCTGGGAAAGCGCTGGGGGTAAGGGGCAGGGAGGGAGGAAGCTGGGCTGCTCGAGGTTGTCGCTGCTGCACAGCACCCGGGCTCGGCTGCCTCCAGATGCTGTGTGGACGTACTCGCCTGCAGGGATGGATCCGGCCCTGCCGTCAGTCCTCAGCATCCTCTCGCAGCTTGGCCCAGGTGACCTGCTTGCTCCGGGAGGCGCATCTGGGCATGTCCTTCTCCACAAAGGAGCAGCGGTGGTCAGCCCTTGCGCCTGGCAACTCATGGGGGTGGACAGAAAACTAATAGGGCTGGAGAAGAGAGGAAATCCCGGAGGAGATATTTTTAAGGAAAGGCAGATGATGGCAGTGCCAGTCTGCCTTTCGGCATGTCCTGTGTCTTCCCAGTGCTGCCATTGTGAACTTATGATGTGCTAATTGTCATTAATTGGTGCTAATCATGCATTTGTTAGTACATGTGTTACAGGGAAGACAGCATGGGAATTTGGGGCTGTCTTTCCCCTCAGATGACTCACGAATTCTCAGCAGCTCTGCTGCTGGGTCGAGTCCGGGCAGGAGGCCTTTGTCGCAAAAGGCAAAACCCCATCCCTGAAGCTTCAAGGACATTTGAAATTCTGACCTGGTGGGGACCATTGTTGATGGCCACATCCAAAGCCTCATCCCGCAGTGGGCACAGTGGCCCAGCGCAGCTCCTGCTTCAGTGCTGCAAATGGGCTCTCTCAGCCCTCCCTGGGGCCGCATCCTGCACTCTGGCTCTCGGCAGATGGGCATGAGGCTGGGCCAGCCCTGCCCGGGGCTGGGAGATGCCATTTGCTGGCTGACCGCTCAGGGCCTAAGAGATTTGCAGACCCCAGGGACCTGGTGGTACATCAGAGTCCCTGGGTATGGGGGGGCTAAGAGCAGCTGCCTGCCTGCAGCCTGGTCCTCTGTAGTGCTGAGCATTGAGTCAGACTCCACATAAGCTCATTAGGGGAAGAAAGCGGCTTTGGAGGATGTTACAGATTTGAGCAAAGGGATTGGGCAGAGGAAGGGGCAGTGGGGGTGATGGCTGGGGGGAAAACGGGGCAGGAGGTTTGGGAGTCCTGGGCAGAGCGGCTTCCCTGCATCATCAAATACAATGCTACAGGGGCTCCTCGTCAGCCATCCTGGTTTAGCCTGGTGCTGTACCCCTCATGAAGGCATGGGGGTCCCCCCCATCTCTGTGGAGGTCCTGAGTGCCACTGCCTTGCCCCGAGCCTCCTGCCAGGGGGATGCTGAGGCTCTGGTCTGCTCCATTCTGCAGACACCAGGCAAGGAGGGAGCAGTCGTGCTCTCTCCCAGCTCTGGGTGATAGCTGTCACCTCCAAAGAGTGGGTGCAGGATCTGGCCCCGCACCGAAAGCAGAGGTCGCCTGGCCACCTGCAAACCACTTGGCCCGCCCCAGCCCCATGCAGGGAGCTCCCAGCCGCTCTTGTGCATGTCCTTTAAAGGCCTTCTCGCATCGAGCTCTTCCCTGGCAGCTCCTTCTGCCGCAGATGCGGTTGCTTTCCCCTCCGGGGAGACTCTGCTGCTGGCAGCTTGCACCATGCGGGGCCCTGGCACCCCCCAACCCACCAGGAGACCGCTTCCCCTGACCCCCCTCCTGGGTCTGCCGGGGACCCGACAGCGCTGAGTGCTGGGTCCGAGCTGGGTGGCCCCAGCATCTGCCTTCGGCTGCTTGAGACAAGTTCAGGCAGGTAATGACCCGGGGAGTGTTTGGTAAAGTCACCGAGCCGAGGGAAAGCGCTCGGTCTGGCTTCCCGGGGGGTTATTGACGCCACACCGGGCAAACAAGCTGCGTGCCTCTCTACTTCCATCCATAAAACAAGGATAAGGGGTGTCTGTAAGGCTGCCTGAGCTGTGGTGAATCGGCAGGCTGCAGGGTCTGCTGTGACTGCTACAGAGCCAGTGCTTTGCAGTGGGGACCAGACCTCGGGAGAGCTCTGATACTCACTGATGTGATGAGTCTGGCTGACCCCCGGTGCCCGGGAGCTCCTGAGCCCCTGGGCAGGGGTGTCAGGGACAATTTCCAGCGTATAGGCACGAAATGGGTTTGTTTTGACAGATGCCAAGTGCTGCTGGCTCTTACACCTTCATCAGGGCTGAGCAGGCTCTGGGAGATGGGTGATGGCCTCACTCGGTGTGGGGGCAAGATGGGGTGATGGTCCCGCTCAGTGCTGGGGTGACCTAGACTGAGCTTGGCCAAGGCTTTGCACAGGCACGTGGGTTCAAACCGTCCCTGCTGTCTGTCCCTTTAAATCTCTGCTGTATTTCTTGTCCTGGCCAAAAAAAAATATTTCCTTCTGCCCCATATCTGCATGTCCATGGGCACAGCTCCTGAGGAGACACGTCCTACAGGAGAGTCCCTTCTGTGCAGATAGTTTACCCTGGGCTGGGAGGGGGACTCTGGGCTTCTGCTGGCTTTCTCTGATTTTTAAATATTGCAAAACCGCTTGAAAGAGACATCCCAGCTCCCTTAGACTTGGGAATTTCTTCTTTTTGTCTACCTGGGAGCCAGCCTGGCAGGGGGATGCTTGGGGACTGAACTGTCCGCTGCCTGGGGTACAGCAGGTTGCTCACACTCTGCACTGGGTGCTTGCACCGGTAGGTGGGTGCAAACGTATCTCCCCCCGCAGAGATGACCCACATCGTGAGCCCCAAGTGAGGATTGCCCGGTGGGAGGGGAACGGGGGCGATGTGCAGGAAAGTCCACCCTCAGTGCTGCACAGAATTGGGGCTTGTATTAAATTCCTTGTCTGCCTCCCTCTGTGCCCGCCCGAATCCCAGCAGCATCCTCCTGAATCGCAGTGGGCCTCCCCACCTCTTTTCCCACAGATGCCTCCATGCTAAGTAGAGGAGCTCGGAGCTCCTTCTGGGTGAGAAAATGCTTTAAAAATATAACATTTAGAGGCGTTCTCCCATCTGCGCGCAGCTAATATGTGTCTCTCATGATAGGTGTGCTGGTCCTGGAGCCTCCGCGCTTTGCAAATGATGCCGCTCGAAGGGACCTCGCTGGGAGAGGGGGAAGAGGAGGCACAGGGACTCACCCAGGGGTGCCGGCGGCGGCAGCGGCAGAGGACAAGCTGCCGCCCCAGCCCCTCACCTCGGAGGTATGTGCACGAAAGGCTTGCCCTGCAGCTCTTGGGGTGCTGGCAAGCATGGGACAGGGACAGCGGTGCCAGGCAAGTGGGTGTGCTGGCTGGAGCATCCAAGGCACCAAGCATCATTTCGGCACAGCAGCCCCTTCTGCTGCAGCCACGGCTCCTGGGGAACGACCCCCCAGGCTTGTAGGGAGGAGAGGGAAAAGCCCTGCTGTAGTGCTTTCTAGGGCCGGGAGCAAAGTTTGGGGGTTCAAACGCTTTCCCGGTCGGGTGCTGGGCTCCAGCACAAGGCTGCAGAGGGCTGTTTGCACGGCAGCCCCTCTATCCCCACGCACAGGTGACCCGCCATCCCCGCTGTGCTCCAGCATCCCCAGCCCCACTGAGCAGGGATACCGCAAAGCTGCCAGGTTCCTTGTCCCCAGAACAGGGTTTTGGGGTGGCAAGGGAATGCCGGTGTACTTTTTTGGGGGGGCAAAAGTGCGTGCCAAGGCCTGCCATCCCCGCAGCGGTGACGTGAGATGGCGCCCGGGCTCTGCCGGCAGCCGTGTTTGTTGTGGTGCCTGGGAAGCGGCCGGCTCGCAGCGAGGTCCGCTTAGCAGCCGGGTCGGGGGGGCTGGGGGGGGGGAAATAAAAATAATGTACTGAGGAAAAGCACGGCCGTGGGCCGGTGACTCATTGCTGGCTGGAAGCAGCTTCGGCGGGCTCCTCGGTGGCGGCTCTGCGGCGGCTGCAGGAGCGGAGGGGGCTGCTGCGCCCGTGCCAGGCAGAGCGGGGACAGGGACGGAGCAGGCTGCAGAGGATGCTCGGAAAGGACCCAGGTCCAGAGCAGCATCCCCCATCGAGGGATGCCGTGGCGGCTGGGGGAGGGCGGAGGGGGTGGGATGCTGCTTCTGCTGCCAGAGTTTCTTTGGGGTTTACCCAGGCTTCTCTCCGCAGGGAGCAGCGGGCAGAGCTGGCCAGGCTCCTGCCGTCTCCGGATGAAGGTAAGGACAGCCTAGGGTGGGGATGGGGGGAAAGGGCTGGGGTTCGCTCCCTCCCTGAGCAGCATTGCACGGGTCCAGCAGGAGGGTGTCCCCTGGCCTGGCAGCACCTGTCTGCCACCTCGCAGCCCTTCCAGCCCTGGGACCCCAGCCCCATCCTCTGGATCTGCCTTGCCAGCTGCAACCCACCCGCTGCACCACATCCCTTGCCCTCCTCCCCCTGCCCTGGCCCAGCCTAGCTGCAGCTCCCTGAACCCTGCAGGGGTATTTTGGGGGGCACTTGCCAGCCCATGCCCCCTAAGGAGCCTGCAGAAATGCCAGCAGTATTTTCGGGGGTCTCCCCTGAAGTGGTGTCAGGCTGGGGAGGGGACGCTGCTGCCCGGCTCCCACCACCCTTTCTGTCCCCAGGGAGGATGAGCAGTCCCCAGGGACACCCAGATGGGGTTTTGGCCAGGAGTGAGAAGAGCATGGAGTGCGTCGGCAAGGTGAGAGGGAGGGGAGGGTGACAGGTTGGGGGGGGGGCCTTCCCTCGTTAGCCCCTTGGCTTGGCTAGACCCCCAGCCTCTCGGTGCTGCTCTTTTCGGGAGCCTTCCAGCGCCAGGGAGGGGTTTGCTCAGACGTGCCCATGTGCCCCCCAGGTGCCAGGCACGGACAGCCAGGAGCTGGCTGTGCGCACCCGGGACAGCGATGGGACCAAGGAAGGTGGGTGAGTCCCCATCCCACATCCCAGCTGGGTAAGGGAAGGCTTGAAGTAGCTGGGGATGAGCGTGGGAACAGTGTGGCCTGGTGGGGGTCATCTCCTTTGGTGGGGACATAGGGAAGGGGGCACTGGCCCAGGGGGACCTGAAGCCTCCCTGATGCTGGGGGAAGGACTGGGATGGTCCCACACCACAGGCGTCTGCTCCCTACTGGGATGGGAGGGCAGAAGGAGGAGGAAAGGCCAAGGGAAAGCCTTCCCATGAGGTCTCTCCCGTGACGTTAGTGCCTCCCTGCAGGTGCCAAAACCCCGGAGGAGCCGCTGCCGAGTTTCCCCAGTGAGCTCTCGGTGCTGGACAGACTAGGCTTGCACAGGTAAGACAAGTGAGCACCTGTGTCCCTCTGGGGGTGTGGGACAGGGGGTCCCAGGGCACCATGTGGTCCAGGGATTGAGCTTTCCTCCTTTCCCACTGCACAAGAGCCACTCTCCAGGCGAGGGCCACTGGGGTTCCCACTTCTGGTGGGAGCAGACCAAGGGCATTTTCTGCATGCAGTCCCCAAGTCCCCATGGTGCCTCCACCTCTGACAGCACTTCTCTTTCTGCAGGGTGGCTTTGACAGAGCAGGATGTAGAGGTGAGGGTTGCCAGAGGCGTGGGTGGGCTGGGGGAGGGGGACAGAAGGACAGATGACTTGCTGGCTCACAGTCCTGGGGCTGTGCCCTGCTCCTGGCCACCCTCCAGGCACCGCAGTCCCCTGGCAGCTGCTGTGCAAATCCCTTTCCCAGTGATGCTGTTGGCATTTGGAGGCAGCTGCATTTCCACAGCAAGCTGAGCCTGTCCTCTGCACGCCCGGCAATCCCACAAAGTGCTCTGCAGCTTGCCGAGAGCGCCCTTAGCCAGGAAGGTGGCGGAAGCCACACTAATAAAAATAATTTTCCTGTGAGTGCCAGGGCTGAGTCAGGCTCTGCTGACAGCTGGGACCTGCAGCGAGGGCTGGCGTCTGCCTGGCGCGTGGTTTTGCCAGGAGGGCTCGGGATTTCCATGCGTTATCAGCTGCCTGGGGGACAGGTCTCGGTCAGGCTGACATCTCACAGGGACTGTCCCCAGCATGCAGCAGCCTAATGAGTGCTGGGGCAAGGCAAGTGTTAATTATCCTTAGCACTGCCCTGCTTGGTGGCATGTTAAGGGGGGGTCTGTCTGTGCCTTGGGGACAGCAGCACATGGCCCTGGTGGCTCCCCCTTCACCCTGTCCCCCACTTCTCGCCCTCCCATCCCACAGGCAGCCTTTGCCCACCTCGCCCTGGCTTTTCGCTGTGACGTGTTCACCCTGCAGCAACGGGTGCAGGTGGAGAAACGGGCACGGGATGCAGCAGAGGAAAACATCCAGGAGGAGCTGGGGCAGTGCCGGGCTGCCCTGGAGGTAGGCGGGCACCAGGGCAGGGGGCTGGCATCTGCTGTGAACATCCAGCCTTGCTCCTGGCTCCAGCAGCTCCATCCTCTCCCTCCGCAGAGGCTGGGCCCATCTTGCACTGATGCAGGCTGCAAGGAGACGCTGGAGCAGCTGCAGCGCAGCCTGGCTGTGTTGGCAGCCGCTGTCGAGCGGGCAACCAGCGCGGCAGAGAAGCTGGGGGCTGTACATCAGGTCTGTACACCTGGGATGCCCTGCCAGGGCCGGGAGCAATGGAGGGTGCTGCGGCTGGGCTTGAGGACCCACCTCTGGGCTTGCTGGGTTTTTTCTCTCGTCCTGGTGGTGCTGGCATTGACCTCATGTTTGCACGTACCAGGGTGCGAGAGATCTGCCTGCCCTTGGGAGCAGGAAGGGGATGCGTTTGCACCCCCTGGGTGGGGGCACCATGGGATGTACAGTGAGGGACTGGCAGGGACCTGGGTCCTTAGGGACCAGGAGATGGGGGGCCTGATCCCCCATCCTGCCCGGCCGCAGGAGGCCCGGATGAGCCGAGCAGCGGAGGTTATGGTCCAGCACGTGGAGAACCTGAAGCGGCACCACATGCGGGAGCACGCGGAGCTGGAGGAGATGAAGCGCCTGATCCAGCAAAACTCCCGCAATCGGCAGCTGGCGGAGACCCAGGGTGAGGTGGGCTCCGCCGCCGGGACCTGCAGAGGGTTTGCATGGGGTGACCCTGCAGGATTTGGTCCCAAACCCTCCGGGGGAGTCACTGTGATCCCACACCACAGAGCCAGTGGGTTCTGCAAGCTGGGGACCGGGGGTGGGTGACAGCTGGCACCCAGTGACAAATGCGAGAGGCCGGTGTAACAGCAGACGGGATGTGGGAGCAGGTGCTGGTGGCCGGAGAGCCATCGTCCCGTGGCCCAGCTGGGAATGTGGGGCAGGGGGGCTCGGGGCACACTAAGGGCGCTTTGTCCCTAGACGCCAAACCCCACACGTGCCACTGGCGTGCATGCAGACAGGGTCCCCCCGGCCAGGGCTGTGACTTGTCCCAAGCACATGGCCAGGACAGCTTCCGACGCGAGGGAGGTTTGCAGCTGTCTGTCCGTCAGCCTCCTCTTAATTTTTGGGGGTGATGTAAAGCTGCTTCTCTTTGCTCCCAGATGACACGGAGCCACGGCTGAGGCCTCACCCCTTGATGCGAACTTTCCAGCAGGTAACTGGTCCCAGTTCAAGAGCCCCGGAACCACCGCCTCCCCGTGCCCTGCCGCTCTCCCTTGCCCAGCGGTCCCCACGCACCCACTGGTCCCCAGATAATGCCACTCCTGCCAGCTGCTTGCTGCAGATGAATGAAATGCTGGGGTTGAGGCAAAATGTAGGGGCAGCCTCGGAAGGCTGCAGGGAGACAGGGTGCCCGGGGCTGGGGAGACAGGGTGCCCGGGTTTGGGGGCTGCTTGTCGAGGAGATCTCAGGCAGGTCCCTCTGCATTGCAGGGTCATAGCGCAAGAGCCGCAGGCTTGGCTGTTCTCTAGCACCAGTTCGAATTCGGCACTGATTCCCCTACAGCTCAAGAGGTAGGGGAGCGCTCGGGGAGGGGGGAGGGCAGCCCCAGCGGCATGGCTTGAAGCAGTAAGGACAGGTGCAAATCTCTTGGCTTTGACCTTCCCTCATCTCACCAGCTGTCTGGCTTCCCCCTTAGTGCCAGGGCCAGTGGGAGGCTGGCAGCATCCCTTCTCCTCCTCAGTGTCCCTTGCCTGTGCTGGGGAGGCGATGGGGAAGGAGGAGATGGGGAGCACGGGGAGGCGGCTGTCATGGTGCTCACCCCCAGCCCCTCCATTGCAGGGGTCTGCCCGCCGCAGAGTCAGCATCGCCGTCATCCCCAAGCAGCTCTTGGTAAGGACACACACAGGCGGGGGACGGCCAGGAGCTGTGCCCTGCTGTCGGACAGGTGTCCCCAGGCTTGGTGCTGCTGGGGGTCTGGGTCCCCACTGATGCTCCCGCCTTTGGTGCCCAGCCAGGTGCCAGCCCTGACAGCCGAACAGCCCTGGCTGGCGAGCCAGAGAGGGAGCGGGTCCCGCGCTGGCCCAGCACCCAGAGGTAACCGCGCTGGGCAGCGGGGAGGCCACGGCACTGGCTGCCTCTGGCCCGCGGGGGACAGCACAGAACCCCATCCTCTCCCACCCCAGGAGTGAGCTGGAGCAGCCAGGCCAGGGCAGCGCCGTGACCAGGGAACCGGTGGCTGAGGCAGGCGGCAGAGGCTCAAGTACAGGGGACGAGGAGCCGGAGCAGCTTGGGCTGACGTGAGCAGCACCCTGCGTGTGCCCAGCATCCCCGCCCCCACCCCCCCGGCTTCTGGACCCTCTGTAGCCAGCACGTGGGAAATGGGCTGGGGGATTTGGTGATGGAAGGCTGGGGTGTTGCTTGGCTGCCCCAGCTTGACCCTGCTCTGCCTCAGTTTCCCTCATGCATTGTGGGGTCACTCGTGCCCTCCCTGGGCTTGTTGCATTTGGGTTTGCAAAAGGGTCAGTGGGGTCTGGGGTTGTTAAACACCCCCCTCATCCCCAGCTGGGGCGGAGGTGGGATTCGCTGTCTTGCCCTGGGTGACGAGTGTCCCCTATCACCTTCTTCCCAGATCCAAAGGGTCCCCAGCGGAGCTGTGGCGGCCGTGGCTCTTCCTCCCGCAGCACTACTGGGTTTTCTTCTGGCTGTTTCTCCTGAGCATCGCCTTCCTCCTTCTTATCCGTGTCCTGGAGCTGCAGCGGCTGCAGCCTGCAGCATCATCCAAGGCCTAGCCGGAGCGGGAAGGGGGAGGCAGCTGGGAGGCACCCACTCTCCGTTGCTGCTCCTTCCCTGCACCGTAAAACACCAAAACCCTAGAATAATAAAATTGGAGGAAAAATGGGGGAATTGTGATGCTGGAGAGCAGGGGGAACATCCTGTGGTGGGACCTAAAGTTTGGTTTGCACCTCCTTACAGGTGTGAAGGGCTCCGGGAGCTGCAGCAGCCCTCATCAGTGCTATGAGTTTGCCTGTTCTCCGGGCACGCAGAGGGGTGCAGGGATGCCACCGCATGTCCCCCTGTGCCGAGGACAGAGACTGGGCTGTCCGCGGCCGGTGGGTCTGTGTTAGAGCCGTGTCCCACTGTGCTGGCCAGGTGCCCTCCACCACGGCACATCCTCGTCCCTGCTGCCTGGGGAGCTGTAATTAAGATCTAATGCTCATTTGCTGCTTCCCCCGGGGGATGAAGCTGGGGCTGGAAGGAGCAGGTCAGCGTTCAGACTTTCCCATGGCACCACAAAGGGCTCACAAACAGAGCGAGCTGTTCCTGACTGCTCCGGCGCCTGGGAAAATTGCCTGGTTTGACGCAGACACCCGGTTTCCGCGTCCGCCCCGGCCTCTGGTGGCCCCAAAACATGGGTGGGCTCCCTTGCACCCACACCCAGCAGCTTTGCAGGGGGCTGGCGAGCTTCAAACACCCCGGCTGAACTGCAGGGAAGGGGGGACATGGGGGGGGGGGGGAGGTCTGCACCAGGACCCCCAGGAAGAAGCCAGAGGGGACCACGGGAAGGAGGGATGGAGGTGCTGGGCTGGCTGCCCCTGCTCAGCACCGCTGCCACCAGTGCCACGGGTGACTCAGAAGCAGGCGACGTAACCCCCGCCTCGTACGCCAGCTTGCCCCGTGTCCCTGAGTCACCGTCCCCAGCCTTGTAGCAGGTTGTCCCTGTGCATCACCGGCCCCACCAGCCCCTTAGGGCGCTGTGACACCCACCGTGGCACGTGGCAAGCGGCCAGCAGCACCCTGAGGACCCCACCACAACCAGCACCCAGCCGGGAGGGACCCTCCGTGACCCCAGCGACTCCATCCTCCGCCCCAAGGTACCTTCACCCCACTGGGGTCATTCCCACCCAGGGGACCCAGGTGGAAACATCATCCCAAAAGGGGGAGGCAGGGCTGGCACTGGGGGGGTGCAGCTGCCTCCTGGCCTCTATTTCTGGCTGCGGAAGTGCAGCGCAGCAGCCACAGCCGGGGCGGAAAGCGAAGCGGAGTCGTTTCATCACCAGAATCTTTTTCTGTTTTGCAAAAAGGCTGGTTTCTTACCCTAAAATCCCACAAACCCCCCCAGCTGGGTTGGCGCCCTGCATCCCCTCCCCCCACTGCTCCGAACCTGCGGCGTGGGGAGGTCCGGGCTGCCACTCGTGGGGGCGGGGGGGGGGGGGCGGGGAGTGGGGGGCTCAGCCTTCAGCACTGCAAAAAACTAATTGCAGCAACATTTGCAGCGGCACGAAGCCGGAGCGCTTCAGGTCCCGTCCCGTCCCCCGCCCCCCCCCGGCCCCAGCGCTGCTCCAGCACCGCCTTCCAGCAGCCGGGATGCCCGGCTCCCCTCGGCAGTGGGGGAGGGGAGGGAGGGAGGGGATGGGGAAGGGAGGGAGGGGAGGAGGAGGGGATGGGGGAGGGAGGGCCGGGTCGGCCGGCAGCTGCTTGCGGGGCCGGAGCCCGTTTCCTGCTCGTCCCTGCCCGGCTGCGCGCAGCCCCGAGCCCCTCCCACCCGCCGGGCTGTGCCTCAGTTTCCCCCTCCGAGAGGCTCTGGAGGTGAGTGGTGGGTCGGAATGTGCAGAGCGTCCTGGGGGGAATATGTGTGTGTGTGTGTGTGAGAAGGTTCTGCTGCCCCCCCCCGCCCCCGCCTCGGATGCGGGCACGGAGGGGGCAGCATCCCACCGGCCGGTCCGCCCCGCCCGCCGAGAGCATCGCTCCGGGGCCCGCCCCGCTGCGCAGGGCTGCCAAAACCGAGAGGGGACTTTGGGGCTGGGGGGGGCTGCCAAAACCGAGGGGGGACTTTGGGAAAGGGTGCTTAGCCCCGCCGTGCCGGTCCTGCGTGTCCCAGGGATGCTCGGTGGCGGGGTACTGCTTTGTCTCTGGCTGCCCCCTCCCCAGAGCCTCGCCGGAGGGCAGCGGGGTCCCCCTGCCCCGTCTGTGCTGCTTTTCCCCTCCAGCCCCCGGGCTCTTCTCCCCCCTGGGACAAAGGGAAAAGAGAGCAGCCTCCACTCCTCTTCCTGGGCTCCACTCCCAGTACCACCAGTGCTCCCAGTGCCGAGTGGGGTGGGATGGGGTGGGAAAAGCTTTGCTAAGTGCTTTTACCCTATCCCGACCCCTAGGAGCGAGCCCCAGCTGGGGGGCCAGGGCTGTGCCCCATCCCAGGGCTGAGGCTGGGGAAGGTGTTCGCCAGCCCCGGTGCCGGGGGGTGAAGACCCAGGTACATTTGGGTAACCGAACCTGGGGTTCACCGCTGTACCCCAAGACATGCCTCCGGGTGACCCCGTGGGCATGGCTGTGGCTGGAGTGAAGGAGAAGCAGGAGGAGGAAAAAGATGTGGGAGCAAAGCCTGGCTGTGAGCAGACTTCCCATCACACCAAAATTCGGCTGCTCCCTTGGTGGAGCTGATGCTGGGCAAGGGAGGCAAAGCTGAGCAGCTAAAAGGGGGGAGGGGGGGGGAGGTTTGCCCCCCCCAGTGTTGTCTCTGCTCAGGGCTGTGGCTTGTGGATCCCCTCCCTGCAAAGGGCGACACCAAAACGCCCTGGAGAAGCACCCACTTCTGCGGCGGCGGCTGCAGGAGCCGAGGCTGGGTGCTGCCCTCCCAGGGGGGGATTTTGGCGTGTGCTTTCCAGGCGGGCTTTATTCACCCTTGAAAGGGAACCCCCTCCACCATGACACCCTGTCCCTGCAGCTGCCAGCCTCTGCCCTGGTGGCAGGTTTGTCCCCTCGCCTTAGCCCTTCTCCCCCCAGCTCCATGCCGGGGGCTTGTGCCCACACACTCCCAGCCCCAGCTCAAAGCAGAGGAGCCGACAGGGATTTTTCCCCTCCCTCCAAGGATTAGAACCCAGCCAAATTAGGGCAGGTTTCCACAGGGTCGGCCACAGCCATCTCCATGCCCAGTCCCATTCCTGAGCGCAGTAACGCCGGGAAGAGCAGCGCCCGCTGCCTTCGCCCCTTCCTGGCACCAGCGCGGCTCAGCCAGCGATCGAAAGCAAGATCTTTGGCCAAGCTGTTGAGCGGCCACAAGAAACCCTCCATCCTGGCCACCAGTCTTGGGGCCATCCCCAAAGTTGCTAGAAGGACTTTCCCAGGGTCCAGCCCGGCTCAGCAGCTCAGCCCGGGGGTCTCTAGGCAGGACCCCAGACCCGGAGCAGCCTGGTCCATGCTGGGAGCCAGCGCAGCTGGAAGGGGATCTGCTGCTGCTGCTGGAAATCCTCCCAGCTTTCATTCGCTCCGTATGGAGCTGCGTCCTTTTCCACCCCATTTCCACGTGCCTGGAAGACACGTGAGCTCGCCAGCAGCCCAGCACCCACCCCCTGCCGCATCTCCCAAGGGGCTGCTTCTCTCCATGCAAGGGCAGGGGGGAGACCCCGATTTGCAAAGTGGGTTGGGGTGTCCTTGCCCCAGGGATGCTCCACATGTGCCGGTGCCGGGCGATGTCCCTGTAGGTATGTCTGCAGCCACCCCAACCAGAGCCAGCAGGAGCTGAGTCAGGGCTGGCCACAACCTCCCCACCTCCTCCCTCCAGCTTGGAGGAGCAGTTTTAAGAGAAAAAATGCAAAAAGCGCTCCTGGGGAGAGCAGAGCTGGAGGCAGCCTGGCCCTGCACCCGCCTTCACTGGCACTGGCCTTTGTGGGCTGAAAGTTCTTTATTTGCATGAAAGCTGCAGGAGCTGAGTATCTGGGGGGGGGTGTTCTGTCCTTGCTTGCAATTGTCTGGGGGTTTGAGTGTGCCAAAGGGGACGTGGTGTGCTGGCATGAGCATCGTTTCCATAGGAAACTTGGTGTAACACAGGACTTGTTGTTCTGCCTCCTCCAAGCCTCCCTGCCAAAGTGCTGGGGCTGGAAAGCTTTCCTGGGCGGCACGCTCCCCCCGGCACCATGTCTGGTGGGAATCAAGACCTTAAGATGGTTTTTTTTTTTTTGAGCCAGGGGCTGGTGATGCTGGAGTGGGTGCTCCCAGCCTGGGCAGCTGCCTTTGCCCCATCACCCTGGGGCTGCTGCGTGGTGGCCTTGGCAGGTGCCAATGCGGTAACGTGAGCTCCCGGGGGAAAATCCATCGTGCCTGGGCAGCACAGGGCACTGGAGCCCGGCCAGCCAGCGGGGCTGCCTGGGCATCCTCCCGTGGGAGGAGGACGGGTGGCTGATGGGACAGCGTGCTGGCACACTCCGGTGAGGTTTGCAGTGCTGCCTCAGTTTCCCCAGGCTCATTCTGTCCTGCTGGCAGGGCCAGAGGGCTGGAAGTGCTCAGGGGGAAAAGCAGAAATCTGTCCCCAGCTCTCAGAGCCCTGCCATGAACACATCGGTTGTGTCATCTGTCCTTGTGCTGCCGCTTTGGGGACCGGTGGGTGCCAGCTCTGGCCTGGCTGGGTGCTCTATCATTGCGTCTGCCCAGCAAGGAAGAGGGTAAAGCGCCAGGATTTCCTGCCTGTGCTGCTGGTGCGGGAAGGTGACCTGCAGAAGTGCTTTGCAAAGCACTCGTGGGTGTCCGGAAGCTGCCGGAGCGAGACCGAACTTGAAACCCAGCTAGAATTTGCGCTTTCCAGCCCAAACTTAAGCCCAGGCTTAAACAGCTCCTCTCCTCCACCCCGTGGAGGGTGGCTTGGCTCGGATGTGTCATCCTTCCCCCCCCAGCATCCCGCTGCGGGGCTGGCTGCCGCCTTCGGGGTGCCACCTGCCGCCTTTGGGGTGCCACCACGTGCCTGCCAGTAACGCTGAGCAGTGCAAGGGCAAAGAGTGATGGTTCAAAGGTAGGAGCGCCCTGGCTTCCTGAGCTTTTCCATCGCTTCCTCCTTGGAAGTGCCACGGCGCCGCCGGCTGCTTTGCTGGGCAGGGGGAGGATTTTCCAGCCCTGGGGTTTGGTGACAACAGCTGGAAAGGGCACAGCTTTGTGCTTTATGCTCAGGCTGGCAAGGGTGGCGTGGGATGGTGCTTGGGGGACGGTGCTGGGAGCGGGAGGCAGATGCAAGGGGTGCTGGTCCCCTGGGAGGTGCCGGGATGTGGGGGGATGTTGGGGTGCCCACGGAGGCATGTGCTGCACCCCTCCTCCCATAGGTTCTGTGGTGTGATGGGGCTGTTTGTGCCGTGGTTTGGCTTTTTGTTTGGTTTCCCCAGCGGTACTTCCTCTGTGCGTATCTGCTTCCGCAGCGCTGGGGGTGGCAGAGGTGGAGGGCAAGTTGCCGCAGTCCGGGGCTGCAAAAGCCAGGCTGGCAGGATGAGTCCAGCCCTGCTCCCTCCTGCCCAGGCCTGACTTTTGCTGGTTTTGGGGGCAGCTCTGGCTCATTCCTGAAGCCAGGATCTCCCACACTGTCCCCCGCCCCCAGCAAGGCTGAGGGGGAAGGAGAAGGAAGCAGCTCTTTGCTTCAAAACACCTCGCTCTGCTCTGGCTGCTGCAGGTACACACCATATGGAGGAAGCCGCCTGCTGCCACCGCAGCCCTCCCCGTCCCGTCCCCTGACGTCACCGTGGCAGGGTGACACCGTGGCTTGCTGGGTGCAGCACCCGGGGGAGGCTTTGCCAGCCACTGCCAGAAAGAGCCCTGATTTCGGTAGCACCGGCACCGAACGGCACCCCTGGCTGGGAAACCTGGCACCGGGACACCAGGTCTGGTATCGGATGTGTTTGAGGACAGGGACAGGAAGGTCCCCTCCCCGCTTATCTCTGCCGTCCCTCGCCAGGCTGCCGGGTGAAGCAGGATGAGCACGCCAACCAACGAGCCGGGCAACCCTGCCCATGCCACCTTCGAGAGGTTCCTGCGTGCCAGGGAGTGCCAGGAGGTGCTGGGCTGCTTCGGGGAGCTGTGCCAGCAGCTGGGGCTGCAGGGCAGGGGGCTGCAGCTCTACCACGGCCTCAAGGCTGCCCTCAACTACTGGAGTGCCAAGGCCCTGTGGAGCAAGCTGGATAAGAAAGCCGGGCACAAGGACTATGACCAAGGCACAGCCTGTGCCAGCACTAAGGTACCGGGGACGCGGGGCACGGGGTTTGGGTCCCTCCTTGTCCCCAGGATGAGAGCATCCCTTGAGGCACCCTGGCCCCCAACCGCGGGAAGATGTGGGATGTGCCAGGTGGGAGGTTGATAGGGTTTAATGGGGCAGGGTGTTAATTAACACTGCTCCTCTCCCCGTGGTGTGATGCCACCTCGATGTCACCCAGCCAGCAGCATCCTTCCTCCTCCCAGCTGCTTCTTCCTGCGGACACCTCATGGGGGGCTGCAAAGGGGCAGAGGGACCGGCTAAGCTCTTTCTAGGGGACAGCAGCATGCCAGGTTAGGATGTACCCCTGGGGCTGGGGGTCCCTATTTCTGTCCCCCTGTCCCAGAGCTGGTGGCTTTGTTCCCCACTGCTGGTGTCCCGTTGTCCGCCCAGCCCTGCACAGGGGCTGCCAGGGGATCAGACCCATGTCCTGGTTTTCAGCCTGTTGCTGGTGACATCTCCCCCTGCCTGGGCTGCAGCCGGAGGGAGACGTGCCTGCCTTATCTCCCTGAGCCCTTTAATTGCTGCCATTACTCCTGAAGAAGGCAAGGTTCAGGCAGCTGGGGAGGCAGGAACGCCCCACAGAGCCCCCCCGCCCTCCCACTTTTCAGGCAGAGGCAGTGCTTGCAGCCTGGGGAAGAGGGGAATAGTGGGGAGGGCCAGATCCTGACCCAGGGATGCAGGGGGAAGCTGGCTGTGGCGGTGCTGAGCTCCCTGGGGATTTACCCAAACCCCTGTTTTTGGGGGGTGCCCGTCCCCTCGCAGTGCCTGGTGGTGGGGGCCGGCCCGTGCGGGCTGCGGGTGGCCATCGAGCTGGCGCTGCTGGGCGCCCGCGTGGTGCTGCTGGAGAAGCGGGACTCCTTCTCCCGCAACAACGTCCTGCACCTCTGGCCCTTCACCATCCACGACCTGCGGGCGCTGGGCGCCAAGAAGTTTTACGGGCAGTTCTGCACCGGCACGCTGGACCACATCAGTGAGTTTTGGGGTGGGGGTGGCAGGGCAAGCTCCGTACCCCCGGGGTGCCCCCACTTTGTGGAGCCAGGGAGCGGGGGTGCAGCCCTGAGCGCCCCTCTCCCTTCCCAGGTATCCGGCAGCTCCAGCTGATCCTGCTGAAGGTGGCTCTTCTCCTGGGGGTGGAGGTGCACATCAACGTGCAGTTCAAGGGGCTCACCCCCCCGGCGGGCAAGGCAGGTGGACAGGGTAAGGCATCACTGTGGGGTAGGTGGCATCCCTGGGGACAAGGGCAGGGCTGTGGGTGGCTGCTTTGAGCCCCCTGGTGCCTCTGCTAGCCCAGGGCATGCCCTTTGAGGGGGGGTGGGGGGTGAGATGTAATCCTCCCCCCTGCCAGAGCAGGTCCCAGCTGAGACCCAGCACACTGGTGACCGTCCCTCTCCCCACAGGTGGGTGGCGGGCTGTGCTGCAGCCCAGCTCCTCTCCCCTCAGCCACTACGAGTTCGACGTCCTCATCTCCGCTGGCGGTGGCAAATTTGTCCCCGAAGGTGACAGCAGTGGGTGCCTGCATCCCTGGGACTGGTATGGGGGGCCGGGTGGGGGCTCACGCCTCTCCCATCCCCCAGGGTTCAAGCGGAAGGAGACACGGGGGAAGTTGGCCATCGGCATCACCACCAACTTCATCAACCGGCACACCCGGGCTGAGGTGGAGGTGGCCGAGATCAGCGGCGTGGCCCGAATCTACAACCAGAAGTTCTTCCAAAATCTCTACAACAAAACAGGTGGGTGGTCCCAGCCCCGGCGTAGGGGGGGGCTGGGGGGTCCCTGTCCCCACCTGATGCAACTGGAGGCTCAGCCCTGGGATGTCCCCTGTGTGATGGGGTGCATGTCCCCGTGTGGTACCCCACTCCAGGGGACGTTTGGTGGCTGAAGCTGGTGCGGGGGCTCCTGGTGGCTCAGCTCAGCCCCTTCCCCATCCCCAGGCATCGATCTGGAAAACATCGTCTACTATAAGGATGACACCCACTATTTCGTCATGACGGCCAAGAAGCAGAGCCTGCTCAAGAAGGGCGTCATCCTGCAGGTGAGGAGGGCAGGATCCGGCCCCAGGGTCCCGTAGCAATCAGCAGCTGAAAGCCTGGAGGGTAGGATGCAGATCTGGGTGCTGGTTTGACCATGTACCCCTGGGATGGGGGTGGGGGTTCGGCGCCTGTCGCCTCTGCCGTGAACAAATCCTTTTGGGGGGGCTCACAGCCCCAAGCCTGGTGGCACAGCTTCACCCCAGAGCAGGCTGCACCCAGACTGGGGGGGCAAAGCCCCCCAGCCACAGCCCACCCAGCTTCACCCCATCCCTGCAGGACAAATCGGACATCGAGAGCCTCCTGTCCCCGGAGAACGTGAACCGAGATGCCCTCCTCAGCTACGCCAAAGAAGCCGCCAACTTCTCCACCAACTACTCCCTGCCCGACCTGGAGTTTGCCCTCAACCACCGGGACCTGCCAGACGTCGACATGTTCGACTTCACCTGCATGACGCGCTCGGAGAACGCGGCGCTGGTGCGGGAGCACAACGGCGCCCGCCTGCTCCTCGGGCTGGTGGGCGACTGCTTGGTGGAGGTGAGGGTCCTCCGTGCAGCACCGCTGTGTGCCTGTTTCCCCTCTCCCTGCAAGATACATCGCTTGCAATATATTCCCCTTTAGTAGGCGCTTCTCGCACCGGGCTGCCCGGTGCACCCCATCGCTGGGGGCAGTCTCCCCAAATCCCGGTAGTGGGATGCTTTGGTGGGGTTACCCCCTTCCCCAGCCCCCCTCCCCACCGATCTGGGGTGTGGGATGCTTTGGTGGGGTTATCCCCTTCCCCAGCCCCCCCTCCCCACCGATTTGGGGTGTGGGATGCTTTGGTGGGGTTACCCCCTTCCCCAGCCCCCCTCCCCACCGATCTGGGGTGTGGGATGCTTTGGTGGGGTTACCCCCTTCCCCAGCCCCCCTCCCCACCGATCTGGGGTGTGGGATGCTTTGGTGGGGTTACCCCCTTCCCCAGCCCCCCTCCCCACCGATCTGGGGTGTGGGATGCTTTGGTGGGGTTATCCCCTTCCCCAGCCCCCCCTCCCCACCGATCTGGGGTGTGGGATGCTTTGGTGGGGTTACCCCCTTCCCCAGCCCCCCTCCCCACCGATCTGGGGTGTGGGATGCTTTGGTGGGGTTATCCCCTTCCCCAGCCCCCCCTCCCCACCGATTTGGGGTGTGGGATGCTTTGGTGGGGTTACCCCCTTCCCCAGCCCCCCTCCCCACCGATCTGGGGTGTGGGATGCTTTGGTGGGGTTACCCCCTTCCCCAGCCCCCCCGGCGATCTGGGGTGTGTTCAGGGTGGAGGAGCAGCCCAGTTCCTCCCCAGACGCAGCCGTACCGGCTGGGGAGGAGACACCTGCACGTCCCACCGCCCTTCCCTGCTTTCATCCCTGGCCAAGCCCGGCAGCTCCCAGCCCCCTCCCAGCCCCCAGCTCCAGCTCTGCCTTTCCCTTCGCAGCCCTTCTGGCCGCTGGGCACCGGCGTGGCCAGGGGCTTCCTGGCCGCCTTCGACGCGGCGTGGATGGTGCGGCGGTGGGCAGCAGGGACCTCCCCGCTGGAGGTGCTGGCTGAGAGGTGGGTGTCCCCATCCCGCTGGGCTGATTCCGGAGAGGGCAAGGATGACCCCAGCCCTGTCCCTTGCATCCAGGGAGAGCATCTACCAGCTCCTCTCGCAGACCTCCCCGGACAACACCAACAAGAACATCAGCCAGTACAGCATCGATCCGGCCACACGCTACCCCAACATCAACCTGCAGTCCATCAAAGCCAGCCAGGTACCCAGCCCCCACCCCCCCGCTGGTCAGGGTGACACCAATTTGCTCTGGCCCCTGTCCCCAAAGGGTGTGAGGCTGAAGCTGTTGGTCCTCAGGACATTTAATGCGTTACCTGTTGTGGGTGTGGGTGGTTCCGGGGAGGTGTTGGGGGGGTCCGGGTGTCCCCCTTGCCGGGGCCAGCTCCCTGCCTGGTGCTGCTGGCACTGTGCAGGTGGTGACCTGTCACTGACATGTCCCCATCGGCAGGTCCGGGACCTCTACCTCGTGGGCATGGTGGAGGTGGACCATAAAAGGAAGAGTGACAACCGGCTCAGCACCGGTAGGAGCAGCTGGCCCTCCCCTGCCCCCCCTCCTCCCCCCCCCCCCTGGCAGCAGGACCCCCATTCCTCCCAGAGCCGCTCCTGCCCTGATTTTCCTCCCCGTCCCTCTTTTCTTGAGCCCTGGCCAGTGTCCAGCTGGCTGCTGCGCTCCTCCCAGCAGCGGCTGCGTTTCCATCCTGGTGGCACCACTGGTTTCCGTTCCTTCTGCCCATGGCCCCCCAGCTGCCTTTTTTTTGGGGGGGGGGGCCTGTCCCCCTCCTTCTGGCCCACATTGATGCTGAGCCATGAAATATTGATATATACTTTATTAACCCATTTATTGAGCCTTGGGGGGGTGGAGGTGCATGAGGGGGGTCTTGGATCACTCCCATGGGATTCCTTCCCCACTAAAGCACTGATTCTGGGTGGGGGGAGGGGGCTGGCAGGGTGTCCTTTGCCGCTTTGGGATGGGGACATGTGTGCTGCCTCCCCAGCGGCCTCCGGAGACGCCTACGAAGAGCTGCTGAGCTGGTGCCAGGCCAGCACAGCCGGGTACCGCGGCGTGGCCGTGACCAACTTCACCACCTCCTGGACCAGCGGCTTGGCCCTCTGCGCCCTCGTCCACCGCTTCCGTCCTGACCTGGTGTGAGTGCCCAGGACCCCCCTGGGACCCCCACCCTGTGGAGCCCACCCTGACAGCACCCGTGTCTCACCACAGGGACTTTAATGCCGTGGACCCCCAGGATTCCATCCAGACCCACCAGATGATGCTGGACATGGCAGAGCAGGAGCTGGGTATCCAGCCCGTCCTCTCCAGCATCGAGATGGCCACCATGACAGAGCCCAACCGCCTGGGGCTCATCACCTACCTCAGCCAGTTTTATGAAGCTTTCAAGACCACTCCAGGTGTGAGATTTTGGGGGGGTTTCTCCCATCCCAAGCCCCACCAGGGCTGGCTGGGTGCCCCCTCCTCTGTAGGGTGGGCCCCACCATCATGGCCATGTCCCCTCTGTGCAGAGGCAGAGGAGATCAGCAAGAAGCCGCTTTCTCCCCGTGGCACACGAGGGGCCATCCTCTTCCTCAGCAAGCTGCAGAAGAGCCGGCACCTGACACACAAGCGTGCCCAGGTGAGGGATCCCCACCCAGCCACTTGTGACACCCCCAAAACCACGTCCCCCTCTCCATCCCAGCCGCCCGCTTTGCATTTGCAGGACAGTGCCCAGAAGGATGCTGAGGCCAAGAGGATCCGCAGGGATGCTGAGGTGGGTCTGCCCCGGCTGCCTCCAGGGATGCTCTCTGGGGTGCATCTTGTCCCGGGGGGAGAGTGGGGGGCTGACCCTCCCCTTGGGTTGCTCGTAGCTGGACACGGGGCTGGATGGAGACAATCCAGACGGTGCCCATGAGCTGCTGCAAACCACCATGATGGATCCAGGGCAGGTCAGTCCTCGTGTCACCCCAGGGGGGTGGTGGGGGGCCCAGGTCTGGGCAGGTGGGCGCTTGGGGGGCACCAGCAGCTGGTGGGACCGAGCCAAGGGCTGGGACTGGGGCTGCGCAAGCAAACGCCCACGGGCTCCCGGCTCCTCCCTGCCTGTTTCCTGACCTAACTGGTTTTCTGGAGCCAAGACTTGCCGCTCCCTTGCTGGTGCCAGCAAACCCGTCCCGAGCGCCCAGACCCACCTCTGCAAGAAGGAAAAAGTCCCCCCTGAGCCCCCTGGGCTGCTGGCAAAGCCCTGGGCAGGGGTGGGGGCCAGCACCCCGGTGCCACCCCAGCCTGTTCTCTCCGCCCTCAGCCATCAGCCCGTGGGGAGAGCAGCGACGCCTGCTACTTCTGCGGCCGCCGCGTCTACATCCTGGAGCGAGCCAGCGCCGAGGGACGCTTCTTCCACCGCGGCTGCTTCCAGTGCCGGCAGTGCGGGGCCACCCTGCGCCTGGGCGACTACGCCTTCGACGAGGAGGACGGTGAGGCAGGTTTTGGGGAGAGGGGATGCTCGGGGGCAAGGCTTCGCCACCTTGCAGGTCATCACATGGGTTTGGGGCCCCCTCAGGTCATTTTTACTGCTCGCTTCACTACCCCACTCCATCCAGCATGGAGCTGCAGCAGGAGGGGCCCCCGGCGCTGCCCAATGGGGTAAGTCACTAAATGCCTGTAGATGATGGAGGCAAAGCAGAAGGTGGAGGGGGATGCTCTGGCACGGCCCCGTGCTGCATCACCCCTCCGCTGCTGGCTCTGCCCTAGGATGCCGCTGCTGCCCACCTGCCCTTGGATGCTGGGAGCCCATGTGTGTCCCCCAAGGAGGGGGCACCCTGTCCCCTGCAGCCCCCACCAGCAGCCCCACAGCTGGAGGAAGAGCCTGGGGCAGTGGAGGATGGTGATGACTCGGAAGAGCAAGAGCTGCTGGCACAGCACGAGGGAGATGTGAGGGATGAGGAGGGTCCCAAAGCGGAGCCCCAAGGGGCGGTGGAGGAGGGTGAGGAGAGCCGGGGCAGGAGGAAGATCGTCCTCACGCCGCTGGAGAAGCTCAAACTGTCCACGCTGACCCTCACCGGTGAAGCAGAGCCTGAGCCACCACCCAAGCCAGCTCGTAGGTGGCTCCAAGCACCCAAGGCCCTCCCTTCCCTGTGGCAGGGACAAGGTGCCTGGGAGGAGGAGGAGGAAGAGGAGGAGGAGGAGGAGGAGGAGGAGGAGGAGGAGGAGGAGGCGGCGGGAATGGCCATGGAGGAAGGTAGGTGGCAACAAGCTGGAGCCTCTGGCCAAGCAGGGCTCTGGGTCCCTCTGGTACCATGACATCCCCCACGTTTTGCTCGTGAGGCACTGGCCCAAAATGGCTCTTTTTTGGGGGGCAGATTTGGAGGGCGACAGCGAGGAGGAGAAGGAAGAGGAGGAGGAGGAGGAAGGCACAGACCTTGGCATCGTGGCAGAGCTGGTGAGTGCTTTCCCCAAGCAGCACTGGCCCCACCAGCCGGTGTGCTGGCTCGGGCTCCTGCTGGGACAGGCGGTGCCCAGCGCAGGGACTGACCCCCTGCCCGTGTCACTGTCCCCTCACAGGGCCTGGACCTGGGGGAAGAGGAGAAATATCCCACCTGGAAGCGCACACTGACCCGCCGGGCCAGGGAAGCTCAGATGAAGCGGTTCTGCAAAGCCCAGGTAGCCCTATGGGGCAGAGCCAGGTCCCCAGCCTGGCACCGTCCCCTCCATCCTGCTGCTGGTAGCCACAAGCCAGGAGGTGCTGGCCCACAGGTGAGCTCTGCCTTTCCCTCACAGACCATCCAGAGGCGGCTGGAGGAGATCGAGGTGACATTCCGGGAGCTGGAGCAGCAGGGCATCAAGCTGGAGAAGTTACTCCGGAATGAGGACGGTAAGGCCAGGCTTGATGGGGCATTGTCACCCCAGTGACTGGGGGGGGCTCTGCACACCCCTCACGCCCCTCGTGCCCTGCAGGCACCCCGACCGACCAGAAGACGCAGTGGATGAACCAGCTGCTGTACCTGGTCCAGCAGAAGAACAGCCTGATGTCCGAGGAGTCAGACCTCATGATCAGGTAAGATTCGGGGGGGTGAGGGATGCTGCCTGGCTGGCATGGGGGCTCAGCTCACCCCAGCCCCCCCCCTCCCCTCCCTGCAGTGTGCAGGAGCTGAAGCTGGAGGAGCAGCAGTGGCAGCTTGACCAGAAGCTCCGGTGCTACATGAACAAGGAGGGTGAGCGCCAGCACATGCTGCGGGTGATCCCCGTGCACAGCGCAGGGAGTGGGGCCAGGGCTGTGACCCCCCCCCCCGGCCCTGCTCCAGCCCCCTGCTCCCACAGAATCCCTGAAGACACCTGCGGATCGCGTGGCCGAGAAGGAGATCCTGGCACAGCTGCTGGAGGTGGTGAACAAACGCAACGTCCTCATCCACATCCAGGATGAGAAGCGGCTCAGTGAGATGCGGGCCTGATCCTTGTGGCCCCAGGACCCACCAGTTCCTCCCTGGGGGGGGACAGGAGTGGTGTGCTGTCCGTCCCCCCCGCCGCCAGCTGAGCATCACCCTGAGCTGCCTCTGAAGGTGGTGATGCCTCAGCACCAGCGACGAATCCAGCTCCCTGCTTGCCGAAGCCTGCCGTGGAGGGGCCAGACCCGCTGGTGGACGTCCGTGTGGGGAGATACCGAGGAGCACCCTGGTTTTGGGGTGCAGAGAGGGCGTCCCCGCGCTTGGCTGGATTGCCTTTGCCTTGTGCTTGCTTGAAAACGAGATTTGCAGCGGGCTACGAAACAGGGGGGCTGCGGCGGCTCTGCCTGGGCTTTGCTACAGGAGGAAGAAGCCCCATGGGGAAGCGCCGTGTCACCCAGGGCAGGAGGTCCCACAGCCATCACCCTTCCAAGGGGACACTGCCCGGAGGCTCGGCTGGGGCATTGAAAGCATTTTGGCCCAGCAGAGCCCCTCGTGCTCGAGCTGAGGTTGCCTCGGGAGAGGTGGCTCATCGCTCTCTGCCCAGCGCTGTGTCCTGGGCGCCGAAGGGCTTTGCTCCCAGCAGCAAGGATGTGACCGTGGCCACTGCAGGCAGGTCACAGCGGAGATGCCAAATGTGGAGGGGCAGTGTCAGGAGTAGCCCCTGGAAGGCACTCAGGGACATCCATCAAGCCGGGGCCATCTATGCTAACCCAGGGCATCCATCCGCGCCTAGGACCTTCCACCTCTTCCAGGAGCATCCATCCTAACCCAGGGCATCCACGTCATCCAGGGACATCTGGCTCTGCAAGTGGGGCCAGTGACAGATGGGGCTGATCCCACCACAGGTGCCACATCCACACTGTCCCCAGCAGCTGTAGGAACCCAGGGTCAGACCCCCCCTGCAAGGCCCCCCGGGCCAGGGAAGGGGCTTTTTGTCCAGCACCTCCCCCAGGGGATTGTGCCCAGGGCCCTCACTGTGTGACATCAAGGACAAGGGACACTGGTGGCCATGTCCTTGCCCCTTTGGGGTTTCTCCTGCTTGGCAATGCCCCACTGGCCTTTGTAGGGACCTCTCAGACCTCCTGGAGCCCTGGTTGTTGTGGGGTAGCCTCCACGGCCAAATGGTGCTTACGGCAGCTCAGCTGTGTTGGGCAGGGGGCTCCTCTGTTAGCAATACCCCCCCCGCGTTCAGCCTCATCCCATCTCCCCCCCCCCAGTGCCTCCATCCTCCTCCTTGTGTCTGTACCAGCCCATCCATCCTGCTGCAAGCCCCCTTCCCTTCGAATAAAGCCTCCCCAGCCCGGCACCAAGGGCTAAAATACCATCTTTTATTTTCTATTTTCTATTCGACTCAAAGCTGGTTGCTGGAGCAGCCGCCAGCTCTCACTGGGAGCCCCCACGGCTGCCCCAGGCAAGGGGAGGGCTCAGCCTCACGAGCCCCCCAGCCATGCCAGCAGGTCCCTCCAGGTAGAAAGGGTGTTTTAAAAAAACCCAGCAATTAAAACCCACCTCCGTGGTTCCCATGGGGGTCAATATGCAACAAATCTACCCCCAAAATCTTGATTTTACGCAGAGGCAGCTGTCAAACCCGTGCTACCGAGCTGGCCGCAGTGCTGCTCACCTAAAACCAGATGTCAACTAGAAAAAGGGACTGAAAGGGGCCAGGATGGGCCAGGGGACATCGTGGGACACTCACAGCCCCGGCTCAGCCATCACTGAGCCGCTCCTGCAGCACCCGCAGCGCCATCCGCATCTGCTCCTCGGTGCCCTGCAGCATCTTCACCTCCATGGTGTGGAAGAGGTGGAGGCCGGTGGAGAGGAGGAGGACGCCGATGGCGAGGAAGGCCAGCAGGGAGAAGGAGAGCTTGGGGAAAGGCTGCCCAGCAGCCAGCCCCGCCAGCACACCCAGCGCGGCCACTGCCTGCAGCAGCAGCAGCAGCAGGGCCAGCACGGCCATCCTGCCCGTGGAGTACCGCTGCCGCTGCGCTGCCCGCAGCCCCACGCCGACCTCCGTCCGTGCCTCCGTCACTACGTCCAGCAGCGTCAGCTCTGTGGGGAGACAGGGGCAGCTCAGCAGGGACCCCCCGCCCCAATACCCCTTTTTCTCCCCATCCCCACCACTGTGCCCTGCCCGTGTGCCTCTCCACATGCAGCACCCCAAGGGATGCCCTAAGCAAGGGGAAAACATCCCCAAAAGCTCCATCCAGCTCCACCAGTCCACCCCCCAGCCCTCCCGGCACATGGGGGACCCCAGCAGCACCCCACCACCTCACCAGCTGCGCCGAGGCTGGCACCCACAGCCTGTCCCTGCCTCTGGACGTGCAGCGTTGCCATCACAGCTTCGTGGTCCGAGAAGGGGATGTCCATGCCCGGGGCTGTCCCCGTGGTGGTCTTCAGCTCTTCGCACTTCACCGTGAAGCCGGAGATGGCCTGGGGGAGGGGACAGGGGGGTCATGAGGGTGCCTCCCCCCGTGCCACCCACAGCTGGTGGCCGAGGCCCGTCCCCCCCCCCCTTACCTTGTAGAGGATGTAGTCGATGCGGATGCCCAGCGGGAAGGGCAGCAGCTCTGCCTTGACGGTGAAGCAGTTGTTGGGGACAAGGGTGCAGCCGTCCTCACAGCCCTGAGACCAAGCACCTGGGTGGGTGGGGGGCTCTTGGCACGCCGCAGGACCCTGCTCGCCCCCTGCCCCTCACCTCAAAGCGTGTGGCCTCAGCAAAGGCATCCCGCAGCCCCGTCCAGCCGCGCAGCAGCCGGATGCCCACGTCTTCGGGGTGCATGTTGAGGTCCCCTCCCAGCAGCACCACATCGGCCGCCTTTGAGGTGTGTCTGTGGCGACAGGGACAGCTAGCTCCCTTCCCCACCCTGCCCCGCACCGGACTGGGGTGACTGGGACCCCCCTCCCTGTGCTCCCCAGCCTTACTCCTGACTGGGACTGGTGCAACGGGGAGTTCTCTGCAGTGCAAGCCCCAGGGGCAGGGGTGACCACACACGCTCTGGGGACCTGCCGGAGGGGGACCCTGTGGGACACCCCGTGGCTGCTCACCGGATGAACTGGGCCAGCTCCCAGGCCTGCACCAGGCGGTGGGGCAGGTAGGCGTCCTTCTCCCGGCAGTATTCGGCATGCAGCTGGCAAGAAGGGGGGGGGGGGGGAGGGGGGGCAAAGCAGCCATGACCCCCATGCTGGCACCTGCCCTGCTCCTAGGCTCCCTGCAAACCCACCCCAGCCCCTCTAGACGGTCCCTTGGGGGTCTGGCCGACCCCTCAGTCTTCATCAGCCTGAGATGCTCACCCCACTGCACGGCCAAGTTGTGGGTCCCTGTCCTCCCCGCCACCCCAGCCCCCCTCCAGAGCAGTATTTCATTAAACAGCCCCAGGAGAGATGGCGCAGAGCAGTGCTTAAAGCAAGGGGACAGCAAAGGAGGGGTACGGCCACTTGTCCCCCCCTCCCCATCATCCCCATGCCCCCCCCGCCCCCAGTGCCAGGTCCTTCCCTGGGGCACTCACGTGGGTGACGTAGACGTTGAAGATAATCCCGGAGATCTTAATGATGACGAGCCCAACGGACTTGCCGCAGAACCAGTCCCCGTGCTGGAGCTGCCGGAGGGGCAGAGGAGCAGGCAAGGGCCGGTGAGGCTCCGTGGGGCAGGACACCGCAGCACCACGTGCCCCCCGCCCCACTCACCATGTAGGGGTACCCGTTCAGCGAGTACTGGTAGAGGAGGGTGTCCAGGATGGGGAACTTGGAGAAGACGCAGAGGCCGCTACCGATCACCCCGCTGCGGGAGGTGGAAAGCACAGTGAGGACGCATGGTGCCCCCAACCTCTGCCGCCCCCCAGCCCCGTGTCCCGCTGTGCTCCCATGAGCATCCCACCCTCCAGGCACGGTGACAGAGGTGACCTACAGCACCCGCACTCATCTCCCCATGGGACAAACACCGAGGATGGGGCACAGCCCTGCTACTGCCCCACGGGCATCCCCGGGGGGCTGGCCTGGCCCCTCTCACCTGCGGAAGTAGTGGGAGAAGGGGTAGCAGCCTCCCAGCTTCGCCTTCAGGTCACTGTAGTCCCGCTCGCTCCACACCTGGAGAACAGTGGGATGGGCTGAGAACGGGCGCGCTCGGCTCATCTCCCGGGCTGAGAACGGGCGCGCTCGGCTCATCTCCCGGGCTGGGAACGGGCGCGCTCGGCTCATCTCCCGGGCTGGGAACCGGTGCGCTCGACTCATCTCCCGGGCTGAGAACGGGCGCGCTCGGCTCATCTCCCGGGCTGAGAACGGGCGCGCTCGGCTCATCTCCCGGGCTGGGAACCGGTGCGCTCGGCTCATCTCCCGGGCTGAGAACGGGCGCGCTCGGCTCATCTCCCGGGCTGAGAACGGGCGCGCTCGGCTCATCTCCCGGGCTGAGAACCGGTGCGCTCGGCTCATCTCCCGGGCTGGGAACGGGCGCGCTCGGCTCATCTCCCGGGCTGAGAACGGGCGCGCTCGGCTCATCTCCCGGGCTGAGAACGGGCACGCTCGGCTCATCTCCCGGGCTGAGAACGGGCGCGCTCGGCTCATCTCCCGGGCTGGGAACCGGCGCGCTCGGCTCATCTCCCGGGCTGGGAACCGGCGCGCTCGGCTCGCGGCTGCTCTCACCTCCTGGAGAAGCACCAGGTCGAAGCCCTCCTGGCGCAGCGTGTCCCCGATGAGCCGGACACGCTCCTGCCGCCGTTTGCTCAGGTAGCGGATGGCCCTGCCCAAGAGGGGTGGGGGTCACAGCTTGGGGGGACAGGGTGATGTCAGCGCACGCCAGGACCCAAAATGGGGGAGAGTGGGCCCCAGTACTGGTACAGCCAGGATGCAGACTGGGGGAGATGGGAAGGGGAAAGGGCCATGTGGGGACATGGGGACATGCAGGGAGGCTGTTTGGGGACAGCTCGTCCTGCCTGCAGAACCCAGGCAGCTCATCCCTGGTGGGGGTGCAAATGGGGGACCCGTCTCCGGGGGGAGCAGGCACAGAGAGGAGGGGGGGCACCACCCAGCCAGGCACCTCAGGACCCTCTGGTGCTGGGAGAGTGGTGTGACCCCGAAACGAAGGGGACACAAAGGTGACCCCAAGGTGGGACCCCTCTCCCGGGGCAGGTGCCCCCATACCCACCCATGCAGCACCGGCGAACTCGGGACTCACCAGCAGTTGAGGTCGAAGACGCGGAGCCGCAGGGTGGGATCTGCCTCCATCGCTCACAGGGGGCCGGGGGGCAGCGCCGGGCAGGGGGGGTCCTGCAGGGAGCAGGTGGGGGTGACAGCCCCGGGGAGCCAGGCAGCCCCGGCGAGGCAAAGGCCGGCAGGGAGGAGCGCTGGAGGAGCTCACACCGTCCCCTCCTCTCCCACCCACAAGACCCCCATCCCAAACCCCAGTTTGCCCTCAGGGACCCACGGACCCCAGCCCCACGGGTGGGCCCTGCACCCCGCGGACAGGCAGGGATGGGGTGCAGGGCTCACAGCCTCTGTCAGCGAGTTGTGATCCTGGGTGGACTTTAACCCGGGTTCCAGAGCAGGGCAGAGGGGTGCGGGCAGCGGAGGGCAGGCAGAAGGGGGCAGGCAGCAGGTACGGGCAGGCAGCAGGTACGGGCAGCAGGTGGGGGTAGGCAGCAGGGGAGCAGGGCGGAGAGGGAAGCAGGCAGCGGGGGGAGCAGGCAGCGGGGTCCCGCAGCGGGGTACAGGCAGCCGGCACAGGCAGCCGGGCTCTGCCCGGTCGGGGTTACCGGGCGGCTCATCCCGTCCCTGCGCCGCGCTAACACCCGCGTGTCCCCCCGTGTCCCGCCGGGGCCCGTTGCCCACCCCGGGCGCGCCCCCTCCCAGCTCCCCGCGGGACCGGGAGCGCAGCGGGCGCGGGGCCGGGCCGGGAGCGCGGAGCAACAGGCGGAACCGGGGGAGGGAGCGGGCAACAGGCGGGGGGCGCGGAGCCATCGGCGGGGCCGGCAGCGGAGCGGGAGCGGATTGGGACCGGGACGGGACCGGGACGGGACGGGGAGCGGAGCGGACCTGGCGCGGGCCGGAGCAGCGCGGGGCCGCGGGACTACGCGTCCCGGCAGGCAGCGGAGCGGCGCGGAAGGGGCCGGGGCGGGACGGGACGGGAAGGGGCCGGCGCGGGAGGCGGGGCGGCGGGGCGGGGGGCGGGGCGGGGGGCGGGGCGGGGGGGTGCCGGGGGGCGGGGCGGACGGGGACGGGGCAGATGGGGGGGGGGCGTCGGGCCCGGGAGGAGGGGCGGGGGGTGCCGGGGGGCGGGGCGGGGGACGGGGCGGGGCGGTCGGGCCTGGGAGGCGGGGCGGGGGGACTGGGGCAGATGGGGGGGCGCCGGGCCCGGGAGGCGTGGCGAGGCGGGGGCGGGGGGCGGGGCCCATGCGGTGGGGCGGGGAGATTGGGCCCGGGAGGCGGGGCAGGAGCGCGGGGCGCGGGGGGCGGGGCCCGGATGGCGGGGCGGGGGGTGTCGGGGGGGCCGGGCGGGGCGGGGTCCCGCGGGCGTTGCACGGGGATAGCGGCGGGCGGGGGGGCCTCACTCGGCTCTTTCCCTGGGGCTGGGGGTGCCCATTCACACCCCCCCACTCCCCCCACACCCCCCCGCGGGACACCCCAGCAGCTCCCCCCCCTCCAGGCTCCCCCCAGCACCTCGGAGGCCTGTGGCACCCGCCCCCGGAGCCCACCCCCCCGGGACACCCTCCCGGTCACCCCGGAGCATGCCGCGGCCCGCGGGCACTGCCTGCTCCCCGCTCCTGCTGCTTCCTCATCCCGGTCGGGCCCGGACTGGGAAGGGCGGCAGCTGACGATACTGGGACCAGCTCTCCCGCTCCAAGGCCGCCTCCTTCCCGGCCCAGCCCCCACACGTCCCGCATCCCGCTCCGGGGGCAGCGGTGGCCTCGGCAGTGACTGGTACCCAGGGACAGCAGTGATGCTCACGGCGCCGAGTTCCCTTTTTGGATCCTGCGCGTGTTTTGTTGCCTTTCCCAGCGCATGATCCAGGCTGGATTAGCTCCACAGGGAGCCTGAGTAGAAACAAGTCTGTCGGCTGCCTTAATGCCATGCGGGATCCCCTTAATGCCATGCGGGATCCCCTTAGTGCCATGCGGGATCCCCTTAGTGCCATGCGGGATCTCCCCAGCCATGTCGTGGAGCAGGGGAGGGGGTGGCAGCAGGAGGAGTGGGGCTGCAGGTCCCTCCACTGCCTTTGGGGACATCATCCCATTCGGAGGGACAGCAGCAGGACGGAGGTTTGCCGGGCTGGATAGCCGTGGGAGCAGGATTTGTGCATCACTGATAAAGCAGCTGAGCCTGGAGGTGCTGGGATGTGCAGAGCCGTTGGCCCTAATGGCATCGGGGTTTGGCCACCGGCTCTGCCCTCGGGGCCATGGGAACGGGCACCTAAATACGGCGGTCTGACTTGCAGAAAGGGGGAAAAGGGTGTTAAAACCTGTCTCTGGGTGCCCTGGCCCTGGGATGGGGTGTACGGTACCCACCAGCCCAGGTGCCATGAGCAAGGCTTTGAGGACTGTTTCCCACTGGTAGGACAGACACAGCCCTCCATCACTCGGTCCTGCCATGCGCAAGGATGCAACCCCCTGAAATACGTGTCCCTGAAGCCAGCGATACCGCGGGGACACATTTGCCACGGGGTGAGCTAAGCCACCCGTCACCTTTCCCAAGCAAATCCATCACCGGTGGCACAAACCACAGCAAAGCACCACGGGACGTGGCATCCAAACGCCTGGCGCTGGGGAAACATCACCCCGCCAAGGGGTTTTGCGGGCCATAGTCACCCTCATAGTCCTGGCTGTCAAAGAAAACCACAGGAAATCAAAAAGTATGAACTTCAGAACCACTTGAGCCAACCCATGAACAAATAATTTTAATGTTTTTTTGGTTGTTTTTTTTTTCAGCAGACCGTAGTTTTCTCGGAGCTCCACAGTCTCCTCTCTTTGAAGTTGGACAGATACAGTAAACACAACAAATATATGATACAACCCATCACAGCTGGATTAAAAAAAAATACACAAAAAATATAATACATAAAAAAATGGATTTTTAACATTGTGGACTGACACAGCTCTAAAAATGGTGATTGTAACCCTGGTAAGCTTTACAAAGTCTTTAAAAAAATAAAACAGTACTTCATGTGAAATTCATAAATACACTGGAGGAGAATGGAGGGGTTGGGGGGGGTGGGGTTGAGAAAGTGTCTCTGGGATCGTGGCTAAACCCCGGCCAGGGCTGTGGGGGCACCAGGCAGTGTGTGCGCGGGGTGCGGGTGGGCGCCCCGGGGGCTGGATGCAGGAGGGATGCAGGGAGGGATGCTGGAGGCACAAACCGGTCCAGTTAACAAAGAGCGTCGTCCCCCGGCAGGGCCGGGAGCAGGGCACGCCTGTGTTTTATGGCAGGGAAGTTTGGAGTTTTCATTCCCAGAGTTTTCAATCAGTGAGTGAAATGGAAGAAAGCAAAAGAACCATGGAACAACAACAAAAAAAACCCCATGCTACATATGAGAAGTCAGCCGGGTAGCCCCGGCACAGCCCTGGGATGGGATGCTGGCGCCTTTCCCTGGGTTTTTCCCTCTTTCCCCCCTGCTCCAGCTGCCCCTGCTCGCTGCCTCCACCCAGCACCCAGTCCCTGCCCAGGCACAGGGATGGGTGGCTTCTCCCAGCAGCAAGAGGTTGAAGTCCCCACACCTCGTGGGACACGTGCCACCGTGACGGCAGCCAAGGCCCTTTCCTGAGCTCTGGGGCTGTTCCTGCTCTGCACCAGGCAGCATTGATCCCAAACCCCCGCCTTGCCCCCCTGTCCCAGGCTCCAGCACCCCTCAAACCACCCCTGCCCTCCCCTGGCACCCTGCCTCTGCTACCCTGCTAGCACGAGAAACCTGGCCAGTGCTGCCCATCTCAGGCTCCCCGTCACCCTGCCAGCCCCCTGCCACCCTGCTCCGTGCCACCGCTGCAACACCAGACCTCTGTCCCTCTGCGTCCCTCCTGCACCCTGGGGATGCTCTCCCCTTGCAGCCGCAGCCTGGGCATGCTGCCTTGGCTCGTTTTGGGCTGCAGCCACAAAAATATCTCCAGGCAGACCCAGTTCCCCGTCCTGGCGTCCCTCCTGTCCTCTGTCCCCTCTCTGTCCTCCCTGTCCCAAACTCTGCCCACTCACAGCCTGGCCCTGCATTGCACAAGGTGCTTCTCCCTGCATGAGCCGCCTCTCCAGCTGCTTCCTGCGGGATGCAGGTGAGCTGTTTGGAGCGGCTGCAGGGAGCAGCTAAAACCAGAACAGGCAACACAGAAAAAAGGCAAAAAAGGTGAGGGGAAAAAAAAAAAAAAAAAAGATGGCAAATGTACATATGCAAAGTAAATCAGGCAAATCTGCCCTCACTGCTCTCTCCTCATTCCTCCTCAGCAAGCGAGCACAGGGGGCGGGGGGGTGCGTTTAGCCTGGGCTAAACCCCCCCAAGTGCAATCCCTGAAAGCACCCGCACAGCTCAGGGATCCCACTGCCACGTACAAACCAGCCTCTGGTCTGCAGCCATTCCAGAGGTGGAGACATCCCCAAGACTTCCCTACACAAGCCAGCTCCCCGTGCCCGGCTTTTCCTGCACGGCTCCGACCCCGCAAACTCAGCTGCATCCCCTCCTCCAGTCACCAGCATGGGTGGGTGGCAGGGGAGCCGGTCCTGGACACGGCAGAGGGTCCTAATCCTGATTACAAGCATGGTGTCTCTTTAAAAGGTATTAAAAAGCACTTTAATTTAAAAAAAAAAAAAAAGGAAAAAATAAAATGAGCCATAAAAAAACGGTTTGCATCGTCGATGCCCTCCCACCTTCAGCACTGCCAGCTCCCAGTGCCCCAGCTGGGCACAGAGACCGAGCATCCCGGGTGCTGGTCCCTGGGGAGGCAGCAGCATCCCCCTCCACCGCCCTGCCCTGCCCTGCTCCTACCTGCCACCACCTCGGCACGTCCGTCCCCATGTCCCCGCTGCCACCCGGGCTCTGCCAGGCAGCACCGACGCCGCGGCCACTGCCATGCCCACCGGTTTCGGATCAGACCTGGCGTGACGCCACGGCCTCCAGCCTGTCCGTGCTCGCTCTTCTCTGCTCAGCGCCGGGACCGCTCCTGAGCCGGGCAGGGGGCAAAAGGAGGGGTCGTCCTCCGCTCTGACATCCCGCTGCTGGCAGTGGCACAGCAGGCTCCCGGCCTTCATCGGCGACACCGAGGGCCGGTCTCTCCCCATCCAGCGCCGGACGCAGGTTTCCTTTCTCCCTACGCTTCCTTTCCCATTCTTCTTTTTTTTTTTTTTATTTATTTATTTAAAAAAAAAAAAAAAAAGAAACTGTTCCTAAGTAGAAAACATCTGCGATCACAAGTCAGTCTTTTTTGGCTATTGGTTTCCTTCCTCCTCCTCCTCCTCTCTTCAAATGACTTCTCATGAGGCAACGGGCACGGGCGGCTCTTCTGCACGGCCCTCTCCCTCCCCTGCGCACCCCTCGTGCCCCTGCCCGTCCCCGAGGGCCCCTAGTCCTTGACCAACTTGTACACATGGTGCTGGGCGCCGTGCTCGCTGGTGGAGACCTCAAAAACGAAGGCTATGCAGAGCAAGGTTTCCTGGGTATCCCTGTTCGTAACAACCTGCGGCAGAGCAGAGAGCGTGTTAGGAGGGGGCTGCACCCATGGGGAGATGCTGTTACACAGGGGGTTGCACGAGCTCAGGCACAGGCACTTCCATTGCACCACCAAAAATTTGCGACGCAGTTTTGGAGGGGTAGCATGGGCTTGGGCACAGCCACTTTAATCCCACTATTAGAAACTTGCTACCCATCATTTGGGAGATTTGCAAGGGCTCAGGCACAGGCAGTTTAATTGCACCACCAAAAATATGCTGCCCGATTTTTGAGAGGTAGCATGGGCTTGGGCACAGGCACTTTAATTGCACCATGAAAAATTTGCTGCCCATTATTTGGGAGACTTGCAAAAGCTCGGGCACAGGCACTTTAACTGCACCACCAAAAATTTATTACCCAGTTTCAGAGGGGTTGCATGGGCTCAGGCACAGCCAATTTAATCGTACCACCAGAAATTTGTTACCCATTATCTGGGAGACTTGCATGGGCTCAGGCACAGGCACTTTCATTGCACCACCAAAAATTTGCTACCCAGTTTTTGAGGGTTAGCATAGGCTCGGGCACAGCCACTTTAATTGCACCATTACAAATTTGCTATCTCTTACTGGGGGGTTGCACAGGCTCAGGCACAGGCACTTTCATTGCACCATCAAAAATTTGCTGCCCATTATCTGGGGGTTGCATGGGTAGAGGCACAGCCAATTTAATTGCACCACAAAAATTTGGTACCTGTTATCTGGGGGAGTTGGACAGGCTCATGCACTGACACTTTATTTGCACCATCAACATTTACTCCCTGTAATTCAGGGGGCTGCACAGGCTCTGGCACAGGCGCTTTAATTGCACCATGAAAAATTTGCTACCCAATTTTGGAGGGGTAGCACAGGCTTGGGCGCAGCCACTTTAATTGCACCATTATAAATTTGCTACCCATCATTTGGGAGACTTGCAAGGGCTCAGGCACAAGCAGTTTAACTGCTCCACCAAAAATATGCTGCCCAATTTTGGAGGGGCTGCATGGGCTCAGGCACAGTCGATTTAATTGTACCACCAGCCATTATCTGGGAGATTTGCAAGGGCTCAGGCACAGGCACTTTCATTGCACCATCAAAAATTTGCTACCCAATTTTGGAGGGGTAGCATGGGCTCAGGCACAGGCAGTTTAATTGCATCATTAAAAAATTGTTACCCATTATTTGGGAGACTTGCAAGGGCTCGGGCACAGGCACTTTAACTGCATCACCAAAAATTCATTACCCAGTTTTGGAGCGGTTGCATGGGCTCAGGCACAGCTAATTTAATTGTACCACCAGAAATTTGCTACCCAATTTTTGAGGGGTTGCATGCACTTGGGCACAGCCAATTTAGCTGTACCACCAAAAATTTGCTCCCCATTATCTGAGAGACTTGCGGGGGGTCAGGCACAGGCACTTTCATTGCACCATCAAAAATTTGCTACCCAGTTTTTGGGGGGGTTGCACCACGGGGTCTGGCACAGCCAGTGTATTTGCACTGCCAAGGCTGGGTGCTCGGGGCTGGGCAGCACACAGCAGGGATGGTGAGGTGGATGCAAGTGTGGGCTCCGTGCTCCGGGTGGGAAATGCTCCCTGGAAAAGGAGGATACCTGCAGGATGGTGAAATTCTCCAGGACGCTGTTCATCATGTACTTCTCTGGGAGGTGCTTGAGTTTGTGGATGAAGTTGATCATGTACTCGCACATGGGAGACCGGTGGATGCGGTAGACGAACCGGCCGTTCTCCAGCCGCGCGTACTCCGTCTGCGGGGAAGAGCCGGGGTGAGCAGCCACCCCCTGGGAGCCGAAACACAGCGGGGGACGCGGGCATGGGTGGGTGGCAGCCAACTGGGACAGGGCGGAGATGTCCTCTCCGCTCCACCCAGGGACAGGCATGCACCCATGTGTCCTACACCCAGCCCTGGGGCCTTCTCCATCCCAGGACCCGCCGTGGACCCGATTCCCACCTCTTCCCCGTGCAGCAGGACTCAGGACTCACCTCCACCTTCTCCACGACCTGCTTCCCAAAGGAGCACACCTTGGTGGAGACCGTGATGGTCATGTTCTCTGCACTGCTGTACTGGCTGCTGACACCATAGAAAGTCCCCGGCCCATCCTGGATCGTGCTGTTTAGATCCGCCTGGAGAGATGAGAGTGGAGAGAAGGTCCCATTAGGTGCCATCACACCCAGCTCTCCATGGGGACAGGGCACACCAGCTTACAGAGCTGCCCAGGATGCTCCCACTCTGCCAGAAGGGTGCCCAACCTGCAACGAGCCCGTGGCTGGAGGACAACCCCCCCCTCCATCCTCGTCCTCCCAGCATCGTACCCAAAATTTGACGAGGAAGAAGGAGTTCTGGGGCCCACGCTCATAGAGCTCCTTGAGGCCACCTTTCTTCTCAGGGAACTTGTCATAGATCTGGCGGATGTCCACGGCCTCCAGCAGCGGATCGCTGTACGAGGGGTTCGTCTGGCCGATGTGCACGAAGAGGTGTTTGCTGTACTGTAAGGGACGGGGCGGGGAAAGGAAAAACCAGAGGTCAGATGGAAGCGAGATGCCACCAAGCGCAGTGATGGGCACCAACCCACCCGGCTGGTGGGGACACAGAGGGGACCGTTACCGTTTCAGCATCCCGTGGCACCTCCATGAAGGCGGAGTACTCGAGGAGCCGGAGCTTGGCAGAGGCGATGGTGCGGTCCTGCCAGACGGGCACGGCCGAGGCGGCTGGTGGGAGCGGAGCCAAGGGCTCATAACCTGGGAAGGGGGAGCATGGGGAGGGGGAGGGGGCAACCATGAGCTGGGACCAGGACCGGGACAGCAATGCTGTCCTTAACCACATCCCCCCCGCCCTGTATCTCCCAGCAACGGGGGTTTTCCCACAGGGTGGCCAAAACATGGGATGTGCCGGTCCCTCTCCTGGGTGGAAAGGGACTGGGGAGGGGGGGACACAGCTGGGAGCAGCAGGGTCCTGCTCACCAGGGGGCTTTTTGTCAGGCTTAAAGCCAGGTTTTTCCCCCTGCAAGGCTGGGGAGGGGACCACAGGTGGGTGGCACTGTGGGTGGGAGGGTTGGACCGGGACAGGGGACATAGAACCTAGCAGGGGTCCTGCACAGGGGCAAGGACAGCACTTACTGGCTAGTGATGGAGGCATGGGTGGCTGGATGGGGTAAGCTGGTTGTGCAAACGGTTTAATGCTGGAAAGCAAAGAGCATCATTAGGTTAACGAAGCCCAGGTCACCCCAGCCCCTTGCCAAGGGCGAGGGGGGGGTCCTGCCCAGCACCAGGCAGTGGAGGGGTTTTGTACTCACTCCTGAGAGGGTCCAGGCTGTCCTGGGATAGGCCCACTCCAAAACTGCGGGAAGAGCACAAGGAAGAGTCAGGCAGCTTCTGACACCCCCCCCAAATTCCCCTCCACACCTGCTGCAAACTGCCCCCAAAGCCCCCCCCTGCACTGCCACCAGGGCTGAGGGTGGCCATCAAATGTCACCCCCCACCCCCGTCCCCTGTGCAGCTCATACACGGGGATCCCTGTGTCCCCCCCACCTCAGGGTGTCTCTGTATGGGGGGGTGCGGGGCTGTCCTCACCCTGGGGGCAGCAGAGAAGACGGCCTGAGGAAGAGGAGGGGGGGGGCTGAGCTTGTTCTGCAGGACGCTGGCTGACACGATCTGCGCGGAGGACATGGAAGCCATGCTCTGCAGAGCCTTATCCTTCGAGACCTGGTCCTGCGGGGGGCACAGGAGGAAGACGGGGGTTACCGGGGCAGACTGAGACACACACACACACCCCACCCCCCCCAATCTGAGTGTGCCTGGCAGGTTTTGCAAAGCTTGGAGCCGGTCGTGCAGACTGGCCGAGGGACCAGGGCAGGTGGATGCCCCCCCCCCCCCTAAATTCACCCACATTAATTAAGGCTTGAAGCTTCCAAGTGTCCCGTGGGCAAGAGCTGCCAAGTCTGGAAGGTGTCCCCACTCCCCCTGCAAGGGTTTGGCCCCTTTGTGGGAGGGGACAAAAAGCAACGGAGAACAAAAGGCATCACAAACTCGAGCTCAACTTACCAAGTTCATGGCCTGTCCGCAAAAGAAAAAAAAAAGATAAAGGTTAGAGCATGGTGGGAGCCTGCAGGCACTGTGTGCACCCCCTGAGCTGTGCATCCCCCACCCCAGCTCATCACCGCAGTCTGATTCGGGAAGCAAACCCCTCGACCCAGCTGGTCACCAGGGGATGCATACGGTGGGCAACGATGCCCAGCCTTAATCCCACCGGGAACGGGGTGCCGATGACCCTCACTATTTCAGAGGGCTGCTGTGGCGAACCAGGCTCCACCGTTGTTGGCTCTTAAATATCCTTTACAGCTTTTCATACCACTTACAACCTCCTCAGCAGCTCCCAGCTCTGGCACGGAGAGGAAGAGCTGCCCAGCTCCTGCCCTGCCCGGCAATGGGCACCGGCACCCGGCTGCCCCGGGACGCCAGCACCAATTCCACCGCAGGCACCGCAAGGAGGACCCTGGGCACAACCCCGCTACGCCTGTGGGCATTTATATAGCAGACCAATCCTTTTTATCTTTTTCCTTTTTTGCTCTGGAGGTCGCAGCACCACTGGACAGGGGCGGAGGGCACCGAGGTCTTGCCCAGGGGACAGGGTTGCTCCTCCAGCCGCATCGCAAGGACACGCGCGTGCCGGTCCCATCGCCCACCCTCTGTTTTCCCTCCGAACCCTCCTCAGGGATCAATGGCTCCATTTATTTTTCACCTGGAGCAGGGCAGGAGTGCGGGCATGCAGCCACACGCCGGGTAGCACTAAGACGCACGTGACTGCAACTTAAAGATATATAGGTATTGCTCACGGGAGGGACTCTCCGTTCAGCAGGACAAGTGCTTTGCCCCCAGGTATGGCTGGCAAGGGATGTTTCGCATCCACAGTGTATTTTTATGATTTTTTTTTAATTTTTATTTATTTATATATTGCTCAGGGGGATCTCTGCCCTGCCTGTACCCTGCCAGATCCCTGCAGGCAGCGAAGCCAGGGATGGAGAGCGCAGCCACGGATGCCGGTCTCCATCGCCCCAGCCCATGAGGTCACTCCTGCCTCCAGCTCCCCCATGCCCTGTGCTGTGCAGCAAGGAAAGCCTATTTTATTCTGGTTTATTCTATTTTATAGGCTTCTGCTGTTGCTGCCCCCTGTCCCCAACTGCCCCTCGGGGTGGGGTCAGGTTTAAGACAGACAAGCCCAGAGGAGCCTCCCAGGACAGCTCTGGCTGCCTTCTCCTGCCATCTCCCAACTGACCCCCCTGGTCAGGGGGACCCTTCCTGGCACCCTGCTCCTGCTGAAGGGCTTTGGAGGGCATGGCTTGGGCGGCTCCCGGGCAGCGTTAAAGCTTCGGGGACCAGAATGCCAGCATCAGCTCTGACAGTGCCCCCCCCCCCCCCCCGCCAGCCTCAGTGCTGGAGACTTGGGGACAGTGCCCGGGACAGGGAGCTGGCGATGCTTTTGGGACCCTGAGGTGGTGGCAAGGGGCTGAAAGGTTTTCTAAGCTCCCCCACCCTCGGGAAGGCAGCAGGTTCCCCCCAGATCCTGCCCAAGGAGATGCCCTCCGGTGTGACGATGCAGGGAGCAACCCTGGAGCATCCCAGGCTATGCAGCCCAGCCTGGAGCTGGCTGTCCCCACTGGGTGGCTGTGCAGTGGGGACCCCTCTGTCCCCAACCTTGCACCGTGTGGGTCCAACCCGAGCAGGGCTCGGTCCTTCGGTGATGCCACCAGTCCTGCCCATGCCCATCCCCCCCCATCATCACGCTCCCCATCACCGCCACGAAGCTCGGTGGGAACGGTTACGGAAGGGTTAGTCGGGCTCCATGAGGAGGAAGGAAGGAAAGAAAAGCCAACCAGAGAAGAGAGGATGATCCAGTTTTTCCTCGCTCGGCTCCCTTGGCCCCTGGGACCACGGGCTGCCCCAGGACCGCTGTGCTCCCTCCCCAGCACCACGGCCCCATCCGGACCTGCTGCCACCCGCATCCCCCAGGTGCCACCTGGGCCATACTCAGACCCTGGTGCATCACAAGCCACCGGGCTGGCAGCCTGCAGGGACCCCCAGGACCCGCCGCTTCTGCCCAGATCCTGCTGGCACCCGCTGTGAGCAGGGCCAGGTCCCCGCTGGGGCTGGGGGAGGGTTTTTGCACCCCTTGCTTGAACCTCACTTTGCCTCGCTGGCTGCTCAGGGGGGTCTTTCCCCTCCTGGGAAAACCTCTGATGACCCAAAAGAGGGGGAAGCCCTTGTGCATCACCCGAGGAGGGTTTAAACCCCCATTTTCCCATGGCGGAGCCCTTGCCTGGGTGAAAGGAGGGGATCTGGCACCCAAAGTCACCCTCCTGGGGGAGAGGGAAGGGGTCTGCCACCCCATCCTTTGCACTTTTCTCTGGGTATCCTGCAACGATGCTTCTACAAACCTTCCAGTCCCAGGAGCCAAGGGAGGGGGAAGAAAAAAAACCACCAAAAAGGAGAGGTAACGAAGGAAAGCAAGCGGCACATGGCAGAGCCGAGCGCGTTAGTTGTCAGCAGGCTGGGGGGCCAGGCGGGGCGGTGGGGGGGGACACGCGTACCTTCAGCTTGGACTGAATCTCCCGAGATTTCCGTCGGGCAAGAACCTGCAAGTGGCTAGAGACCTGCAGAGAGAGAGCAGAAGGAGAGGGGGAACAGCAGAGCCGTCAACCAGAGGAAAGGAGAAGGAAGGAGAGGGGCTGCCCATGCTCACAGAGACACCGCCGCGGACACCTGGGCAAGGGCGCCAACGTACCTTGATGCCAACCTGGTACTCCCGCACCTTCTTCCGAGCTAGAACCTGTATGTGGCTGGACACCTAGCGCCCGCCACGCCGTTCGGAAAGGAAAATACAGACAGTGTGAAGATATGTTCCCCCAGCAAGGTGGGATGCTCTTCCCGGGGAAGGGAGCGGGGAGACCGGGGGGAGCGCGCGGGGCTTGATGCTCCTGGAGATGCTGAGGGTCCTGCGCCTGCCGCGAGCTGAAGGGAGGAAAACTGGGGGGAGGGGTACTCGGTGCTGTGCTGATGGACGCTGGTTTGTGCCCCCCCCCCGGGTGGGGTGAAGCTCCTCAGAGTGAAGCTGCCGCAGTTGGAGCATCCACGTTTACCATCTCTCTGGGCTTCCCGGCCGGACAGCCCCCCCGGCCCCTGCGAGCGCAATGGGGTGCTGCCTGCACCCAGCGCCCAACACCTGGCCCGGCTCATTTGGGGTGCCCCTGGGTGGGCTGCAGGGGGGCTGCCAGGAGGGACAGGCTCATTCCCCCTGCACTCCTGCTGAGTTTGCAGGTGGGGAAGGTGAGAAGAGGGTCGCGGGGGGTGGGGGTGGTTTGTGTGTCCAGACACCTGTAAGAGCAGGATCCAAAGAAACGGGGCAGGAAAGGCGCAGCGTGGATGGGGTGCCTGCCCTGAGCCCCGGGCAGGGTGGGGGGCACCAGGGCTGATTTTGGCAAGATTTTTCTCCCACCAGCACCAGGCGGTCCAAGAAGGGACACCAGGCTGTCCATGACATGACCACGCAGAGGGGACAATGCCACATGCGCTCTCTGCTGTGACTTCCCCAAGTGCCCCCAGAGCATTGCTTTCGCCCAGTGCTGCATCCTTCCCCCTGCAGAGGTTGGGGCGGGGGGGGGGGTCCTGTTAAGGCTTTAAGCTGCTCAACACTGGTCTGAACACAAGGATGGTGGCTGGACACTGGTCTCTCTCCCTCCAGCACCAGTTCTGGAGGGATGTCCCTCCCAGTGCCTGGGGACCAGCACCCTGCCCTGGTGGGGACTCGTGGCAGGGGACAGTCCCAATGTAAGTGTCCCCATGCCCCAAACACATCCATCCCCCCACGGGGGGAGACGCACCCTGGCTCTGCCGGACAGGCAGCACGGCTGCTGGTTGGGGACAAAGATGGAAGGAAGAGGCCACCAGACACGTGACACATGGACATGTCCCACTGAGGGCCACAGCACCCCACTGGTGGGGTCTCTGGCACGAGGGTGCAGCGAGGGCTTGCAGCCGGGATGGATGCGACCCTGCCTACACGCTGTGAGGCGAAGGACCACCGCGTGCCCCCTGCCCTGCCAGCATCCTGCCCGCACGCTGCCTGCCCAGCACCAGGGCAGCGAGGCTGGGGCAAGGGCTCTGCCGTAGCTCCGGGCCCCCCAGGACCAGCACCACCACACAGCCCGTCCCCTGGCCAGGATGGGGGTGCCTTGCTCTCAGGCCGGGGGCTTTGGGGGTGCCCTCACCGTGGTGCCTGGCACAAGTGCCATAAAGTCTGGCAAGGGGCAGAAGTGGGACCGGTCTCCGGATCCGGGTGGAGCAGGGAAGAGATGCACCAGACGCACACACTGCTCGGCTGGAGATTCCAAGGGCTCCTGTCACCCGCGGGGTGACCCCAGCCAGGCGGGGGGGCTGGGAGCTGCCTGCCCCGGCCCCCCAAATTTCAGGGCATCCCCAGATGGGGCTGGGACAGACCAGCCCGAGGGTGTTTGTGCTCGCAGACGAAGCTCCACGCAGAGGATGAGGGTCCTGCTGGCAGCAACGGTGGCTCCAGGAGAGGACACAGAGGATGGGCAACTCAGCCAGACACCCACTCCCCCCCGGGGCTTACCTGGCACCCCCCTCCCGACCCCCCCTCCAGAGACAAAGCAGAGCGATGCCCTCACCTGCTTCCTCGTCCGTGTCTTCCCCGTCCGCAGCTTGATGTACCGGGCTATCAGTTCATTACGACCTGCCGGCAGAGCCAGGGGGTCAGCCCCGGGGTAGCGGGGGGGCATCAGCCCCCAAAGGCACCTCTGCCCCCCTGTCCTGCCCAGCCCAGCCCAGCCTGATGATGCTGGTCCTTAATGAGGCCGGTCCTTAATGAGGGAGGCACTGCCAGGAGATGGCGCTGCCATGACAACTGTCCAGCCCAAGGGGACAGCGGGGTGGCCCAAGGGGACATCAGGGTGGCCACCCCCCTACCAGGCCAGTGAGACCCACCTGGTGGCCCCCACCCCACCGGGTTTGCCAGCCCCTAGATGCAGGGGGCTCAGAGTGGGGATGCCAGCCACCGGAGACCCCCACCACAGCAGGGTCCCCAAACACAGGCAACCACGGACACCCCCCAAAAGCCATCCCTAGGGCAGCCACCCACCCGGCTCCATGCAGCCCTTCCCACGAGGGTCCTGGGGTGTCCCCCTGGCACCCCACTTCCCGTTTGCGAGCCATGCTGGCCTTTCCACCACTATTTCCTAACGTCCTGGGTCTAATTCGAAGCAGAAGTTGCTTTTGCGCCACATTTTAGAGGCCAGCTGTGGCCAATCTATGTTCAAACGTCAGAGCAGCTGGGAGCTTTCTTCTCCCAGCCCCGGCCCCGGCCCCCCCGCCGCCGCGCCCCCCGCGCACGGGGGCGGCCAGGCACGCCAGATTTATTTTAATGGACCAGATGGTCGCGGTTGGAACTTGTCGAAATGCCCTTGGAGAGGGTTTCGGCTTTAAAAAAAAAAAAAAAAAATCTCTTAAAAAAAAAATAATACACCCCCCACCCCCCCCACACTCTTCTACCCCAACCAGCCCCCTCCCAGCCCCAGAGCAACTGGGCCCTCCTGGAGGGGGGGACACATGGGGACAGACAGGGCCAGGTGCTGTGCTGGGATGGCTGTGGGGTGTCCGTGCTGGGCAGGAGCTGGTGGGTGGGTGGGGGTCCTGGAAATGAGGGTGCCCCCTGCACGGCCAGCGTGGCACCCCCAAGCCACCCCACAGCCCTGAGCACAGCTCCCATCCTGCCCGCCACTCCCAGCCTCGTTAGTGCCTAATTAGGGCCAGGTCCCCAAGGGTGCCCTTTAGGGCCAGGTGAGCTGATGCCTGCAGCAGGGTGCTGCCAAGGGCTGTGGGCACCCTGGTGCTGAGCCCCAGTTTGGGGGTGCACCTTCACTGAGCACCGCAGCATCCCCCTTCGCACACCCCGCTCCCGAGTCGCATCCTCTCCTTCCCCATAGCCAGCCCCTGGGAAAGAAATCTGGGAAAGAAAAGTGGGTGCCTTCGTGCACCCCAGCGGGGCAATCAACCCAGTGCCCAGCACCCAGCGCCAAGAGTCTCCTGCACCCATCCTGCCTCGCATGACGTCCCAGCCACCACCCTGGGCTGCGCCCTCGCACCCTGTGCCCGCGCACCCTGTCCCTGTCCCCCGTGATTCACCCAGGCCCGTGCCATTCCCTCCGAGAGGGCACGTCCTCCTCCAAATTACCACATTCCCCAAATTCCTCTCCCCTGACACCACCACGTGAACCAGTTGGACAGGCTGGGTTAAAAATAACCCGGCGGGCAGCGAGTGAGAGCAGCGGGGGGCCAGCGTGCCCAGCCTGGCCCCCCAGCTCCCACCTGCTCCGCCACCCCCGCACCGCTGGCATCAGTGGGGCACGGGCTGCCGTGACCATGGGCACCCCAAGGGACCCCCCCAAAAAAGGGGGAGTGGTGGAGAGCAGTGGCACTGGCACACCTTTGTGTCGGATGCCAGCATCGCCTGTGCCACTGGTGGCCCTGGGGGTCCCAGTAAGCTCAGCACCACCAGCTGGGGGTCCTGGGGGTCTCGGTGAGGAAGGGGGGGGGATGGGGGGGGAGATGAAAGGCAGCCGGCGGGGGCTGCTGCCTCTTTAAGCAGCTGCCAGATGTCTCCGAAAGGCTGGAAAAACCGGTCGGGGCTCGGCGTGCTGCACAGGGCCAGGCTCCCGGCGGCACTTCAGCTATTCCCGGAGAAATCCAAAAAATGCACCCGCTTGGGAAGCCCTGTGCTCCCCCCAGCCCCGACGCCCTGCGCTGGGGGCCCGGGGAGCTGGCATGGGGACGGGGACAGTGGCACCCAAAGCCCCATCCCCTCTGCCCACCGGCAGCGGGTGAGCCATCGCCGGTGACAGCAGCATCCCGGGCGGACGGGTGTATTTTGGAGGCTGGGGATGAAGGCGCCGGCCCTGGTGCCTTCATCACCGCAGGGTGACAGTAACATGGCAACCTGTCCCCGGCTCTCAGGTCACTAGCCCTAGGGGTGACATGATGGGAGGTGATGGGGAGGATGGACCAGCCCGCCCCCAAGCAGGCATGGGGACACCATGGCACCTTCCGCTGCTCTTTGGTGGCACCACGCACCCTGCGCCAGTATCAACCCCTGCCTCCATCACCCATCCTCATCCTCTTCCCGTTGCAGAGCCACCAAGACGGGTGTTTTATGCCACCGGAAACTGGGCTGAGACCCCCTCCCCCAAACTCATTGCACCAGTGGGGCCCGCCAGCCCCACTGCTGCCAACAAAGTCACCCACAGCTGAGCAGGGTGCTGGTGGTGGCCGGGGGCGGGTGGGTGGCCCTCGTCACCGGGTGCTGCCCGCCACCAGGTCCGGTTGGGGGAGGTTTGGGGAGCGATGCGGAGGCGCATGGGAGCGGGAGGGTTGGCGCTGGCCCCGCAGCCCTGCGCCCGCTCCCTGCCTGCACCCGCTCCCTGCCCGCACCCGCTCCCTGCCTGACGGCTTCACCAAACCAGTCGGTCCGGCAGGGCCGAGAGAGGGAAGGGAGGGAGCGGGAGGGAGAGCCAGCGCAGAGGGAGGGGACGTGGGTCACTGCCACCTCCCCGGTCCAGCTCCGGGATGCACCGGGGGAAGCTGCTCTTGGGGTTGGGGGGGTGCTCGAAGGCGATGCCCCGGTGTGGGTTTGGGGCAGGAGGTTTTGCTTCACCCCCAGCCGCTCCGTCCTGTCCCCACCACTCACCGTACATCTTGCCCTCATCCGAGAGGATGATTTTCCGCCGGCCGCAGGGGGGGTAGATCGCCAACGCCTCCTGGAAGCTCTGCTCGATGTCCGGACTCCACACGCCCTCGGCATCATTGTCCAGACTCTTGTCCATGCCGTCCTGGCCATCTTCCCGCCCCTCCCCGGGGCTGCCGCTGGCGTTCCAGCTGTTGGACGCTATGGTGCTGGCTGCTCTGGGCTCCGACCCTGAGCCCCCACGGACACGCGACAACCTGCTGGGACACAGGGGACACCCATCAGCCCCTGAGACCCCTTGCTGGTGGTATGGGGCTGCAGTGACAGCACGGCCCCAGGTCTGTCCCCAGTGCTGGCCCTGTCCCCACTCACAGCCAGGGCTGGGAGCAGCATCCCGGTGTGGGGCATCAGAGGCACACACAGGCTTTCCTGGGGCGCAGAGCCATGATTTCCACGAGTACCCCCAAATCCAAGCCACGAGCAACCATCCAGGGTCCCCCCAAATAAAGGTTGGGAAGGAAACAGCCCAGATACCGCATTATCCGTACGAGGAGCTCGGGCACTCAGCACCCATGGGTGACACCCCGGGACGGGGCGGCAGCAGCCCCGCAGCCTGCGAGCCCTGACCCCGCACCAGCACCCACTGCCACCCCACTGCCTCCTTGGGCGAGCCGTGCCCAAAATCACCCCCAGCCCCAAAAATTCTGGCAAAGACAGAGTTGGGATTTGAAGGGAGATGCTGGGCGGCTCCAAGCCAGACCCCGCTAATGGAAACCAGGCAGCCAGAACCCTCCGGCAGCCCTACCCCTGGCACCGGCAGAGGCCCCCCACCCCGAGGATGCTCAGCCGGGGCGCTGGGTGCTCCCCAAGTGGCGGGTGATGCCGGGGAGCCTTCAACACTCCTCCTCCTCCTCCTTTTGCCCGGCTCCCGGCGCAGTGTTTTGCAATAACATGTTTGGCGGCAGCTGCCGGCGGTGGGAGCGGAGAGGTGTCTCCTGCGCTGCTGCGCTTCCCGGACGGCTGGGAGTGTACAAAGGTCTTCGGCGCAGACATCTCCTTTTAAAGGAACTGCAAGCAGCCCCGCTGGCTCAAGCGTGCTGCGAGGCCTTCTTTTTTTTTTTTTTTTTTCCTTTTATAAAAAAAGAAACTTCTCCCCCCCCCGCCCCACTCTCCCCATCTCTCTCCCTCGCCGTGACGTGATGTCAGCCCCTCCGGTCCCCGCCACCCGCCCCTGCCCGCTGTCCCCCCCGCTTGCTGCTCCCCCTCTTGCCGAGCGCTGTGGCCAAATAAGGAGAACTGGATTGTAGGATCGAGCCGGCCGGCCAAGAGCGGGATGGCGGCGGCGGTGCTGGACAGGCCTGTGGCACCCCGAGTCCCGTGGCACGCCGAGTCCCACGCCATCCCGAGCCCCACAGCACCCCGAGCCCCTGCACCCTGACTCCTGCGACACCCCGAGCCCCATGGCACCCCGGGCCCCTGCACCCTGACTCCTGCGACACCCCGAGTCCCACGGCACCCCCAGCCCCACGGCACCCCAAGCCCCTGCACCCTGACTCCTGCGACACCCCGAGTCCCACGGCACCCCGAGCCCCTGCACCCCGACTCCTGCGACACCCCGAGTCCCACGGCACCCCAAGCCCCTGCACCCCGACTCCTGCGACACCCCGAGTCCCACGGCACCCCGAGCCCCTGCACCCCGACTCCTGCGACACCCCGAGTCCCACGGCACCCCGAGCCCCTGCACCCCGACTCCTGCGACACCCCGAGTCCCACGGCACCCCGAGCCCCTGCACCCCGACTCCTGCGACACCCCGAGTCCCACGGCACCCCGAGCCCCTGCACCCCGACTCCTGTGACACCCCGAGTCCCACGGCACCCCAAGCCCCTGCACCCTGACTCCTGCAACACCCCGAGTCCCACGGCACCCCGGGCCCCTGCACCCTGACTCCTGCGACACCCCGAGCCCCACGGCACCCCAAGCCCCTGCACCCTGACTCCTGCAACACCCTGAGCCCCACGGCACCCCGAGCCCCTGCACCCTGACTCCTGCGACACCCCGAGCCCCACGGCACCCCGAGCCCCTGCACCCTGACTCCTGCAACACCCCGAGCCCCACGGCACCCCGAGCCCCTGCACCCTGACTCCTGCAACACCCCGAGCCCCACGGCACCCCGAGCCCCTGCACCCTGACTCCTGCGACACCCCGAGCCCCACGGCACCCCGAGCCCCTGCACCCTGACTCCTGCGACACCCCGAGCCCCACGGCACCCCAAGCCCCTGCACCCTGACTCCTGCGACACCCCGAGCCCCACGGCACCCCGAGCCCCTGCACCCTGACTCCTGCAACACCCCGAGCCCCACGGCACCCCGAGCCCCTGCACCCTGACTCCTGCAACACCCCGAGTCCCACGGCATGGCAGCTGTGCCTGCTGCTGGGGTGCTCCGTGGGGCAGCCCCCAGGAGGGAGATGTCATCCAAACCCAGCGGGGTGGTGGGGGTGGGAGGGTAGGGGGACACCGGGGCAAGGCACTGGGCAGGGATGGGGAGGGTGGCCACAGCGGGACCCCCCAACTGCCCCCCCCCCCCAACAGCTCAGCTCTGTCCCAGTGTGGGGTGCAGCTGTCTCGGCCAGGCACTGAGCCCCAGCTGCCCCACAGCAGCCCAGGATCCCCAGACAGGGGGAAACCACAGACCCCCCAGCTGCCCCACAGCAGCCTGAGACCCCACAGTCCCCAGACCCCATGGTCCTACAGTGACACCTGAGCCCACAGTGGCCTGGAACCCCCCAGCAGCCCAAGACCCCCCCAGCTGCACCATGGCAGCTCAGGAGCCCCCAGCCTCAAGATCCCACCGTGGCCTGGGACCCCGCAGCCCTGCGCCAGGCTGGGAGTTGGCAGCATCCCGGGACCCCACGGGGCTGCCATCAGTCACCCTAAAAGCTGGTGCTGGGGGGTGGCTTTGCAGGGACCCACCAGAGCCCCTGCCCACCTTGACTGATGGGTGCTTTTGGGGCCAAGAGCGAAGCTATAGGGCCAAAGGCAAAGCTATAGGGCCAAAAGCAAATCTATAGGGCTGAAAGCAAATCTATAGGGCTGGATTCACCACTGCAGGCAGGATCCTGGAACAAGCAGCGTGACCAGTGCCCTGGGTCACTGTCCCCACACCGGGCATCACGTGCACAGGCGGGGTGCCAGCTGCCCACACACCTTGCCTGTGGCACACATCCCCCCCTCCCCAGGAGCTCCCCAACACTCCCCCAGCACCCCCAGCCCCCTCCCACCCCACTGCCCCCCCAGCAGGGAAACCCCAGCCCAGCCTTTTCGGGGAAGCCGGGAGAAAAGGGAGGGTGATGCTGGGGCCACGGCCAAGGTGAGAGGAAGCAACAACTCCTCCTCCTCCTCCTCCTCCTCCTCCATGGAACCTGCTTTTGGCCAGGCCGAGACACTGGATTTCCTGGAGGGAGGGTGCAAGGCACCGCGCTGACGCAAGGCATGGCCGAGCTCTGCGCTCCACCCAGCCCTTACAAAACACCAACAACAGGAGCAATTAGGAAACCGGCATGGCTGGACAGCCTGCGGAGGGACCGCTGGCCAGACCTGCTCTGGGCAGGGAGGGGACCGGACCTGCCAGAAAACATGTCACCAGCTCCTGCCTCCCAGCTGCTCCCCAGGGACCAGGGGGAGAAGCCCCCTCCCAGGGCACAGGCATCTCTGTGGACCACTGATGCGCAGTGGGGATGCTTGCCCCCGGGAGGAGGGATGCTCGCTGGTACCCGTGCTCACTCACCCACCCCTCTGCACCCTGCCTTTGTGGGGTGCCACACTCCAGCCCCAGGGTTTAGAGGGTGCTGGAGGAGGGCTGCACACCCACGAGGTCCCCCCGCACGGGTGAGACGGGTGCCCGCAGCGGGCAGGGGAGGATGCTGCCGAGGCAGCCCTTATCTCCCTGCAAGGCCAAGGCTGTGCCAGGAGATGGGGACGGCATTCCCACGATGGGGATGACGGGGACAGCATTCCCACGATGGGGACAATGGGGACAGCATTCCCACAGGCTCACAGAGCTCGGCTCCGGCACCTCGTGGTAGGGGATGCGAGGGAAACCCAGGGTTGGGAGAGCTGCTTGGGGCTGGAGAGCTTGGAAAAGCAACAAGAAGCTTCTCTACACCCTGGGAAAGCAACAAGGGTGGTTGCAAAGAGGGAGGGATGCTCAGGCGATGGGTGTTTTCTGGTGAGTCGGGGGAAGGAAATATTCTGGAGGCAGCGGCTGTGGTTGGAGCGGTGCAGTGGGCATCCTGCTGGGGCTGGGCGCGGGTGCTGAGGTCAGGAGCAGGGTGCTGTTGGGACCAGCACAACCAGCCACGATAGGGATCGGGTCGGGGGCATGCGGGATGGCACGAGGAAGAGCACTTGGGCCTGGGAGCATGGGGACATCGCTGCTCGGAGCCAGGGGCTGTGGGGCCTGTTGCCCCTGCAAAGCCCCCAGGTGCAGGACAGCACCCTGTCCCCATCCCTGTCCCATGCTCTTGAGCTGGGGGGAACGGTGTGTTCCTCTTCCCTTGCACGCTGAGCCCCACAAGCGTTGCCCCAACTCACGCCCCACCTCAGGCACAGCCCTGGCAGCCCCCACCCTGCCCCAAGCCTCTGCATCCCGGCTGCACTGGGCACCCAGCAAAGAACCGGGGGCTGCCCAAGCAACGGGGTGATGCCACCCAGCCCTACCTTGGCCAGTGTCACGGCACAGCGATAAACACCCCGTGACACACTCCTTGCTGGCCCCGGCCATCCCTGTCCTCCCGGCTGGTGCCAGTGCCAGCATCACCCCTCCTTGGGTGCAGCCCCCCAGCTGCCACTCTTTGCAAACTGGGGTGGTTATTGCCACAGCATCCCCCCGCAGTGCCGGGGATGCAGGGCATGGCCACCACCATCTGCTGCAGGAGGGGTCCTGCAGCACAGCATGGCCCCAGCTGACACCATCCAGCCCCAAGGTCCCCTCCTTACCTAGGGCTCCCCTGACCCACAGCGGAGCAGCACCAGGACCCCATGGGACGATCCCCTGCGATGCTGGGGACACTGGGTGGGCCAACAGACTCTGGTACGGGGGTCCAGCTGCATCCCAGCTCCATCCCGCCTTCCCATGCAGGGGGCCCAGGGCGATCCAGCCCTCCTCCCTCCACCCCTGCACCCAGACCCCACGGCGAAAGGATAAAAGTTCACCGGCAAGCCCGGGCAGGCGCGGCACAGCGCGGTGCTCAGCCTCGCACCGGCACAGGCAGAGCGCTGCCGCCTGCACCAGCCCCAGTGGGGGGACGTGTGAGGCCACCGTCACCCCCTTCCCATCACCGTGATCCCAGGGGTGAAGGGGGAAAGGAGCCCCCATCCTCTCTGGTGCTGAGCATGCAGCCCCCCGCCAGGGCTGGCTTGGGAAGGGGGCTGGGGAGTCCCACTGCGACGAGGTCCCTGGGGACAGCCCGCCTGTGGGGACGTGGAGAGGGGCTGCTCCGTCACACAACAGGTTCTGGATGATCCCATATAAGCAAATCCCAAAGGTGAGGCTCCCGGGCACCCCGGCTCCTCCCTGCGCCCCCCGGCACATCAGGGCTCAGCAAGAAGGTGGCTGGGGGTCCACCAGCAGGCAGAGACCTTTGTTAACGTGCCCCTGTTGTGGGCAGGGGACATCAGTGTGCTCCTTGGCTCGGCAAGGGCAGCGCTGGCCGGTGGCAGTGTCCCTGCTGCCACCCCTGCCCATCCCATAATACGGCTGGGAACAGGCCGGGAGAAACACTGCTCACAGCACCGACACACCAGCTCCAGAGAGCCCTTCGAAGCAAACCCAAAAGCCTTGGGGGTCCCGGGGGACCCCAGTAAGACCCCGACATGCCACGCACAGAGCCCGGCCACCCTGGGCTGAGCCCAGCACGACCCTACCGCGCTTTTCTTGCCGTAGCCAAGCATTTTTCGCAGGAAGCCCATATCCCTGGCAGCTCGCCCAGGGACCCTTCGGGAATGCCCTACCCCATGCCCTGCCCCGATCCCACAAGGGGCACCATCCCGGTTGGCATGTGGCCGTCCCGGGGATGCCCAGCACCCATCGAAGCGAGCGGCAGTGGCTGAGCAAGACCCGGCTCGGCGGGGCGGGCGGTGGAAGGTTTGTTTACATCGCACTCCTCTTCCAAACAGCTCTGGGGCTGCGGTGAGGGATTCCCCGGCTTGCGAAGGGCGGTCGCCCTGCTCCCTCCCACCCAGGTTTGCACCTCCTTGACGGGAGGACCAGCCACCTTCTCCCCAAAGGGACCCCCGGCGTGGGTTGGGGACCCAGGCAGTGGCAGAGCCCCCCATGCGCCAGGCCGGCTCCCCACGAGACAGCCCGACTAATTTCCTCCCCTCTATCGCTTCCTGTCCCTTCCGGCTTGGCGGGCGGCTCAGGAAGCAATCGGAGCGGGGAAACCGCAGGAGGCCACGTGGCAGCATCCCACCAGGGTCCTCAGTGCTGCCAGGGCCGCCCTGGGCACGTGCCCCCCAGCTCCGGCCAGACCCCTGCAGCCAAAGGGTCCCTCAGCTCCCAGCGAAGCCCCGGGGACCAACAGGGATGCAGCCGATCCTCACTCAACAGCACGAGGGATGCTCAGACCCCTCATCCCGAAGAGCGGTGGGGGAACAAGGAGGAAACCAGAGTGATTGGCCCTGAAAACATCTGGGAAGGGATGAGGGAGGGGGTCAGGTGCCCCCCAGGGCACAGCCCTCCTAACGGCAGAACCACGGGCGCCCAAACCAACCCCTCTGTCAACTCTTCCTCCAGTCCCAGTAGGGTGGTGGAGCTGGGTTTCGGCTGCTGGAGGACCTGAGCTGGTTTTGCTCAAGCCTCCAGGCTCAGGACCTGAGGGCAGGGGACTGACGGACACCGTATCCCGGCTTCCCTCCCTGGCCCAATTACGGCCGCCCTGCCCAGCCAGGACGGGGCGTTTCACCCAGCAGCGCATAAATAGAAAGCTTTTGCAGCATTAATTGCTCTCTGCGTTATGAAACGAGCTGGATGGAAACAACAGGGTTGGTGTCGCCTGCCAGGGACAGGCCACAGCCACGGCCGTCCCGTGACACCCCCAGCGTCGGTGACCCGTGGCATGGCCAATGCCAGGCATGACACCCACTGGGGACCGTTGGATTCGCCTTGCTCCTGGGCCAAAATACACCCATCCCGGGATGTCTCCCAGCGAACATCCCCGGCAGACGAGCACGGGGCATCCGTGTCCCAAGTCCCCAGGGACTCCCCCAGCGCCGCTTGTCCCAAGGGTCTCTGGGGTCAGGGAAGCCCCAGGGCCAGGCAGCCCCGTGCCTGCAGTGGGACGGTGTCCCGGGTACCCTGCCAGCCCTCGGACCAGCTCCTGGGAGGAGAAATGCCTCCACGGAGGAGTTTTGGGTGCTGCTGACCCCATTTTATGCCATTGCGGCAGGGCTAGGGAAAAAAGTCTTCTGGGGAATTGCTGGCTGCCAGGCGAGGAGGAGGAGGAGGAGGAAGGCTGCAATGCATTTCACACCCGCCCCCGGCCGCCTCCACCCCTGCGAAACCCAACCCTGCCCGGGGAGCAGCTGCACCTGCTGCCCGCGCCGTGGCACCCGCCAGAGCCCAGCCAGCATCACCGCGCTCCCAGCTGAGCGACCGGGAGGAGAAACCCAGCAGGGCAGGGGGTCGTGAGAGCTGATCCCCCCCAAGCACCCAAGACAAGAGGCTGTGGGGGCCTGCCAGGTTTTGCCATCCCAGCTGAGACATGGAGATGCCCCAGCTGCCGGAGGCCGGGGCAAAACACGACACAGCAATGTCACCTGGCCACTGTCACCCCTGCGAGGAGGCACATTCCCCTGCCCTCCTGCGACGAGCTCGCAAAGCTCGGGGCAGCGCCAAACCAAGGTCCTGCGCTTAACGCAGGAGCTGCACTGGCAGGTGGGCACTGCCCCACGCAAACCGCACGGGTGATTTGTTCCCAGAAAGGGATATTTCGGTTTAGCAGCATTTTAATGTGTGACATCAGCCCTGACCGGCCCAGCGAGCAAACCCTTGTGCACACCAGGAGCGTGCCGGGTGCCCGCGGTGGAGCATCGCCTTCTCCAGCCCCTCTCGCCTGCGCCGAGAGCTGGAAACGGGCACAGCGACTCCTGCTCCCGCAGATTGAAAAATTGCTCTGGAATCCTCGGGGAGGAAAGTTGCTAAAAATACACGAAGGCAGTATTCTTGGTAAAAGAAGGAGCTCCAGCAAGAAGCATGGCCCAAGAGTGCCGGAGAGCCTGGCACGATGCGCTAGCCCCCTGCCTGGCACACTGGTACCCAAACAGCGGAGCCGGACCCCGACCCTCCGCTCCATGATGCTGCCTTGGCACTGAGCACAGCGGTCACCCCGTGCCACAGATGACCACAGGCACTGGTGAGGAGCATCAAGCGAGCACCCTGCCCAACTCATCCCCCAACATGTGGGCAAGAAGCCGGGCAGGGAAAAAAGCAGGCTCTTGCACCAGACCTTTGCTCCTGGACTGCCGAGCGCCCAGATCACCCCGCTAATAAAAACCCGACGCTCGCTTGGGCTGGGGGCTCACGTGCCTGCGTGCGGGTGTGCTTTTTCCCAAACCCGAATTGCCTAAGCCAAAGAGGGGGGGAAAGGCAGGAGCTGGCTGCCTCTGGGGGAAGGGCGGGCGGCGAGGAGCTGGCATGGGAACGGCAGCCCATCCTCCACGCACTCCGCTCCGCGTCTGTAAACTTTGAACATCTTCCGGAGAGAAGTTAGTGGCTATTGTGAACAGCTGGATCTAATTTTACGAGGAGCGAGGAGGAGACAGTCGTGGGGAAATAATAAGGCTTGGCGCTCCCAGGCGAGGATCCCCGAGCCCGGCCAGCCCTCCTGCCTCCACCGCACCCCGCCGGGGGGGAGCGCCGGCAAGACGGCCACGGGGAAACTGAGGCACGGAGCAGAGCAGGGCTCAACCGCACGCTGGGTAATGCAAACCAGGAGTCCCAGCGTCCGGGGCATTGCTCCTCCGTGTGTCCCAGACCCATCACCGCTCCAGCAGCCGGGGCATCGGCAGTGGCACGGCTCTTCCCTGACGTGGAAAGCTGGGCTGCCACCGCGGGCCACCCTCCCAGGCCAGGGCAGCACCTTCAGACGCAGGGACCCCCAGCACGCTCCGTGCTCAGGGGCACCGTGGCGTGACACATCCCTCCAGCCGGCTGCTTCCCCCAAGGCTCTGCCCACCTCCTAAAATTAGCTCCAGCTCTGCCGTCCCATCCCTGGCCGCCCCCCGCAGCCAGGGGAGCTCTGCCAACACACGCTCCGGGTCCCTACCGATCCCACCGGCGGCGAAGGGGAAGGGGATAAACCAGCCTCCTCCATCGCTCGCATCTCACCTGCCAGCCACAAGCCACAAGCGAGCAAGCTTTTCCCGGTGTTATTTCTTACAGGGTGAAGCGCAGCCCTGAAGCGGGCTGAAGTCACCTCCTGTGCCTCTGGCTAGTGAGGGCCGGCCGGCCGAGGGTGAGCTCCGGGTTGGCTTTGGCCAGCTGAGACCTGGCACATCTCGTGACACACCAGGGAAGGTGGCAGGGGTATGTGCTAGGGGGCACGGCGGGTTTCTGTACCGCTGCTGTCTCATGGCATGCAACGGAGGATGCTGGGGACACCGGAGCGTTGCATCCATTCACGACCAGGTGAGGGGACACGCTCCGGTGGGATTTGCACCGCCGGGACAGGATGTGCTTCGCTCAATTGGACACTCGTATTTCTCTGGACCCTTCACCTGCAGGATGCCATCAGTTGTGCCAATTTAGAGCCCTACGTGAATGCTGTCCCCACGGGGCCACCAGCTGCCACCCCTGGGGTTCATGGCCTGACACCTCCGAAGGGCTCAGACACGTGTGCTCACCACGAAGCCCTGCAACAGCACCCGGCGCTGGATGATCCCCTGCTCCCCACACACACCCAGGCAGGCGAGCGGCCATCCAGCACCGCCAGGAGCTTTTCCCAGGGCCCCTCGCTCCCATTTCACAGGCGGGGAAAACCGAAGCACCGGGAGTTGTAGCGGCATGTCCAGACCCGCAGCAGGATACGGCCGTGTGTTATCACAGGGGGAGGGGGGGCCCGATCCTGCCACATGCCCGCTGCAGGCTGGCACGGGGCACGGCCCCGCTGGCTCACCCCATCATTACCTTCCCTCCCTCCCTCCCTCCAAAAAAACATTTCATAAGCCGCCACGTGACGGTGGCAATAGCGAACGCCCATGCGCTTCAGGTGCCTGCCCCAACCACAACACGCAGGTGCCTGGGCTCAGCCGCCGCGCCGCCCCGGCACGCTCCCAGCCTGGGCACTGACCCCAAATAACACCTCAGACACGCAGCTGAGACGCTCAGAGCGTGGCCTGGCCACCCAGCCAACCCCCCCGGGGATGGCAGCTCCCAAAATCAAATCTATTTGGTTATATCCCATCCACCAGCAGCGCCCAAGGTGGTGCAAACACCGTGGCAGCCCCACCAAGCCCCTTGCAATTGCTGTCAAGGATTTAATAAGAGAAGCTCCAAGAGATGGGCCAGTTTTTGGACAGCATCCATCCCGTCTGGCGATGGCCAGAGGGATCCCAGCCCCAGGAAGAGCGCCAGGATGGCTCTTGCCACGCAAATCCCAGCAGCACCCTTGGTTAGGGCTTTGCAGCTCGTCCTCCTCTTCCCCTCCATCCTTCACTCGCACAGACAGAAGAGCAACTAAGGCAGGAAAACCCATTTTCCCCCTGAAAACAACCTAAAATTGCCCATTTCCCCCCTTTCCAGCCGCTGTGTGCCCGCATCGCTCCCACCACCGACCTCACCTGCCACCGGCCTCGGCGCTCGCTGTGTGTTTGACAGGAGCTGCGCGGTTACTTACTTTTTAATACATTAATTATAGCTGATTACCACTGTCACCCCCACCTCCCCAGAGCCACGGCTTGTTCACGCACCACTGGGAAAAGGCTCCTTCCTTCGGCACAATGCTGGGGCCGCCGGGACTCACCTCCCGACCTGCTCGGTGGTGGCAAGATGGGGGTTAAATGGCAATTAAAAGGAGATGCTGTTCCTGGTATCATGATAAACAGTGACCATACGTCATGGGAAATGGATGCAAGTCCCTGTTACGGATGGACGTGGAGGCTGGAAGGGGGTTTGCTTTGCTGGGGGGGATGTTAGAGGTGGGATGGCTGGCGGAGGGTTCGTCTCTGTACCCCTTTGCCCCCCAAAATGCCACAGTTGAAGCATCCCCCTGCTCCCAGCCGAGCCCTGACACCGTAGTCACCCCGGTCGGGACGAGGGTCCTTGAGATACCTGGGTACCGCTTATACAAGGCAGCTGGAGCCCGCCGCCGAGCCCGCCGCTTTGGAAGGGTTATTTTTGTTAGAAAAGCCAGTGTGGTGCCAGCTGCCTGCCCGCCCCAGGGAGGGAGCTGGGTGCCCGAGGTCCCCTGGGGACGGGAACGTCCCCCGTGTCACCCGGCAGGGAGGGGGCGGCTGCTCACCCCACAGCCATCCACAGCCCCTTCCCATCGGAACACTGGCTCTGCAAACCCAACAGGGCCAAATCGTCTCCCAACGCAACACTCGTGCCCATCCTCTCCGGTGGGGCAGTGCCGGGAACGCTGCTCGGGCAGCGCTGCGGTGAGCGTCACCTGCCTCACAGCGGGGTCCCAGCCCCGCCACCCCTCACCCATTTCTCCCCCAACTTCACCGCTGGGTGACCTTGGCAAGCCCTGACCCTCCCATCCAGTTTGGGGACCCCCTTCCTCCCATCCCCAGGACCAGCCCGCCCCAATGACCCACCCCGAAAGCCGGGTGCGGTGAAGGGCTTTGGGGCTGTGGAGGTCCAACGGGTGCATGGGGAGGGGGGTCACCAACCTGGTACATCCCCGGTTCTCCACCCATCATCACAAGCACCCCAAAACTGGGTGGGGGGGTAGCAAGCCCTTGCTGGCAGGGCCCCCCAGGGTGGCCGGGCAGTGCCAAAGCCCTGACTCACGGCGTGCACGTACCCGCGCGGGGTAAAGCGATAGGAGGGGAGAGACGACGCTGGAGCCCAAAATACCCCGGCGTGCCTGACACCGGAGATTATCGCTTTGCCGGTGGGACGGGCGCCCGGCACGGCTCGCCCTGGCTCCCCACAAAGCACCAAAACACCCCAAAACTCTGCCTTCACCTTCGCCCCTGCCAAACCTCGAAGAGCAATGGGGCTGCGGGCTCCCTGCCGCCCTGTCGGGGGTCCCGGTACCATTTCCAGCTGGTTTCTCCCCAAAATATGTTTTTTTTTCCCAGCCGGCACAGGCCAAACGCATTGCATAGGGCCTGAGCGGTTTTGGGGGGGTGGCACTGGGAGGGCTTGGCCTTATTTTCCTTCCAAGGGGATTGTGGGGGGGGGGAAAAGACCCAACAACCCCAACCCCAAGGAGGGTGTAAAAATAAAATAATAATAATAATAAAGATGACACACTGCTGAAAATTATACATCTAATTGCTGCCTCGTTAGCAATGCGCCCCTATGACGAGGCACAAAGTGTTTAGCATACAGTCAGCGTATGGTCATCCCCTACATGCGTGTGACACACATGTAACGTGACACGCGTGTGGCCCCCACACACCCCCCCGGGACCCCCCCCGAGGGGCACTGGTTGGGCCGAGGGGCAGACGGGGCGGTTGATCCCTCACTATAACGCCCGGCGCCCCGCTCGCTCCCGACGTATGGGCTATAGGGTACACAAGGCCCCTTTGTAACCCTATAGCCCGCCGCGCACCCCGGGGATGGGAGGATGGGAGGGGGGCGGCGGTGGAGAGAGGGGGGGGGCGGGCAGCCCCGACGGGGCGGGAGCCTGGGGAGCCATTGCCGGGGGGATTGGGGACACCCTGGGGACACCTTGGGGACGGCTGGGCTGTGCCCCCCGCCACACGGGCTTACATACACCTTCCCCCCACGCGCGGCCGTCGGGGGGAGGCACTGGGGGCGCGGGGGGCAGCGAGGGCTGGGGCGACCCCGCCGTGTGTGTGTGTCCCCCCCCGGCGGGCTGGGTGCAGGCGGAGGGCTGCGGGCCGGGAGGGAGGAGGCGCCGCAGGAGGAGGAGGAGGAGGAGGAGGAGGAGGAAGGGGGGCCGGGGGTCTCCTCTCGGCGGGCCTTACCTGCTCCGTGCTCCGGAGGGGCTGGGCCGGGGGCGCCGGGGCCGGGCCGGGGGCCGGGCGGGGGGCGGCAGGAATGCGGGAGCGCGGCGGGTGCCGGGTCCGCGCACGGAGCCAGCGCAGCGACGGGAAAGTTTATGCGAGGGAGGAGCAGAAAGTTGGGAGTCAATCAGGAGGCGGCGGGGCCGGGCCGACCCTCCGCCCTCCCCCCCGGCCTTCCTCCCGCCCTCCTCCCGCCTTCCCCCCTCCTTCCTCCCGGCCGACCCTCCCCCCGGCCGCCCCCCCCCCGCCCCGGCGCCCCCGACGGGGCGGCGGGGCTTCCCCTCCGCCGGGGGGGCTGCGGGGAGGGGGCAGCGCTGCAGCCCGGCCCGGGCTCTGGCAGCGCCCTCTGGGAGCCTTCCTCATCCTCCTCCTCCTCCTGCGGCCCGCAGCGCCGAGCCGGGGTAGGAGGGTGCTGCTGGCCCGTCCCACCGCCGGGCAGCCGGGGTCCCCCGTGTGTGCCTTCAGCCCCCTCTGCCGCCCCCTGCACGCCTTCAGCCCCCCGCCCCATCCTCAGCCCTCTGCGCTCACCTTCATCCCCTTCCACGCACCTTCACCGTCCTCTGCACAGCCTTGTGCCCTGCCCAACAGTTTCACCCCCCTCCTCATCCCATCTTCACACCCTCATGCTCCTCCAAGCCCCTTCAATCCCCTCCTGGCCCCCATCCTCACACCCTCATTCCCTTCCAAACACCTTCATCCTCCTCCTCATCCCCATCCTCACACCCTCACCCTCCTCCAAACCCCTTCAATCCCCTCCATCCACCACCAAACCCCTTCATCCCTCTCCTCACCCCCATCTTCACACCCTCATCCTCCTCCAAACCCCTTCAATCCCCTCCTCATCCTCCTCCAAACACCTTCATCCCCCTCATCCCCATCTTCGCACCCTCATCCTCCTCCAAACCCCTTCAATCCCCTCCTCATCCGCCTCCAAACCCCTTCATCCCCCTCCTCATCCCCATCTTCACACCCTCATCCTCCTCCAAACCCCTTCAATCCCCTCCTCATCCGCCTCCAAACACCTTCATCCCCCTCCTCATCCCCATCTTCACACCCTCATCCTCCTCCAAACCCCTTCAGTCCCCTCCATCCACCACCAAACCCCTTCATCCTCCTCCTCATCCCCATCCTCACACCCTCACCCTCCTCCAAACCCCTTCAATCTCTTCCTCATCCACCACCAAACCCCTTCATCCCCCTCCTCATCCCCACCTTCACACCCTCATCCTCCTCCAAACCCCTTCAATCCCCTCCTCATCCGCCTCCAAACCCCTTCATCCTCCTCCTCATCCCCATCCTCACACCCTCACCCTCCTCCAAACCCCTTCAATCTCTTCCTCATCCACCACCAAACCCCTTCATCCCTCTCCTCATCCCCACCTTCACACCCTCATCCTCCTCCAAGCCCCTTCAATCCCCTCCTCGTCTGCTTCCAATCACCTTCATCCCTCTCCTCATCCCCATCTTCACAGCCTCACCCTCCTCCAAACCCTTTCAATCTTTTCCTCGCCTCCCTCCAAACACCTTCATCCCCCTTCTCACCCACCCTCACACCCTCATCCCCCTCCAAACACCTTCATGCCCATCTCACATCCTCATCCCCAAACACCTTTACCACCCTCCTCAGCCCCTCACCCCCCACCGGCATGCAGATTCCCCATCCCACCCGGACACCCTCCACACCTCCCGGTACCCAGGATGGGGATCTCAGCCCACGCCGTTGCGGTTTCCCGAGGGAACCCAGCCAGGAGCCAGCCCGCAATCATTTCCTCCGAGCGAGCCGATGGGTGGTAACGCGCTAAGCCGCAGCCAGCTGATCGCATGCGAGTCCCTGGCCACGACCCAGCCTGACTGTCGGGAACCACGGCCACGAGATGGGCAACACGCGGCAAAACCCCCCATCCCACCGGCCGTGGGGGCCGGCACACGCTGAGGACCTGCGCCACGGTACCCGAAACCCACAGAGGTAAATCAGGGAGCGGGACCCTCCCCACTGCCCTGCTTGGAGAAGGGATGCTCTTTGCATCCCATCCCTTCTAGAAACATATTTTTCTAATTTTCGTGCTGAGCTTGGTTGTATTCAAGCATTTTGGGACACGCCAGCCAACGCTTCAGCCCGTAAAGCGACAGGCTCCGAAGCATCCAGCACATTCAGCAATCGTGGGTGATTAATAAAGCCCTATCGCATTCTTCCACCCTCGGCCTGGTGCTAACTTGTAAGAAATCTGGACCAAAAACTGCAACAAAATGGCTGCTATTCTCCAAGGGCCCTTCGGAGCGCTCGTTACTCATCCCTTACTTGGGCAAAAATGACATTGACTGCTCCTGGAGATGACAGGCTTAATTGAGTTCAATAGGAGTTTAGGCTGAGTAAGGCATGAGCAAACAAGCGTGCATTAGCCCATGAATAAAAGCCTGATCTGCAAATGTTTAGGAACACATGTAATGCCTCGCAGGGGAGTACCGAGGGGGTCACCGCTGCGCTGAGCCTGCCGGCTGGGCAGGGGTCAGGCTCCAGCGCCGCTCAGCATCCGACCCAACCGCCGGTGATGCTGGGATGAGCTGCTTCTGGAGCGTGGCTATGCCAGCCCTGCTCAGTGATTTGTTTCAATCCTGCCTCCTTTTTTTTTTTTTTTTTTTTTTTTTTTCCTTTTTTCCCCTCCTTCAGAAGTCCGTAATCCTCGTTTCTGCTATTCTTCGTCCACTGGTGGGAACAGCAACTTCCTTTCCCAAATTATAATATAAAAGAGCTGCGAGCAGCAACGCCATAAATAATATTTTCTTATGGCCAGAACATCCAAGTCTAGGCAAGACACCAAGAACAGCTACAACATTGTAAAACTCCAACACTTCTCCAGAATGGATTCACTAATTAAAAAATGATTCTTTTTTAAAAGTGGTTGAAAAATATTGGCTTTCCCATCACTGCCTGTCGCTCGCTGCACCAAGAAAAAGCCCATCCTGCAAACCCACAGCCCAGCTTACCGGCCACCAGCCCGCCTTTCCCTCTAAAAAAAGTCACCAAAATAAATACACAGGGAAGGGAAGGGGAGAGAAAAACATCTGTCACAATCACTTCTTTAATTAATTAACCTATCATCACTTCAAAGTATGGGGCGAGAGCCCCCCAAGGCTGAGGCGATGCTCTCCACTGGGCAGGGCGCTCGTGGGGAACCAAACAGCTCCGGCCCTTCCATTGCCTGGCGAGGAGCTTCCCTGTGCCTGTATCCCTGTATCCCTGTATCCCTGTATCCCCGTATCCCTGTATCCCCGTATCCCTGTATCCCTGTGTCCCTGTATCCTGTATCCCTGTATCCTGTATCCCTGTATCCCTTCCCGCACCTGCCGGGATGTGGCCAGCCCTCTCCTGCTGCAGGTTGCCCACCTGATGGGCCGTTTGCCCTTGAGACCCCCATGGAAATACCCCACAGCCCCCCGGAGAGTGCAAGCACTGAGCCTGTGCTCGGGGCTGGGTGTGCGGAGCCCCCCCAGTCTGGGGGGAGTGAGTGGTAGGAGAAGAGCCTCTTCCTCCATCCTCCTGCTCCGCTCCGCAGCAGCAGCAGCATCCCAGACCGCGGGATGGGGATGCCAGCCACCACCACCTGTGAGAGCCACCGGCACGGCAGTGGCAATGCTCTGGGCTAGGATGCAGCGCCCAGCATCGAGGTGGGACCTTATCTTTTTCCCTCCCCTTCGCCTTATAACCTCCTTTGCAAAACTAAAATGCATTTCCCAGGAGGTTCCCTTGAGGAGCTGTTGACAGTCTCTCCTCTGGCCGCTGGCTGGGCTTGTGCCCCTGCCTGAGCACTCAGTGCGTTTAAATCCATCCCCGACACCAGCTCCCTGAACTGAAACTCCAGAAGCCTCCAAGTCTGGTGCTGCCAGGAAAACATCATCCCTGGGGATGGAGAAAACCCTTTCTCCAAGGAAGACACACACTTAGGGCTCAAATGCTGTTGATAAGGCTCCTTCTCTCTCTCTCTTTTTTTTTTTTTTTTTGATCTTTTCTTGCAGCGAGCATTCCTTTCACACCCACGCACACCCCAGCATCCTCAGCCATTGGTCTGCCGGCGCATCCGTCACACTTTCCGTCGGCCAAAGCAGATACACATTGCAACTGCTTCCATCCCGCGTCTCCTCTGGTGTGAACAGCCAGCGCAAACAAAGGGCCCAAATATCCATCGCCCTATTAAAATTTTTTTCATTTGTTTCTTGTGCCGCAGTTGGTTTGGGTTAGAGGGTTTGTGTAAGTGGTTCGGGGCGGGCGGCTGATGTGGGATCTGCGTGCTGGGATGGGGTGGCATTGCCTTGGAGACCCACGGCAGATGCCTTTTGCTTCGCTTAGGCTGCAGGCTGGGAATCCCAAGGGGTTTGCAAGCAACACGGAGATTTTTTGGGTGAGGAGAGAGAGAAACTCCCTGTGGAGCAGCTGGGATAACAGCAGCTCACACTCCAGCGAGAGCTTGGGAAGCCCAAACCCCTCTCTCTCACCCCGCTCCAACTTTTCTGCTTCCACCAGAGGAAACGGGGACAAGTGTTAGCTCAACCGTTAGCTGAGCTTTTCCCGATTTCAAACAGATGTTGGGATCGTGGCTGGATTTGGGCAGAAAGCTCTTGCTTTCCCCACATTTGCTGGCCATACCTAACCAGGGGACGCTGGTTCTCCCTTTGGCTCACAAGAAGGTCTCTGATCTCGCCGCACGGGTGAGGGACTATGGCCCACGCTGGCCCCTTGTCCCTGAGCTGGCCGCCTCCATCTGCTCCGGCCGCCAGCATCCGCCAGTGAATCACAGAGCCTGGATTCGTGTAGCTGGTGGGAAAACCTCGGCTCGGGCCTGCAAAGCCCCTGGGGCAGATGTTCGCCAGCGGTCCGGCTGCAGCTCGTGGTCCCACTGCCACCGTCATCTGTCCCCAGGCCCGTGCAGGGACGGGCTCGGGCCGCGGCGGCGTTGCGACACTGCCCAGCAAGGATGAGCATCCTTCTTGCGCGACCGCATCCGTCTCATCCCTGTCCTGCTCCTTGGCCTTTCTGCCCGGCTACCTCTCACCACATTAATGTGGGGAGTCAGGTCACCCCCAGAACGGGGAAAAGACCTACATGTGTCTCAGGAAGGGGACCCCAATTTCTATCAGCCCCCCCTGGGGTCAGTGCATGAGCTGAGCAGGCGAGAGAAGCATTACCGGGGGGTCGAGGACCACGTCTCCGGGCACCTTGACACGTCCCGGTGTTTCTCACCACTGAATTAATCCGTTGGGACTGTCTGTGCAGCCAAATCCTCACCCCACAAAGGTGGGTTTGTGCTGGAAACGGGGGCACGGGCTGCCCTGCTCCCCCCACGCTGACCCTCTCCAGCCTCTCCCCTTCCCAGTGACTCCCCGCCAGCCCCCCGTGACACCCCACAGGTCTGTGCCATGGGGTGGCACCGCCCCATGAGCAGGGAGCACCAGTGGGACCCATCCTGGCAGTGGGGATACCCGGGGTGCATGGGACCACCATCTGTAGATGCCACAGAGCAGCGGGGTGGCGAGCAGCCGGGGCACGGGGGGGCTCGGTGGAGCCCATCCAGGCACTGAGCGTGACTCAGCACCGCACCACACCTTGTGAGTCACCCCAGGGCTTCCTGGTGCACCCAGAGTTTTCCCTTCCAGGTCTCTCCTGGTGGCACCAACCCAGCCCGGCCCCGTGCCGGTGATGCCAGCTCTGCCTCACGTGGCTGCCAGCCCTCCCCTGCCAGCACCTGCTTCCCTCGGCACGTGCCCGTGTGCCGCTGGTGCTCTGGGTGCTGGGCTGCTCCTCGGGGACCCAAAGCCCCAAAGGCTTCCAGGCAGCAGGATGAGACCCAACGGGTGGAGAACTCAGGGCATGCAAAGACACTGCGGGCATCGCCCAGCCACTTGTGCCAGGGCAAAATGGGGTGGGAGGGGGGTTTGGTGCCCAGTGGGCATCGAGCCAGGCACGGGGTCCCTCACCAGGGGCCCGGGCAGAGCCTTGCCATGTGTGGGTCCTGTGCACACTCATGGGGGGGGATGAGCAAACACGAACTGAGACCACCAACCGTCCTCTCACTGAGAGATTGAGCTACAAAATACAAACCAGAACCTAAAAAAAAAAAAAAAAAGGGGAGGGAGGGTGGGGGATGAGTTTCCAGGATCCGAGTCCAAGAAACGTCTCAAAGGGATGAGCTTGGGATTGCAGTCAGCCTCATTTGCTAAATATACCCCGGACCTGACTCTGCCATCTGCCCCAGACCAGTTATCTGTCCCCAGTTTGCCCGGAGAAGGTGGCCACAGCCAGAGGAGTGTCCCACGGCGCTCCGCAGGCACCGTGCACCTCGAGCCGCTGCGGGAGAAGCAGCAACCGCGGCATTCACCGGGCAGAAGGTGGAATTGGAGGCAGCGGAGCCGGACGGGGATGCAGGAGCACCCACCGGGCACCGGCACACGGCCCCAGCGGCCCCGGCGCGGGCGCTACTCGCAGGCCAGCTTCCCGTCGAAGCTGGAGAGGGCGATGGCGAAGGCCTGCACGGCGCACAGCGGGTAGTTGTAGTCCATGGTGAAGGCATCGTCCGCCACGCGCCCGAACTGCATCACGATGTAGTCGGCTGGGGGAGAGAGGGCGAGCGGCTGGGGTGGCACCCCCACCCCCAGCCCACCCCGTGCCCAGGGTGCCCACGCACGCAGCAGCATCCCAAACCGCCCCCCCCACCCCCGGCTGGCCACGCTGCTATGCCTGTTACCAAAAAGCATCATTTTCCCATTGCATGGAACCACCTCGGCCCCCCCAGCACGCCCTCCCCGGGAGCCGCAGCCCCCCGAGGGACAAGGACCCCACTCGCCCCCCCCATGGGACCGCTGCTACCAGAGGGCGGGTGACAGGAAATCTGTAAAAATAACCAGGGGCCCCCGAGAGGTTTTTTCTGTCCCGTAACCCAACACCCCGGAGGCCAAGGGCTTCTGACTGCGCCGGACAGGTGACAAACGGCCGCGTCCGGTGGGGACAGAGCCACCGCCACCCCCAAGGGACTGTCCCCAAGGCACGGTGCGCCCCAGGGTGCACATGTGGGGTGTGTGCTGGGGGTGATGCTCTGGGGTGGCCTGGGCTGAGTGGGTGGCTGTAGCGTGATGGGGAGGGGGCTCAGCACCCCACAGGATTTGTCCTTGCCCTAATCTGCCTGGCAACAGGTGACCCGCGCGCTCCCTCTGCCGGCACCCAGGGCCAGCAGGCAGCTGCCTGCAGGGTGCCACATGCCCTGCCTGGCTTCAGCCCAGCTCCAGCGAGACCCCAAAGCCCCCATGCATGAAAAAACGAAGCCTCAGCAAAAAAAAGGGGGTGCTGGGGCCAGCCAGTGCTCCCCCACCATTGCCCCCCATCCCATCCTCCCATCCCCCCCCCATCCCATCCCATCCCCCCCATCCCATCCCATCCCATCCCCCCCATCCCATCCCATCCCATCCCACCCCCCCATCCCATCCCATCCCCCCCATCCCATCCCATCCCATCCCATCCCACCCCCCCATCCCATCCCATCCCATCCCCCCCATCCCATCCCATCCCCCCCATCCCATCCCATCCCATCCCATCCCATCCCATCCCCATCCCATCCCCATCCCATCCCATCCCCATCCCCATCCCATCCCATCCCCATCCCATCCCCTTCCCAGCTTACGGTCGCTGCCGTGAACAATCTGGAAGTTTTTGACGGAGGCGTGAGTGACCCGGCCGTGGAAGTTGAGGACGTAGGACTGGGTCTCATCATTCCACACCGGCGCCTTGTTGTGCAGTTCGATCACGTTGTCCATGTTTCTGTTCTGCCATCGCATCAGGAGGCCGTCGTTGTCCTGGGGAGGGCAAGAGGGGGGACAGTGGGGTTGGGGTGATCCCATCTGCAGCCCTGCCACCCCTGTGGCGTGCCCGGGGGGATGCTTCGGTAGCAGTACCCATCTGGGGGGCAGGATCCAGCACCGAGAAAAAAATACAGACAGCGCAACTCCCACCTCTCAGGGAGGTGACTTGAATTCCAGGGACACCTGACAGGTTTTCAGTGCCCCAAAATGGGTAAAATTCCGGGTGAATCCCAGCAAATCCAGTCCCCGAGGAGTTTCTCCCAGTCTGGCCCCGACTTACATTACGGGGCCGGATGGGCACCCTCTCATTGTCGGCGTTCATCCCCGGGATGATGACCGTCATTTTCCGGGGTCCTTTGAACCCTAAAACGTTGGTTTCCTGCAGGAGAAACCCCGTCCCTGAACCCAGTGACCCCCATGGGCTGCAGCCCCTCGACGGCGGCTGAGCAAGGGCTTGGGGATGGAACCAGCCCATCCTGCACCTCTGCAGCACCCTGGAGCATTGGCCCAGCAAAAGGGGTGCAGGTCAGGACCCCCTCACCACCTGCCTGGGGGGTCCCGGGGGGGCCCACATCTCTACTTACGTAGACCACGGCCGAGAGCTCCTGCCGCACGTTGGACCAGTCGGCGTTGGCCCTGTCGGGGTTCGCACCGTTGTCGAACACCGTAAACTTTGTGCCCATCAGGTTGGATCTGCAGACGAGGGTGGGAGCTGACCACAGCCAGTGCCACCGGGACCCCTCCCACCTGCCCTGTCCCCCCCACCCTCCAGGCACAGCCTCAGCTTTGCTCCAGCCGCAAAACCTACGTGCAGCCCCTGGCTAGCACTGTCCGTCCCACCCTTTCGCTGTTTGTTCGGGTCCAGGGCACCCCAAAATCGGGGTGCTATAGGGTGCTGCCGCCATGGGGACCCCCAGCATCGCGGCACAGCTGCCAGCGGTGCAGCAGGCCAAGACTTGCCGGGTGCCGTTTCTAGCTGTGACCTGCCTACCAGGAGGAACCAGATGAGCCTGTTTTCCCCTCCCGACCCCCCGACACTCCTCGGGTCAACCCAGCAGTGGGGAACGCCAAATTGAGCCTCCTGCCTGATCCAGCCATCGCTCAGGGCAACCCATGGAGCAGGAGGAGGGTGCTGCAGGAATGGGGTGCCACCAAAACAGGGTGCCACCTCCGCACCTACCTCAGTTTCCCGATGAAGTTCTCTCCCCCCCGTGACAGGTCGGTGGGGTCGATGGAGATGAGGTAGTTGGAGGTTTTGCTTTTCTTACGCTTCCTCCCGGCGAGGAGGAACACCTGGGAGGGCAGTGGGACCACGTGGGGAGGGGGCATTGCCATTGCCACAGCTGTCCCCAGCTCGCCACCCCGAAATACTCTCTGCACAAGGCTCGGGCCAACGGGTCACTGCCACGACCTTGCACAAGTGACGCGCGGAGTGAAGATGATCCTGAAGATACTGGCTGAGCGATGGGACAGGAGGGTCTGAGCCCAGCCCGGCGTCAGCGCGGCTCTCTGGCCGACGCTTGCTCATCATCCCAGGTACCATCAACACAGGGCATTTCCCAAGAGGAATTGCAGGGGAGGGGGGCAGCCCTGTCCAGGACCCACCGCCATGGTGGGATGCAGACAGGCATCCCCAAAAACCCCGAGGGTGCTCCTTGGGGTGGGTGTAGAGCCCCAGGGGTCTCCACGCCCCCACTCCTGCTCACCTTCTTGTCGTTATCCAAGTGGAGGTAATAGGTGGGGTAAAGCCCCCGGTCCATCCCCTTCTTGTCCCGCGTTACCCGGCACTTGACAGTCACTCCCTGGGGCGCCGGCCGCAGCACAAACTCCTCCAGGTTGTCCACCTCGATGACAGGTGACAGGGGCCTCTCCTCCTTCAGCTGCCACACGGGAGGGGATGGTGACCCCAAAGCCAAACCTGCCAAAAGCTCTCCTCCCCTCCCAGCTGATGGCTCCTTGCTCCCGGTTCCCCCCCAGGCTGTGGCTCTGCAGCTGGTGGCTTTGGGGACAGTGCTGCAGTGAGTCTCCCTGGGGGATGCTCCAGCCCCCCCAACCTGCCCTGGGGGGAAGAGCTGCTGCCCCCACCCCCTGAGGGGACCCCCATGGGTCTGAGGGTTTTTTGGTTGGGTTTTTTTTGTACCTTCTTTGACTTCTTCCCTTTCCCTTTCTTGTTGGAGTTTTTCTGCGGGGTCTCCGGGCTCTCCTCCTCGCTCTCGGCCGCTTTGGGAGGAGCTGCGGGCAGGAACGGGCAGGGGGACAGTGGAGGGAAGAGCCTGACCCCACCAAACCCCAAAACCGAGCTCGGCACAGACCCACACCAACACCATTGATCATAACCCCCTTCTCCATGGCCAGGCTCAGCCGCACCCCCACGAGCCCCTCCAGCACCCACCACCCTCCAACGCATTGCCAATGCCAGGCTCCCACCTTTTTTTTTTGATTTCTTCTCCCTCGGGGGGTCCCCGCCTGTCTGGAAGAGGGACGCCGGGTTTTTCTTCTTCTCCGACCTGATGGGTTTTGTGCTGGAGTCGGAATCATCCTCCTCGTCGCTGCTGGTGGTGGCTGGCGGGGGGGACATGGGGAGCACCGTCACGCAGCACCGGGTGCTGTTGGCTCAGGAAGATGCTGTGGGGCAGTGGGACGGGCTGCCACCCCCCCTGCTCACCCAGTACCTTTCTTCTTGCTTTTCTTCTCCTTTTTCTCCCCGTTCACCTGGAACATGGACATCTGCTCCTTCTTGGTGCTTTTGGCAGATTTGGCTTTGCCATCAGGGTCGCTTTTGTCTCCTGGGGGGACAGAGGAGCCGATGAGCGGCTGAACAGGGGGATGGGGACAGGCGGGGATGGGGACAGGGAGGTGGCAGGATGAGGGCAGCGGGAAAGGTGAGGGGGCGAATCCTCTGAAGCCCTGTGAGCCTCCCAGGACAACGAGGGCCCAGGGGCTGTCCCCTCATCCCAGCCAGGACAGATGCAGCCAGGACACCCCTGGTGCTCACCCTTCGGCTTCAGCTTCTTCTCCCTGCCCTCGCCCGAGGGGGGGTCTTTGGGAACCTTCTTCTTCAGCTTTTTTGGAGGGTCTTTATTCTCCACCTCTTCCTCCTCTTCTTCCTCCTCCGAGTCCTCAGCCGGCTCTGCCCGGAGGTGACACCACGGCATCAGCAGCGCGATGGCCTTTCGCATCGGGGACCCACCGCCTTGTGCTCCGGGAGCAGGGAACGTCCCTCGGCAGCGCAGGCACCCACCCCCCACCCCACCGCGGGGGTGCTGGGCCATGGGTGCTGGGCCATGGGTGCCCGGGCCAGCGGTGGTGGCCAGTGGCTTGTTGGCCACGTCCAGCGCCGGACACAGCGTGCAAAGTCACACTGCCATCTCGTGGCTGCAGCCCTGGGGGGATGAGCTGGGGGGAGGGGGGGTGGGGGGTGGGGGATGAGCCCCATCATTTTGCCCACCCCATCTTTTTCCTCCGGAAAGATGTCTGGGGAGCTGGTGGCACCAGCCAGCCAGCCACTGCCACGTTCCCAGGGAGCATGTCCCCAGCTCCGATCCCGACTCCCAGCCAGCGCCACGCGTGCAGGTCCCCCACCACATCCCCTTTGCTCCCCGGTGTGGGGATGGGCTTTGGCCAAAATCCCCCCACCCCACCCCCCGGCATGTGCAGAGCCCCTGAGACACCGGGAGCATCGGTGGCACCGGTGGGACATGGTGCATGGGGACACGAGATGCCCACAGAGGTGTGGGTGCTGCCCCCCCACCTTGCTGCTTCTTGGGGGCCTTGGCCACACGGGAGCGGGTGGCTGGGCTCTCCTTCTTCTTCCGAGGCTCCCTGGTGAGTTTGGGGTCCTTGTCACCCTCCTCCTCCCCCTTCTCCTCCTTCTTCTTCTTCAGCTTCTTCACCCCTGCACGTTTCAAGGGATGCCAGTGATGTTGAGCGCGGCGGCTGCAGGATTGTGGGGGGACCAGCATCTCCCCCCATTCCCATGGGATCAGGGGGAAGGTCTGTGCTTACCCTGTGCTGGGGCACGGGGCTCCTCCGCAGCCCCCGCCTCGCTCAGCTTCTTCACCCGCAGCCGCCGGGGCTTGGCCTCGGCCTCCAGCATCAGCTCCTGCCGCTTCTTCTTCACCTTCTGCCCCCGCGGCCGGTGCTGCGGAGCAGTGCCAGCCTTCAACCCCTTTTCCCTGGGCAGGGCAACCCCTGCTCAGACAGCACCAGCTGCTTTTCCAGAACAGCCGGGCTTTTCCCCAGCCCCGCGAGGGAACTGGGACCTGCTGCGGGGACAGGGATATGCTGGCATCTTCAGACGAGTGACTTACCATGGGGCAGCCGCCCAGCGAAGGCAGAGGGAGGAAAAGAGAAAGGGCTGTTAGACAGGTGGGAGAGCATCATTGCTGGGACAGCCAGCCCCACGCCAGCCCCGGGGACAAGGGACATGGTGCTGGCGCTGCCACAACACCATGGACCGTGCCGGTATGGAGACAAGCCACGCTGTGCCATAGGGACCCCGGCCAGGAGTCACCCTGGGCACCGAGGGGCATCCGAGGGGACCCGAGCTGGGACAGGGGACATGGGGATGGGCAGGCAGCCCAGCTCCGCACCTCCATCTCCACTTGTCCCCGCAAAAGGTCCCCGCCGGAGGCCAGGAGCTGCGGGGCCGTGCGGGATGGAGGTCAGTGGGAGCGGTAAAGCAGGGGGATTAGGCACAGCACACCTAATCCCGGTGAGCTGGGGCTATAAATAACCCCGATTTACCAAATGCGGAGAATGTGGGGCAGCAGTGGGCTCTGCCCAGGAGGTATTTGGGGAGGGGGTGGCAGCTTGGGACCATCAGAAAGGGATTTAAGCATATCCAGTTGCACCAAGGCACCCACCACCCGACAAAGCACCTTGCCCCTCGCAGGGGTGTCATCCCTCCCGGATGCCCCAGCGTGGCGGGGGAAGGTGTTTTGCAAGAGGGGATCCGGCTGGATCCCAGCAGGATCCCAGCATGGCAGATTTGGCCAAGGGGGAAACTGGGGGTCCCACAGCAGAACCAGGAACTGGCTGGTTTCTTCCATGTCATCAGCTCACACTGAAAAGCTCCTTCACATCCTTTAATCCCTTAAGCAGCTGGGGGGGAAGACAGTCCCTTGGTTCATTACTTAACGAAGCCTTTTGAGGAGGGGCTGCTAATTAAATTGGGTGGTTGATGAAATCACTGCTGAGACCCCTGGAAGGCTGGGTGGTACCCAAGGGCTGTGCTAAAACGCAGGGAGAGGGGTCTGGCCTTTGGGGTCACGGCTGGGGGAAAGTGAGTCACGGCTTAACTAAGAGGCTTAATTAAAGTGTTAATTAGGAACTGAGAGCCCACCTCATGGGGTGCTTCAGAGCATTGGAAAGAGGGTTTGGAAGGATGCACAAAGGAGCAGGGGGGGCTTTGTGGGATTCCCTCTACCCACCTGCTCTGGAGGGGGGTGGTCCCCAAAAGCTCATGCCCCCCTCTGGGCTGCAGCACCCCGATGGAGGAGCCTGTCCAGCCCCAGGTTGGTCTCGTGTGGGGCCCCAGGGTTTGGGGATCTCGGATGTCCCCAGCCCTTGGGGGCTGCCTGCAGCAGGGGATGGTGGCACTGGGGCTGGGGGGGGGAAGGATTTTTTCTCACCTGCTTGGGCTTGTGATGGGGGGTCCCTGGCTCCTCGCTGGGGCTGTGGGGCACAGAAAGCAAAGGGGTGAGGGGCTTTCAGCCCCCCGCAGCTCCTGGTAGGGCTGAGACCCTCCAGCTGAGCACGACCCCAATATTTGGCCGGGGGGAAAGGTCATTCATTTCATTTCATTTCATTTCATTTGCCTCCAGAAGCAGCTCCCCATCTCGGCTGGGTCAAGCTCAGCCAACAGCATCCTTCCTAGCAGGGAGCCCAGGGCTCTGCTTTGGCCAAGGGTGACAGCAACGAGGTTAATCTGGGGACACCCCCCCCCACCGAACGCATCTGCCCTCTGTAAACCCATGAGCATCATCACACTGAACCCCGGAGCCAAAAAGCTGATAAAACAGCTCATTAAATCCCATCTAAACTGAAAACAGGAGGAAAAGGAGCTGGAGGAGATGGGAACCCGATGGGGATGCCCAGCACATCGCCCACCCCACAGGTCGCATCCTGCCCCCCAGCACCCACCTGTCGGCAGCCCAGACCTCGCGCAGGATCTCAGTCTGCAGCGGCATGGCTCCCAGCCCAGCGTCGAGCAGGATGGTTCCCTCTGGCCTCTCCGGACCTCCTTCCCTCCTCCCGGCCACCGGGCACCGACCCCCGGCACTGCAGCCCCTGCCAGCCCGGGGCTGGATCCAGGGGCTCAGCCGCAGCCTCCCAGCATCGGCTCGGCCGCCTCCGTGAGCTCCTGCGGTGTGAGGAGGAGGAGGAGGAAGAGCAGGCGAAGGAGATGATTAACTTTTTATTTCTCCTGAAACTCGGTAATAGGATTTCAGGAGCTGCCAGCCAGGCCTGCTGGGAGAGCAGCTGGCAGGGCGGTAATCCGAGGAAAAGGGGGCTCTGTGGGAGCACCGGGGGGCACAGGGGGTCAGTCAGACCCCAGGTGCCTTTTGAGGGGTGTCTGGCTCCCTCCACACTGGGTGGGATCCCTGACATGGCAGGGCCACTCGCTCCAGCCCACCCCAGGCTGAGGAGCTGCCTGACCTCATTTAGGGTTACTCTCCCTGGATGTGCCTTTTTCCACCCAAAAATGTCGTCTTGGTGACAGAAAAGCAGGATTTGGGCTGGTTTGTGTGAGTTGTGCATGGGGAAAGCAGCATCCCCAGCTCCAGGTGCTAAGGGCTTCCCTATGGACCACTGCTCTGCTCCGAGCCCGATCCACGTCCCCAGGTCCCCTCGGGTGACACGTTTCGCACCCTGCACATCATTGCTCTCGCCTCGTTAACAGCACTTAATATTTAGCCGTTAATATTCCCCCGCAAAGGCCACCCATGGGTGCTCTCCAGCTGCAACGCCGGACAAGCCAAGTGTCCCCACCAGCCCCCCAGCCCTGCCCAGCCGTCGACACCCCAAAGCCCCCCGCCACCCCACGTCCCACCCGTGCCCAGTGCCACTAGATGGCATTTGAACACTGCACACCCGGGACCCACCAGCAGCGCCAAAGTTTCGACGCCTTCGGCACAAAATTCTCCCAGTTTCCCTTTAATCTCTAAACCGCATCTCATCACCTGCCCGAATTTAATTTCTTTTCCAAGGGTGAGAAAAGCACCGAGCCAAAATAAGCCCAAAATCTGCTTAAAAACGGGGGGGGGGGGGGGGGTGGAAAGGCCAGAAATTGCGAAGCAAGTTGGTGGTTTTTTTTCTGCAGAGGGTTGTTTCCTATGGAAAATGCGGTTTGGGCTGCCCCCAAATGATTTTTTTGCCCTGCCTGCAAGAAAAAAAAAAAGACGATTTTTTTGCAGAGCCCCTGTCTCCCAGCACCCTCCCCAGGCAGCACCCACAGGGATGCTTTGCTGGCCACGAGACACCCCGGGGGTGGTGTTAAAACCGGGGACACGGATGAGCAGCCACACGGCCACCGTGCCAGGAATGATCTGCTGCAGGTGGGAGATCAGACAGGCTGCAGAAATGGTGCTTCAGGTACCACCTGATGGACCAGAGAAGAGGAATTTGAACCAAATCTGGTTTATCCTCCCCAGATGGCCGGGGGAGGGGGAGGGTGTTAAGAGAGGGACGGGCAGACCCGCAGTCCCCGCTGGCACGGCTCTCTGCTCTCTACATCCTCAGCCAAGGGGCACAGGTACCTCCTCCCCCCATCCGGGTGCCCCCCAGGAAGCCCCCTCCCAAGGGGACATGCTAGCAAAAAAAACCCACCCAAACCACCAGGATAAACCCCCCCAGGCTGGAGGAACAGCTGAGACGCCCAAGTAGCATCCCCCAGCCAGGCATCTCCGAAGCCCTGGCTCTCCAGGGAACGACGGCGCTGATAAAAATGGACAGCATCAGGCCTTGAGGATGGCAATAATTCCTTAACGAACCCCTCGCTGGAGCTGGGGCATCTCCACCCAGAGGAGAGCACACCTGCGTGTCCCCCCGGCCACCCCCTTTGCTGAGCAGGACCCAGAGAAAAAGCACTTTTTTTTTTTCTTTCTTTTTTTTTTTTTTCTTTCAGTTGTTTATTTCCGAGCTCCAAACGGAGTATTACAAAGAACAGACAGGAAAAATAACAACCGGAAAGCTGTTCTCACACGGTAGTGACGGCATCCCTTTAGGATGGAGGAGAAGGATGGCCGAGGTGGCAGCAGCACCAGCATGGGGACACGATGCACCCCCAGCACACCCGGGTCCCCCCTCGCCACGAGCTGTAAACCCACGGTACCAGCTCAAACCATCGCTTGCTTCATGAACCACCACGCCAACCTTTTTTCCCCCCAGTACTGACTCCAAATAAGCAATAAAACTCCCAGTTCAAGACGGGAGCTGAGGGCTGGCACGCAGCCTGCGGACCCAGTGCCTGCGAGAGCGGAGCTGGACAGGCTTTGGCTCTCCAAGGAAACAGAGACCAGCTTCTCCAAAAGATAAAGTCCACCCCCCCACCCCCCCAAAAACAGCGCTTGAACGGTGAATTTCACCCCTGCGCTGACGGGTGCAGCGGAGGCGATGCAGGTCCTCACCCTCACGCCTGGCTCCGCATCACAACCCCTTCGGCCGCAGGCGAGGACCCACCAGGAGAGAAAACCAATTTCCCCCCCCACCCCAGTGGACACCCACGGGTGAGAAAGCCACCGAGCGCTCCAGGGTGCTGGGTCCCTGTGAGCCAGCTCTGTGCTCCGGCAGCCCACCGTGCTGGTGCCGGTGCTGGCACTGGTGCGGTGCAGTGTGGCCGTGTGCCAGATACAACCGCAGGCAGCACCGCAGCGTACCAGGAGCATCTCCCACATCCCAGCTCATCTCGGAGGACCCGGGATGCTGCGCCGCCAGCTGGCACAAAGCCGAGGGAGCTGGGACGAGCTGTCTACGGAAACCTCCCAAGAGCCAAGAGTTTCAATTTTTATTATTTTTTTTTTTCTCTCTCTCTCTCTTTCTCTCCACTTAAAAGCTATTTGTTCCACGTGCGGTGGTCCCACGGCGTCCCGCCGCTCCCACTCTGCCCCCGAGCGTGCCCAGGGCAGTGAGACAGGGTTCGTTTTTCTTCGCGAGGCGCTTTTTGCTTCCACAATCACACAAACTGTAACAAGCTTTACAAGAAAACACTGGCGAGTCCCGAGGTCTGGCAGCAACCTTTTTCTGCACGGGCCAAGGGCAGGAGGCTCTCCCTTCCCCTCCTCCTCCGTCATACGTGTCCTTCAGCATCGTGAGTTTTCGGTCCCTTTTCACAAGCTGCTTTCTCCACTGCTTTTTCGACCCCAGTTTTGCTAGCTGCTTCCTGCAAAACAGCAGATAAAGCACATGGAAACAGGAGGAGGAAGGAGCAGGCAGGCGGCAGCGATGCCGGGGATGGGTACGGGTGGGCAGAATTCCCCCCCCCTTGGCTCCCCCGCTGCCTATCAACCGCTGCAGCTCACACCGCAGGCTCCCGTTTGCTTGGCTCAGCGAGCTCTGGGGGAAGGTACAGGAAGGATGCGACCACCTCGAGGGGACAGAGTGAGCCTGGATGGATGGATGGAAGGATGGATGGATGGATGGATGCAGGGGCACAGAGAGGGACCAGGAGGTGAGGGACCAGCATCGGATAGAGGCACAGCACCAAGCCATAGGTGCAGCCCGTACATGCAGTCTGGCGGGTGCAGGAGGAGTGCTGAGGCACCTGAAAGCCTTTAACCTGCTCCAGCAGCGACTCTCCCCATCACACCCGCGGTGCCAGCAGCCGGCGCGGCTCCGCTCCCTGCCCCGGGCCGGTTACCCCGGCACGCTGCTCCCCAGGGTCTGCACCGCTCACTTAGTCCATAGCCCCAACCTCCAGGCAGGGGTTCAGGAGGGATTATACTAAAAATGACCCAGGCAGGCGGCTTGCAAAGCCATGTCCTCTCCCGTTACAGTACACTGGGTTTTGTTCAGAGGAATTCTGGACGCGAGCCTGTTACGAGACAGCGATCCCCCCGTACCAGCAGAGCAGCAGGCTATTGCCTTACCAGCTGCAGGAAATCCATACTATCGTGTCTCAAAATACCCTTGGCCTTGCCAGAGACAGGATGACATTTCATTTTGCCCGTGACCAGGAGGTCATCCAGAGTCACTAGCTGGGAACAGCAAAATGCAGTACAAATGCCAACACTGTTATCAGCCCTCAGGAGCTCGCACCGCAAATACTCTGAGTTGATGGCTGAGCATCTGACGGCAGCCTCTGCGTAAGAGGGGCCAAGAAAGAAACCACTTCTTCCCACTGCAGCAGGCTCTGTCCCTCCATCCTCAACCTGACCTATAATTTAATAACTTCATGAATTTAAATACGTTCCATTTAACCCAGCTCCTCTCATCACAAACCTGCCAAGCATCCCTCAGCGCAGCCTGCCAAATGGCCAAACCCAGGCAACACGCACCTTTGCATCCCTCTCCGCAAACTTTGTGAACATGTTGGCGTAGATCCTCCGGTCCCGCTCATTGTGCTCCTTCGTTTTCTTCTGGCAGACGGAGATCTGTGATTTTGCCGCTTTGTTCTGTGGATTCACTTCCAGCACTTTTTGAAAGTCACATTTTGCCAGCTCAAACTCGTTCATCAATAACCTGGCTTCGCCTCTCCGGTACAAGCCCTTCTCGTTGTCCTGGTCCAGTCCCAGTGCCTGGAAACACACCGGTCCCCCCGTTAGCAACCTGGGGCTTCCAGAAAAGATCCCCCTGTGGTCAAAGCCTTGTTAAATCTGCTGAAATTAGGACAAGGTGGCTCCAAGTCTCCAGACCACTTGCATCTTGCTCAACAAAAATTGACCCGTCTCCATCAGCAGTTGGCAGGTCATTAATATAGTTTAGTTAATTCTCCTTGCTTAAAATCCCCCTGAGTGTGGCAGAGTTGGGGGGAGACAAACCCACAGACAAGAACTCAGGTGTAAATGTTAAAGCCCAGAGGAGCGTGGGGAGCTCAGAGCCAAGGGAGCTGACGGATCAAACACGCTTTGGTCTCCCTGCTTTAGCAGTGACATTATTTTCCTCTAGCAAAAGCTACATATGCTTTAGTAAATTTTTTTGTAAAATAAATGTACTTTTTTTGTAAAAAAATACTGATTTTTTTGGTAAAAAATTTTTTTTACATACTTTTTTTGTAAAAAGAACACATCACTCAGCAATGATTCACCTTTTAGATTAAGACAACCAGCTTTACTATCTTTCCTGTAGGCAAGATGCTGAGATTTAAGCCTTTTATAAAAGAATTAACAGTTTCCTGACAAAGACAAGGTTGCAGCTCTTTTAGGGACTGGCAAAGCCGCATCCCACCCCTCAAGCGACTTGGAGATCTGCAGCAGCTCCAGCAGAGACCCAGACCAGCACCCAGCACCCAGATCCAGCCTGGGCAGACCCAAACAGCACCCCAAGGCTGTCGGCCCACGCAGCACCCATTGACACGGAGCTGGCCTTAGAAGAAAAGCTGGTTTAAGGGCATGCCCAGGGGGATTTTGAACCCCAAAAGGCACTTTTGCTCCTGCAGTCTCCGAGCACGCAGCATCCACAGAGACCTCGAGGCGCAGAAGGGATGCCACCATCACTCTGCCATTTGGAAATTGCTTCTTATATGAGAAGAAATTAAAAAAAAAAAATAAATAAATAAATTGCAGGAGGAGAGATGCTCCAGCCCCCAGGCTCGTGCGCCTCTACCTTATCGCAGCACTCGACGGCTTTGGCGTACTCCCGCAGCTTCAGGTAGCACATGGCCAGGTTGAGGAAGGCAGCCAGGAGGAAGGAGTCGGAGGCTTTCGACTCTTTTTCAGACAAGCCATACTCCATCTCCAGCCAGGACACTATCTTCCCATACTGAATCACCGCCTGCAGGTATTTGCCTTCCTGGGATGGAACAAATAAAAGGCTAGAGGGACCCGCGCCGAGAAGGCTCAGCCTGCTCCCGAAACATCCTGCGAACAGGTTCTGAGTTTCCTGTGGTGTGTTAAATAAATCCACGGAGGAAGGAGGATGCTGGATACCTACAACCACACCAGGGCACGGCTGGAGCGGCTGGTGTGCTGCCCCCGGGAAAAGCCACGTCAGAGCAGAGCGGGGCACCAGGATGCCCCAGCCCGGCAAGGGGAACTGCAAAGCCCCTCGGCACTAGTCCTGGCCTGGGAAGAGTCCGACCTGCCATCCTGCTTCCCAAGGCAATGCTGGGGAAGGAGGACATAGCTCAGGGAGCATCAGGGAGTGAGAAGGCGGCAGAGGAAGGGCAGGACCCGCTTTCCCCAGCACTGCTGGGGGAACACACGGCTTCTCTGACATCAACGACTAAGTCACGTATCCAACAGTCACCCCCGGGGTCTTTTCCAGCCCCACCTCCCCCATCCCCCAGTTTACAAACCTTGAAGTACATCGTGCCTTTCTCCTTGACGATGGCGGCCTGCTCCAGCTTCTCTTTGGTGTCCATCTCCCACGACTCCTTGGCCTGCAAAGAAATATTTGGAGCAATCCCAGCGGAGCATGGCAGCCCACCGCAGCCAGCAGGACCACCTGGCTTCCTAGGATTGCTCCTAACAAGCTGGGCTCGTCAGGGAAGTATTACAGAGGGTGAATCCAGCAGCTTTTTTAATTTGAGGGGCTGGGGACGAGGTGGGGGTGCAGACCTGGAGCCCTTTACAATAGAGAAACCCCCTCCAGGTTGAGGACTTCACGCTGAGCCAGGTGGTTCATGCACCACAACCCCACAGAAGGAAAAACCTGACACCAAATAAACCCCCAAAAACAGGGAAGAGGAAGGTGGGGAGAGACATCCCCCAGCAGAGAGGGGATGTGACAGGTCTCGCTCCCACTCTGGCCAGGGTGATGGGGTGGGGAGGGGACCCAGACAGGGATGCAGCACCTGCCCCACCCCATGGCCACCTCCTGCATCCTGTCCCCCATCCCATGGGCATCTCCTGCATCCCGTCCCCCATCCCATGGCCACCTCCTGCATCCCAGCCCCCATCCCATGGCCACCTCCTGCATCCCAGCCCCCATCCCATGGCCACCTCCTGCATCCTGTCCCCCATCCCATGGCCACCTCCTGCATCCCGTCCCCCATCCCATGGCCACCTCCTGCATCCCGTCCCCCATCCCATGGCCACCTCCTGCATCCCGTCCCCCATCCCATGGCCACCTCCTGCATCCCGTCCCCCATCCCATGGCCACCTCCTGCATCCCGTCCCCCATCCCATGGCCACCTCCTGCATCCCGTCCCCCATCCCATGGCCACCTCCTGCATCCCGTCCCCCATCCCATGGCCACCTCCTGCATCCCGTCCCCCATCCCATGGCCACCTCCTGCATCCCGTCCCCCATCCCATGGCCACCTCCTGCATCCCGTCCCCCATCCCATTGGCCACCTCCTGCATCCCGTCCCCCATCCCATGGCCACCTCCTGCATCCCAGCCCCCATCCCATGGCCACCTCCTGCATCCCAGCCCCAGCCTCCCCATGGGCACAGGCAGCTCAGTGTGCCAGCCGAGCTCCTCAGGGCCAGCTGGCTAGACACACCAACTTTTACCCATGCAGCCCAAGGGAAAAAAAAAAAACAACCAAACAGGGGGGGAGGGGGAGAGAATAAAAGGACAAAAAATAAATAAAAGGACAAAAAATAAATAAAAGAGAGAAAAAAAAGTGGGGGGGGAAAGAAAGGACAAAAGGAACAAGGCTAGGAACACGTAAGAGAACCAGCCTTGGACCCCAGCCAGAAAAATAAAACAAACCAACAGAGAAGAACAAATTAAGAACACAGAGATCCTTGGTGACGTATCCACTTCAGCAGGGGCTGGGCTGCAGCCACGCCAGGGACAAAGGGTGGACGCTGCACAGGGACCAGCGTTCCCGGAACCTGGGGAGGGACCAGCACCCTCACCTTTTCAAAGCTTTTCAGTGTGACCTCGTACACCAGCTCTGCATTCGCCTGGATGCCGTATTTCGGCTTCCCTGCCTCGCCAAAGCCGTACCTGGAAGGGCAGAAGAGGTGTCAGAGCAGGGCAAAAAATCTTCATTTCAGCAGCGTTGGGCCACAAACACAGACCCAGGTTGCTAATTCTGATTTCACACCCAGCTCCATGCCCACAGCTTTCTAACATTTTGGGGCCAGGGTGATATTATTCTCCAGAAGCAGAGCTATCTGACAATATACAATGCGTTATATCTTGGGAATCATCCTTTCTGGCTGCATTAAATCCATTTTTTTCTACGGGTTTCTCTCCAGTGGAAGGAGCCAGCCCCAGCGATTTCCATGGAGATGTTTTCCTTTCAGCCACAGGACTTGGGTAAACCCCTTTTACCTGATTTTTTTAAAGCATCTTGAGATTCCTGCCTACACGCCACCGGTCACCCTTGCCACCCTGCTGGCACTGCTAACCCGAGGCTCCCCTGGAGAGTCTGACTTTCAGGATCGCTGTCTTCCAGGAGTGCCGAAACAACCTCGGCTGTCAGAAGCATAAACCAGACAGCATCCTTGCAGGGATGATCCTCACCGTGGCCCAAGGTAGAGGATGCAGTGCTCTCCCCTCTGCATCTTCTCCAGGGCTTTGTCGATGCCGATGGGGATGTCGTGGTCCTCCCCTTCGCCCACGATGAACTTCACATCTTTACAATCAAACCTGGTGCCGCCGCAGAATCCCTCCAGGTGAACTGCAGAGAGGTGAGAGGGCAGGATCGCACCCGGAGCCCCCCAAACCAAGGCAAGGTGGGCTCCAAAGAAAGCATCTTATAAAGTGTTATCTCCCCAACTCCAGCAAAGCTCCAGCCCTGGAAGGGGGCTGGGGCAGCCAAGGAGCCCTTGGTGAGCGCACAGGGATGGGGAGGGCTCGGGAGCATTGCTGAAAAGCAAGGCAGGCATATCTCATCTAACCAAGGACGAGACAACAGATAAACATCATGACTAATATGTTCCCCTCGTACTCAACTGCACGAGTCAAGTCTTACTGGAACTGGGTATTGCTCCTGGCACGCTGCCATGCAGAGTTTATCACGGCGATTACAAATCTTCCATACGGCGCTATACAGCTTTGCCTTCTACCTCGAAAACAAGGCTATGTTCTCCCTCTAAGAACTCAAAGTACAAGATAAAACTTTTTGGTTTTCCCTTTTTTTTTTTTTTTTTTTTAATCTTCAACCACTAACCATGCTGTTCCAGCCCCAGACATTGGCAGAAGTGCAGACGGAGCGGACACCGGGTACCTGGCACATTCGCCACCTGGTATTCCTGGCTGCGTTTCCACAGCAAGATGATTCTTTATTTATTCAATCCTGAAGACGTTCCAGGCTTTGGGGACAGTTTTAGTTCTTTGCACTCTGCTTGCAGGGTACACAAGGCATATGCATGCGGGCAGGTAAAAATAAAAGGAATTTCCTAAGGAATTCCTACGTACCATTAAAAAAAAAAAGTCAGAAACAAATGAAAAAAAGCTTTTTAAGAGGAAAAATTCACAGTGCGCATTAATGTTGTCACAACTGTGCTTAAAGGTTTTGCAGCCTGGAAGGATGTGAGCTTCACCTTTGCTCGCTGCAGAGCGGAGAGAGCAGGATGTGACCCGAGGTACTGGGGGCCCCCAACACCTCACCCCGGTGGCAGGGGTGGCAGGAGGCGAGCGCAAGGATGAGCCAAAGCAGACACAGTGCCAGATGTAGCCAAGGGTCTGGGCTCCGTACGGGTGAGCTGCAGCCCAGGCTGAAGGAAGGGTGCCTGTCCCTGCCCCACGGACACGTCCCTGCCCCGGGATGTCCGGGATGTCCCTGGGATGAGGTGCACGGGCGCAGCAGGCAGAGCCCCTTCCCGAGGGCAGGTCCAGCCCTGGGGTGTTACCCCAGGATGCTCTCCCCACCGCGGGGACAGGACACCAAGCTCCGCCTCGTCACCCCCCTCCTGCCACCAAAGCCATGATGGGACTCAAATGCGGTGGAGCAGAGGATGCCGATACGCTTGCCGGCATCCTGGGATGCATCCTGCATCCCTCGCGGGTGCACAGTGACCATGGGGCTCAGCACCCGGCTTGGGACGAGCACGAAAAGCACATCCAGCTCCTCCGGGGCTGACTCTGCTTTTGCTTTACCCATAACCAAGCCGGCTATATTCTTAGGCATAGGAAAAGTGGAAAATTCAACCTAAAATAGAGGTAACCCAGCAACCCCACAGCACTGTGCCATCTCCCTGCCTGTTCCCAGCAAGCACAGATCCCCCGAACCCCAAAAGCAGCACTACAGCCCTCCCAGGTCCCTTGTCCCCAGCAGGATGCGGCAGTGACGGGATGATCACGCTTTAAAACAGGATGCAGAGGAGGATGCTGCGATCCTTCCCTGCAAGGAGAGTTTCACTCTATTTTAATTGCAAGTAAAATACACTGGGCAAAGGGGGGGAAATCTCCGCTCAAGTTTCCAGGAGCGGGTCAGCTAGCTGCAGTTGCTCTTGGATTACAGGGGGAAAAAAAAGCTGCCGAAGGAACATCACTCTGGTTGCAGCTCTGACTTATTGTTCTCTCGGTGCCTGCAGCGATTTTGTTTTTGAAGAGCTGAGAACAGAGTGTACCGAGTGCGGCTGGCACACGAACTTGATGTGCTGACAGCAATTTGTACTCAGATTAAAAACGGAGAAGGAGGAGGGGTGGGGGGGAAAGGTTGTAACAAAAACTGGAATGCCAGATTTCAACTGCAACCCAGGTTTTAGGGACCGGAACTGCAAATTAGGGTCTGCAAAACTTCAAACCTACAAAAACACTTTCAAAACTCCAGCCTGGAGATGCCTGCTCCTGGAAGCGTGGTTTCTTCCAGCCGAATTCAGCAGCGATGAACGTTATACATGGCTGAGATAAACCATCACTGCTCCCCTGGGTCACAGCCCAGGGTGGGCTGCTGTGCCGTCCCCACGCTGCGTCCCCACAGCTGCCGTGCCGTCCCCGGCAGAGTGCCCACCATAAAAAGCACTGCACTTATTTTAAAAGGGAAAAAAAAAAAAAAAAAAAAAAAAAAAAGTCGTTTGCACCCAACCGCTCACTCCAAGGCTGCCTGCTGCTGCTTCTCCTCGTCCTCTCTCACGGGGATGTATTTAAGGGTCTCTGGCCCCTGGATGTATAGGGATGTATAGGGATGTATAGGTCCAAATGAATTACGGGCCACATGAGCTGCAAGTGGAGCGGCACGGCACGGCAGGCCGTCCTGCGGAGCATCCATCTCCAGGATTCTGACCACGCGCGTGCTCCAGCTCACAGCGTTTGCTCCGATGGACGCATTCATTTGAAATAGGTAAAGCAGGGATAATAGGCAGTGGGGCATCAGGCGTATGAAAAGCCTCGTTATTTGGCTTCTTAGGTCCTTTCAGAGAGATGATTTCTGCCTGCTGCTCCCCCTTCCCTGCCTCAGTCCCCTCCTGAGCCATTAAAGCATCGTCACGTTCCAGAAAACCTCACGCTGCAAAGGGAACAAGCAGAGAGGGACCAGGGCTCTCCCCATCCTCTGCACTGGGCACGGCGCTGCCTGTAGAGCACTCAGACCTAATCAAACTAGAGAGGAACGCTGGATCTGTGATGATTTTGATTATATTTAGTCTTTTAGTTTAATCTTTGGGGTAGTGGAGCCAGCTTGAAGCTCAGCTCGCAGCTGGTCCCCAGCTAGGATGCTCACCGCAGGAGAGGCAGACAGTCAAATCTTAGTCAAAAACTCATTTTTGCTTAGAAGAGAGCCTCGTTAGAAGAGCCAGCCATTTAACGCAGCCAGCATTATGAGCTGTCACAGCTCAGATCCAATTTCTCCTTTGCTAAAGAGAGTTAATCTTTGTGTACGGGAGCTCTGAAAGAGAGAAGAGAGTAAATGTCGCCCGTATGGAGCGAGCTCGGTGGCTGTGGCGGAGTGGTTCTTGGAAAGGGGGAAAAAAACCACCAGAAAAATAAAGCCTGGCTTCCCCTGTCCAGCCCTGCAAAATTCCTGCTCCAGAAACGGGATCAGAACAGGGAAAGCCCGATGGGACCCGAGCTCCTCATCCTCCCACGTCAGCTGAGACCACCCCAGCCTCAGCAAACCCCCTGTATTTGTTTCCTTCCTGCCTCAAGCAGCAGCAGCTCTCTGGCAACAGGGGAAGGGAAAGAAAAGGCTCCGTTCTGCAAGAGATGCGATAAAACCCACCAGAACTACAATCAGCGTTGGAACAAGGAGATCAAAGAAGCCACTGAGCACTGGCGGCGGTGCCCAAAACACTTAGCAAAGGATGCCATCGAGGGAGGACGTCCCAGCTACTGATGCTTTCGAGGCAAAGCCGGGGCTTTTGGCAGCCAGCGCATCCCGGGGCGGCTTGGACACTGCAACGGATGCAAAAGGGTTGGGGGAGATGGCAGAGCCCCAAAACCCCCTGGGGGTTTGCTTCTTCCACCCTCCCCGCAGCCGCCAGCTGAGCAGCGCTGGGGCTCGCAGGGATGTTTGTCAACGCGACTGAGAAACTGGAGCGCAGGTTTACATTCGAGCGGTCACTCCATCGCCGGCCGGCTGCTCCCGCGCCTTGAGGTTTTCCAATCAACCTCCCGGCCAGCGGCTCTGGCAGAAGCCACCGCTGGGGCTGCGCCAGGGAGAGCTCGGAGGAGCATCCCCGGGTGGACACTGACCCGCTGCTCTCCCAGCCCCTCTCCATCCCATCCGGCCTCCGGAAGGATGTAACTGCATCCCACCACGATGCACAGCCACCTACGTTCTGTACAGCGCCAGCAGCTCCTTAGCAGGGAGAAGAAAGCGGGGTGCTCTGGGGCAGCATACCCCCCCAGCCCCCTTGCCCCGGAGGGACCAGCACTCACTTTCCACTGTAGCACCTTCATTAGGGTTGGAGTAACCTTCTCCCTTCCTCTTGATCCTCCGGATTATTCCTCCATCCTCAAACAAGTCCTCGCCTTTAAAGTCAAGCAGCTCGACCTAAAAAAATAAAATAATAAAGGTGGGCAGAGCTCGGGAAGGGGGGGAAGGAGAAGAGAAAAACAACGGAAAAGTCACAAAGCAGCAGTTGATCGTCTGGCTGGAAAGCCAAGCCAGCTAATTCTCCGTTCAGCCGATGAGAAGTCGCCCATAAAAGCCAGCTCCAAGCCACAGCATAATACACCCGATTTATTAGAAATTGGGACACATCCAGTACCTGAAGTGTAGCACAAAGTAACAGTAAAAATAAGTTTATTAAGCTTGTAAGGGTACAACACGGCCGGTGCTGGAAGATGCCGTGAAAGCTGCCCGGGAGCAGCGTGGGCAGGAGTTTCCCCTTTGTTCCAGCTCCGACCCACGGCTCAGTCCCCGCTCGATTTGGAAGGACTAAGCCTTAATTTAGGGCAGACCCATTCCTCCCGCCCCACTGCCTTGTCCTGACGAGCCCTGCCCAGCGAGCACACCATGCCAAAACCTTGGCTTTCCCACCGCCCCACAGCACTGACCGGTTTGTAGCACCTGGAGGCATCTCCCAGTTGCTTCCCCCTTCCCATCTACATGTTTAAACCAGGAATCTGCCCGCTCCCCACCCGGCACTGGGGCTCTCCCCAGTCAGCATTTCAGTCCCAGCCTCCCAGCTCAGACACACATTTCTGAGAAAACCCTGGCAGCGGTTCCTGGAGCAGAGGGACACATTTCAGGAATCCAAGCTGGGGTTTTTTTGTTGGGTTGTTTTTTGGGTGGTGTGGCGTTTTTTGTTTTTTGGTTTTTTTATTTATTTCTGAGCTGGCTGGCAAGGCAGAAAGGGAGCAGACGAGCTCATCCACGCGCTGGCTTCACCAGCACTACTTGCCTCGAAAAAGAGGGTGGCGTTGGAGGGGATTTTGGGGGCGCTGCCAGCAGAGCCGTACGCGTACTCGGGTTTGCAGAGCAAGTAGCAGATCTCTCCCTTCTTCATGGTAGCCACCCCGATGTCCCACGCCTTGATTACCTGACCTAGGAGACAGGCAGATGTCAGGAACGAGGGAGCAACCAGCAGCCCAGCAAAAAAAGCAACAAAACATCAGCCTGGGTGCTGCAAGGATGGAGCAACCAGCAGCCCAGCAAAAAAAGCAACAAAACATCAGCCTGGGTGCTGCAAGGATGGAGCAACCAGCAGCCCAGCAAAAAAAGCAACAAAACATCAGCCTGGGTGCTGCAAGGATGGAGCAACCAGCAGCCCAGCAAAAAAAGCAACAAAACATCAGCCTGGGTGCTGCAAGGATGGAGCAACCAGCAGCCCAGCAAAAAAAGCAACAAAACATCAGCCTGGGTGCTGCAAGGATGGCACCCAAAAAAAATCCCCCCCCCTCACAAGTCACTTACAGCAGGGCTGACACTGTCCATCTGCCCTGCAGCAGGGTCCCACCCCACCAGAACCATCCCACCCCCTCCTGGGATCATCCCACCCCCAAGCATCCCCCGGACAGCCCCCCCTGCCCCCAGCCCAGCTCACCCTTGCCCAGGCTGAAGACGAAGGGCTCGTTCCGATCGCGGCTGGAGTCGAATTTTTTACCATTGGCCAGTTTGCCTTTGTAGTGGACATAAACCTTGTCCCCGATCATGGGGGACTCATCTTCGCTCCCGGGTCGTTTAATGATCTGAGAGAGAGAGAAACCACCCGTGAGAAGGGACACCATGGGACAGCTAAGGGTGCGTATGGAGAGAGAGTGACAGAGAGAGAGAAATGTGCAGACAAATACACACGCGCGCATGCATTTTTATATATATACACACGCGCGCATGCATTTTTATATATATACACACGCGCGCATGCATTTTTATATATATACACACGCGCGCATGCATTTTTATATATATACACACGCGCGCATGCATTTTTATATATATACACACGCGCGCATGCATTTTTATATATATACACACGCGCGCATGCATTTTTATATATATACACACGCGCGCATGCATTTTTATATATATACACACGCGCGCATGCATTTTTATATATATACACACCCGCATATGCATTTATATATATATACACACCCGCATATGCATTTATATATATATACACACACATATGCATTTTTATACAAACACATGCATGAATATATATAAAAATACACACACGCACGCATGCATATATATAAAAATACATATACACACATACATATACACCCCAGCGCTGCTCTAAACCGAACGAAGGCTCGAGGGGGAGCGGTTCGATTTGTCTTTCCCTCAGCCCCTAAAATTATCCCCCGCCCCAGAGCCACGGGGACGAGTGGGACAGGGCTGGGAGCAGAGACCTGCCTGGGCTTTGTGGAGGTGTCTGGATAAACACTGCGGTTCGAAACCTGAAGCGAATGCAATTACACTCGCTTTCTGTCCGTCCGCGTTTTACTCGCAGGGGTGTGTCATTTCACTACTCGCTTCTTGTCAACACTTTTTTTTTTTTTTTTTTTTTTTTTTTTTTTTTTGAATGCTACAGCCTGGAACAAGCAGTTCTCGAGCTGAGGATGGAGCAGGGGAGGATGCTATTCTTAGAGGAAAGGTCCTATTCAACTGGAGAAGAGCAAGCGCTGGGGAGCAGAACTATCCAGAAAGGGCCCTGAAATATGAAAAGGGGGTTGTGGAGCAGACTGGATGACCTCAGTAATGTGCTCTTTCTAACGTCTGTGAGTCACACACAAAAATGCTTTGTAGATTTACAGTTAATAATCTGATTAGGAACACAATAGCTGTGAAACTCATTGAGTAGCCTGAACCGGTCCACCTCAAACACCACTCTATCCTTCTTTATTCCAAGCGATGCTCATCTCCTTTGCCTTTCGAATACATCAGTCCTACAGCCCTGGAAGTACTCCATGACCTCAAGAGCTGGGGATGCAGCCCACCAACATGACTGTGCACCCCACAACGCTGAAAGGAAGGCAGGACCCTCCCAGCAGCACCCCTCACCTTCAGGACCCCTCGGTCTCGAGCTGGTGTGATGTCCTCCCCACGCTCAGCGAGAGCCGCCGCCTGCACCTCCCCTTCGCTCTTGGTGGCCTCATCAGTGGTCATTGTCTCCTTGCATAAGCCCCGGACCTGGAGAGACACGGCATGCACTCCATCAGCCCAGCGGGGCCACAGGAGGTGGTAGAAGAGGAAAGGGTTAAAGAAAATAAGCAGCTTGCTCTGCTTCGGGGCTGGGGCAGGAAGCTTCAAGCACATCTCAAGTGTGCAGAGCGGAAAATCCCTTCCCAGGGGCTCCACCAACCCACAGGGCGCAGGAAACCCCAAAGTGTGACGCCAGCCATCCTCGCTGCTTGGGGACACGGGACAGCCCCACAGCTTCATCTGGCCGCTGCGGCAGGGACGCTGGCGGAGGTCCCCAGGCTTCATCTTCAGCCTCCCTAGGTCAACACCGCACTCCTGGCACCACCCGAGCAGGCTCCCCCAGCAAGAGTTTTACCCCCAAAAGCACCAGCAGGTAACACACGGAGCAGCCCACTGACTCCTGCGAGCAGACAAAAGGTGGGAACTCATCCCAGGGGGCTGCACCCCGACCACGGGGACCTTCCATGGTGATGCTCTACCGAGCCCCCACTCGGAGCAGGACGGGCACTGAAGCACCTACGTTGCAGACACCGAGGGCAGTGGCAGAGTCAGGAGAGACCAAAGCGCTCACGGGCAAGGAGCAAAGGGCTGGTGGCCACCAGGCTTCACCCATCCATCCCTTCTGGCTCATGTAGAGGTGGGCACCCCTTGGGTACAAGTGCTAGAAATAGGTGCACCAGGCTAGCACTTGCCTTTTGAGTTATTTTATACAGGTCAAGGTTATTTTCCACAAGGAATTACCTATTTCTCAGAGCCTCTGCTCATCAGACAGCAGCATCTCTACCCCAGGCAAACCTCGCTTCGTCTTGCCCACCAAGAACAGCCCAAAAAGAGGGCTGGCTCCAAGCCTTGGGCAAGCAAAGCGTAGAGAGACCTGAAGGCACAGCAAGGATCTTCTCCAAAACCTAAAGCAAAGCCTCCACCAAAAGAATCCCAAGTATTTGGGTGGACGAAGAGAAAATTCACAGCAAGACTCTGAAGAACTTGGGGGGGTTGGGGCAAGCTGCTGGAGCCCCGTGCTCCCAATGTCACCACGCGAGCAGCCGAGGTGCCAGAAAAGCCACGTTTTTCATCCAAGGCAGACTTTTTCCCAGTAGTGCCTAGTGAAAAGAGAATTGCCTACAGTTTAAAAAACATATTTCCTGATGATTTCCTTCAGACTGTAAGGCTATTTTGGTAGCCACACTGCTGTGCGACACGTAATCAAGGAAACATGTGACGGAGAATTAGAAAGCGATGGGTTTTTTAAGACATAAACCAGATCTATTAAAGTCCTAATTGCGACATTTTCCCACAGTCTTTGGTGTGGAAGCTGATGTTAACCAGCAGGAGAAATCATTCATTCGGGGGATTCAAAAAGAGCAAAGAAAGGATGTTTTCAGCTCCGAGGGCAGATAAGTCGTGCTGCAAGAAGAATTGTGCTCCTCGCACCCGGGTGGAAAGGGAAGAGCTGGAGCCCGGCCCCCCCCCCGACACAGGAAGCCACCGAGACACAAAGAGCCCTGCAATGGAAGAAGCAAATAGAAAAATAAGAGAACTACTTGCTGCAATACTCAATTACCACAGTCTTTGGGGTAGTATTTAATGAGATTTTGCATCTGCTCCCTTTCCCCCTGCCCTGCTAAGGTTTCAGATGGGAACACCTACAAAAGCACTAAAAAAGCAACTTTGGTGGTGGTGAGACTCGTCATCTCATGGGTATTTATACGTTGGAAAACATGCCATCGATTGGCTACTTTGGAAGAAATTTTTTATGATGAGGGTGGCGAAACAGTGGAGCAGGTTGCCCAGAGGTGGTAGATGCCCCATCCCTGCCACCATCCGAGGTCAGGCTGGATGGGGCTCTGAGCATCCTGATCCAGTGGAAGATGTCCCTGCCCGTGGTGGGGGGTTGGATGAGCTGGACTAGACCTTTAAAGGTCCCTTCCAACCCAAACTATTCCACGAATCAGGCACCAAGACGGCCTCCAAGCCACCATGGTCCACACTGCCTTGCCACCACTGCGGTCATCCTCTTGGAGGCGAGTGAGGAGGTGGCAATGCCCATCACGGTACGGACACGCCACTGGCACTGGCTCAGGGCTTCCCCGCACAGATGCTGCGCAGCACCGGGGACACAGCATCCACAACCCATTAATTAAGGAGCAGGAGGAGCCCAAAAAGGGGAGCAGCTTGTAAAAGAAGTGCCACATCCCATGGCAGAACCTCCACAAGGTCCACCAAGCAGGCACCGCTGGGATGCAGGAGACGGCTGGGGAGGTGCTGGCTCCCGGCTCGCTGGTTGCTAAATCCCACTAAGAGACATCTAAAAATACATCATACGCATCCTTCTCATTATTTTTCTACGTAAGCAATTAGTGGAGTCATCCAGGGAAGCTGGCCAAGGCGAGCGGGAGGGGACACGCTCTGCGTCAGAAGCAGTGGGAGGGATGGAGCCCACAAGACCAGCTATTAAGATGTGGTCCATGTTATGAAAGAGCTCCAGACTTCTCCGTCCAGCGAAAACGGCTCCAACTAGGTTAGAGAAAAGGCTGAGCGGCTCTTGCTTACCTCCGGTCTGGAGCGACAGAAGGAGGCTGGCTGGGGTCCAAAATCCCAATTAATTTGAAACAAACGGTGGTAGGGAAAACAAAAATATCTGCATCTCCCCAAGGTTTCAAGACCAGGGAGCCAGGACCCGTCGCTGAGAGGTGTCAGAGCCTGAATCTTCCCGTTGTGGGACCACGTGTGCTCTGGATACGGGGAGGGGATGGATTAATTAATTACCCTGTGCAAAAGCCTCGGGGTGTTCCTGACACCCCAAGCCAATCCCACTCTCCTGCTGCTGTTACCCACAAGCGTTGTTAAGTCTGCGAACAAAGCCAGGCTAAAGCACCCTCCCTGCCCTGAACACCCGTGCTGCCTCCTTTCCCTGGGATGGGAGGAGGAGAGAGGGTGGGGAAGGGTTAAACACCCCCCCCCCCCTTCAGTCTGGGGGTCCTTCTTCTCCAAGAGGTGCAGCAATTGAGAAATGCGTAAGGGCACTGATGAAAGGCCACCAAGAAGGAAGGGATTTCCATGCACAGAGAACAAAAGTGATGGGAAGGTGAAGACAGAAATCCCGAGCACGCCCCAGGAAAGGGGCATGTGGGTGACGGGGGCAGTTTTGCACACCTTGGGGCAGTTTTGCACAGCTCAATTCTCCCCATTCTGAAGCAAAGTCCCTTGCAGGAGCCTGTAAACCCCACAAAATGCCCCTGCTTGAGCTCCGAGCCCAATGCTGGGGTATGGTCTGTCCCTCCAGGCACCATCCAGGTGCTCGTGGCTGGGCACAAACGCAGCCATAGGGACCCAGAGCCCCCAACTCCAGCCCCCCAGGCTGTGTGGAAGGGCAAAGTTGTTCCTCATCGCTAGAGGAAGGGCTTTGGGGTTTGCACTGGTTTGCTTTTGTTCAGTCTCTGCTCTACCAGTCGATCTGAAAATCCAGCATAGCTGTTTAATCTGTAATTTAAGAGCTATACTAAAACAAACTTTAAAATGCAGAGGTTTCGACACCTGGACGCAAGCTTTCCTTCAAGTGCAGTTATCCCAGCGTTAATTAGTATGAAATACATTAAAGAGCCTCTGGCTGAGCAAACAAGGAGGCTCACAAGCTCAGGAGACTCCCACACATGCACGAGGCGTGTTCCCCTCGGACCAGCACACGCCGACCCACGGCGCCGGCACACGCCTGCCCTCAGCCCCGCTAAATGAATATAATAAATGCCTTGAATTGCTCGAAAGCAACAACGGCTGCATCCCTCCCGCTTGCAAACCTCGCCGTTTCCCCAAACGCCATCCTGAGCAGTCGCAAATCCTGCACACCAGCACGAGCAGTTGCAATATTCTTCCCTCCCCCAGGATGGGAGAGCGGCATCACTGCAACTGATGCTCACGAGCAAACGACGCCCCTGTGCAATTAAGCCACGATGGATGCCCACGAGCAATTAAGCGGCAATCAATCCCCAAGAGCAATTAAGCTGCCTGCAACAGGTATAGGCTGCCCAGGGAGAGCACCCTCCTGCGTGCCCCAATACAGCCGGGCAGTGCTGCGGCTCCATCCCTGATTTTAGCACTCCCGTATGATCAGTCATCAATTCAGTTGCTGCCTCGGAAAAATAGATCCTGCGCTTTTTTTTTTTTTTTTTTTTTCTTTTAAAAGCAGGGTGCTTGTCAAACGATGAAAACACTGCTCCAGGAGGACGCACGCCACCGCCAGCGGCACACGCTGTGCAGAAATCCACGCCACAAACCCAAGCCATTTCTTTTTGCAATTCCCTCCTGGTGCAGGTGTTGCTATCTTCCAGCCCAGAAAAATGCAAGAGAATTCCAAGCAGAGTAGGGGATGCAGAACAGGTATCCCACAGGCTCCCATCCCAAGCCACGTTTCCTAGAAATCGGCATACTGGGAATGTGCCAGCTCCAAATGGAAACTTCATGTCGCAGATCCCTCCCGGAGGCTCGCGGGAGGGGAAAGGGAGTGGGGAGAGAGAAAGGCTGGGGGGGGGCTTCGAGGGGTCTCACCTTGCCACCGTGCAATCAGTGGAGAAGGTCTGAAGGGCCGGGGGGGGAGATGCCCAGTGGGGATTTCACACAAATACCTGGTAAGAGAAGGGCAGGGCGGAAATTAAAAATAAAATAATAAAATTTTTAAATTAAAACCCGCCTTGTTCTAGAGCAGGATTTAGAGAACAAGGGAGGACTGGGAGAGCGGTTTGAAGGTGCAGATGATGCTCCACCACGGTCAGAAAGGAGCGATGAGACCAGGGGCAAAGCCACCCAGGGCAGCTCGTCCGCTCCCGGCAGCCACAGGGCGATGCTTCGACGTGTCTCCATAAAAAACCGTTCAGCATCTTATTGCCAGCGTGAAAAAATGGAGGGGGGGGAAGAAAGTAAAACGGGGGGGGGGGGGGAGGGGGAGAAAGCAAAACGGGGGGGGGGGGGGGGGGGGGGAGAAAGCAAAACGGGGGGGGAAAAGGGGAAAAAAGCAAAACGGGGGGGGGAAAAGGGGAAAAAAAGCAAAACGGGGGGGGAAAAGGGGAAAAAAGCGAAAGGGGGGGAAAAAGGGGAAAAAAGCAGAAAGGGGGGGAAAAAGGGGAAAAAAGCAGAAAGGGGGGGGAAAAAGGGGAAAAAAGCAAAACGGGGGGGGAAAAGGGGAAAAAAGCAAAACGGGGGGGAAAAAGGGGAAAAAAGCGAAAGGGGGGAAAAAGGGGAAAAAAGCGAAAGGGGAAAAGGGAAAAAGCGAAAGGGGGGAAAAAGGGGAAAAAAGCGAAAGGGGGGGAAAAAGGGGAAAGAAGCGAAAGGGGGGGAAAAAGGGGAAAGAAGCGAAAGGGGGGGAAAAGGGGAAAGAAGCGAAAGGGGGGGAAAAAGGGGAAAGAAGCGAAAGGGGGGGAGAAAAGGGGAAAGAAGCGAAAGGGGGGGAAAAAGGGGAAAGAAGCGAAAGGGGGGGAAAAAGGGGAAAGAAGCGAAAAGGGGGGGAAAAAAGGGGAAAGAAGCGAAAGGGGGGGAAAAAGGGGAAAGAAGCGAAAGGGGGGGAAAAAAGGGGAAAGAAGCGAAAGGGGGGGAAAAAGGGGAAAGAAGCGAAAGGGGGGGAAAAAGGGGAAAGAAGCGAAAGGGGGGAAAAAGGGGAAAGAAGCGAAAGGGGGGGAAAAAGGGGAAAGAAGCGAAAGGGGGGAAAAAGGGGAAAAAAGCGAAAGGGGGGGAAAAAGGGGAAAAAAGCGAAAGGGGGGGAAAAAGGGGAAAAAAGCGAAAGGGGGGAAAAAGGGGAAAAAGCGAAAGGGGGGGAAAAAGGGGAAAAAAGCGAAAGGGGGGAGAAAAAGGGGAAAAAAGCGAAAGGGGGGGAAAAAGGGGAAAAAAGCGAAAGGGGGGGAAAAAGGGGAAAAAAGCGAAAGGGGGGGAAAAAGGGGAAAAAAGCGAAAGGGGGGGAAAAAGGGGAAAAAAGCGAAAGGGGGGGAAAAAGGGGAAAAAAGCGAAAGGGGGGGAAAAAGGGGAAAAAAGCGAAAGGGGGGGAAAAAGGGGAAAAAAGCGAAAGGGGGGGAAAAAGGGGAAAAAAGCGAAAGGGGGGGAAAAAGGGGAAAAAAGCGAAAGGGGGGGAAAAAGGGGAAAAAAGCGAAAGGGGGGGAAAAAGGGGAAAAAAGCGAAAGGGGGGAGGGGAAAAAGGGGGAAAAAAGCGAAAGGGGGGGAAAGAAAGGGGAAGAAAAGCGAAAGGGGGGGAAAAAGGGGGAAAAAAGCGAAAGGGGGGGGAAAAAGGGGGAAAAAGCGAAAGGGGGGGAAAAGGGGGAAAAAAGCGAAAGGGGGGGAAAAGGGGGAAAAAAGCGAAAGGGGGGGAAAAGGGGGAAAAAAGCGAAAGGGGGGGAAAAGGGGGAAAAAAGCGAGAAGGGGGGGGAAAAAGGGGGAAAAAAGCGAAAGGGGGGGGAAAAGGGGGAAAAAAG